>NW_008803453.1:0-995 GCF_000699145.1 Aptenodytes forsteri | reverse complement strand
CCCTTTTTAAAAAAAAAAAAAAAAAAAGACCTACCAGCCTTGTAGACATTCTAGAAAAAAGTTTAAGATATCCATGTACTTTCTGACTTCAAGTGCCTTTTCTCCTCATAAACAAAGCATGGCCAGAGCTACTACTTTACCTAACAATAAGCTGGAGACATCCTGGCCCACATTTTTTCTTCCCATAGCAGTAGCTTAATTTGTTACTTCTTTCTTGAGATTACAAACTCACCTATGTGGATTCAGATGCACTTTCTACTACCCCTTTTAAACCCTACACGTTTGGAGATAATTGCATGTATCTGGTTTTGCTGAGCAGCCATCTCAGGGAAAAAGTGCTAAAGGTTCTATAATCATTGCTTTCTTTCCAGATTTCCTCTTGGGAGCACAGGCATATTATAACTATGACAAATATAGGAATTTTTTTTTTTACATCACTTCTCAGAGAAAGTCCATCAAATCCTGCTAGTGATTCCTGTCAAAATTCCATCAACAACTCCATTCTCCAGTCCAGCTTCAAGCTAAGTAATCCCTCCATTTTGCCTTATTCAGTAACCCAATCCACTATCCCAGCCTCTGTATTACACAATAAACTCAATTCAGGTAGGGCAATTACTTCTTCCAGTAAAGAAAGCATTGCCCCCAAAGCTGTTTGAAGACACAGGGGGTTTTGTAGCTACCTTTCTCATTGCCTGTTTTAAGTCCACTGGGAAAATTCAGTGCTCTTGCATTACAGTGTTATTTTAATCATGTAAAGAAAACATTTAACCACTTTTATATTAAACCCTTTAATTTTTCGCAGCTCTAAGCTTAGATTTCTAAGTGGCAGGACATTATTATATGAAGAAGTACACTTCCCTTACATGTTAAGTCAGATGAAATCATGGTTTCACATTTTCTAGGTAGTATTTGTGTGTGTTTATTCTGTTCATTGAGATATGTCAAATGCTGTACTGGCATAATTCAGAAGAATTAGACCAGGAAAAGAAAATATC
>NW_008803452.1:0-995 GCF_000699145.1 Aptenodytes forsteri | reverse complement strand
TCTTTTTTTTTTCTGCTTGAAATCTTGTACAGCATTGATTTTAAAAAAAAAATTTTTGCAAACATTAAAAACCAACGAATACTGTGCACCAAACAAATTAGGCTGTCTTGAAATATATAATATAACATCTGTGGTGATATTAGTGTTCTTAATTGGACAGGAAAATACAGGAAATTTGATTGAAACCTGTCTTTATTTTATGGTTCCTGCTGCAATTGAGTCTGAGAGGAAAGTGGGGTTTAGACTTTTATAGACTCCAGAGCTACAAAGAGACCATTATAACCATCAAGTTTGACCCCCCTGCATAATACAGACCATAAGATTTCAGACAGTAATTTTTGCTTCTAGCCCCAAATGGATCTGGTTTGACTCCTTCAGCTCTGGGATTTGCTGCAAGCAGTGGATGCTGGTCAGCAAACTCAAGCTGTGGATGGGGGGAGGGAGGGTGTTAATCGTGTATTTTACTGGATTTCTGTGCATTGATGGGGCTTGTGACACCACCCCCCCCCCCGCAACAGAGGACTAGAGGCCTGCTGCTTGAGTGTTGTGTAAATGTTGGAAATGGAGGCGTAAAAACAAATTATCTTGGTGCTCCGAGAAAACACAAGTCTTGCGCTCATACCAAAGGGCAAATCTAGACCTAGCGTGGCAGGAATAATACTGACCCAGGGGGGAATTTCATCCTTGCATATTCCAGGGCTTAATCTGCCCTTCCTTTTGGAACAAGAAGGGATATTTCTGGGTTTGCCTGGTTTAAACACTGCTGCTGAGCTGATAGGAGTGTTGAAGTAACTTCTTTGCTGGTAGTCCTGTATCTGCAAGGAATGGAGTCCTGCTTGGTCGGGCCTGGCAGCCTCCCTGTCCTCAGGTGACTGCTTTTGAGTAAAAGAGCTGTGAAAAGCAAACTCTACTTTGTTGAAAGTGAATCCGTCATACAGGATGGGTCGGACGGGTAGGATTTGGAGAACTTGTTTTCAAACCTGACAAGCGCCTAA
>NW_008803451.1:0-995 GCF_000699145.1 Aptenodytes forsteri | reverse complement strand
CCCAAGCAAGCCCCTTCCAGAACTAGGAACCATTAGGGCAAATGTTCCCATGATTTAAGCCCCATCCTCGCTTCCCATCTCAGCCTGAACAAGAACAATGCAGCAGCACTGTCAGATAAACCCACCTTCTAACACATATCTTTGTCAGGTCAGCCCTGACCTGACCCCTCCCATCCTGCTGAAAAGGGGCTGAGCTGCTCCCAGGACCCCCTCTGTGCTCCAGCAAAAGAAGGGATGAGCTTGGGTAACTCTCCAAACTTTCTTGCAGGACTTTGGCAGCCCTGACTATCCTTCTCTGGGTCACGGGAAACACCCCAGCAAATGGGTGAGAGTCCAGAGGGCTCCACGCTTCTCTTTGGTCTCTTACTGGGGTATAGGAGCAGGGAACTCTCCAACACCAGGCAGTTCCTGGGGACAAGGGAGGTCAGATGAGGTGTCTTTCAACCTCATAGCCCTCAGTGGATTTTTCTTCCACAAATGTATCCCCTCATTTTTTGAGTCCGTGTAAACCTTTTGCATCCACAAAAACCTGTGGAAAGGGGTTCACAGCTTTCCTAAAAGAGGAGGAATTGTCCTTTGCTTGTTTTGAACCTGCCAGACCCCCTAGCTTTGCTTGCTACCCCCTAATTCTTGTACAGGAAGAGACAGCAAGCAATCCATCCTTCCCCAGTCTCCCCAGGCCACTCATCATTTTACACACCCCTGTCATGTCCTACCTCCTCTGTCTCTCTAGGAGGCTGAGAGTCCAAGTCTCTGACACGGGTGGAAATAGAACAACAACAGAATGCTGTGCCATTGGGGAAAGAGAAACACAGGCAGAGAGGACAAGGCAAGAGGCTGTGACAGAAAGTTTGCTCAGGTGTGGAGAGCTGGAGGATCAGAAGCTTTGGAGAATGTACCAGGTGCTCCCAGGCAGGAGAGACTTGGGAAGAGAGAATCAACGGTCGCTCCACCACCATGCTCTGAGAGATGTACAAGGACTAGCCTCAGAAACT
>NW_008803450.1:0-995 GCF_000699145.1 Aptenodytes forsteri | reverse complement strand
CACACACACACACACAGAGCCACCAATGGATCAATACGGACAGAAGGACACTATCTTTACAGGTCTCCACGTAACACAGACAGCATGACTGTGGATCGCTACTAATTGAAAATCCCCTTCATGGGTTTCTCTGTCTACCAGACCTTTTGTCTCCCAAGTCCTGGTGTCCCAGGACCTTGGTCTTTTCAATGTCTGACATCCAGAGTCCCAGCCTGTCAAGCAGTTGGACTTCAGACTTATGGTCTCTCCAGTATCTTGCTCCCTGACACCAGCCTCTCCAATTTTTGGCCCTTAAACTTCTGTCACTCCAGAAGCTGGCTTTCAGGCCTCTTGTCCTACTCAATAGCTTTATGCTCATTACCAAACCACTCACATATACGCACATGCACACATAAAAGGGAACATCTCGAGGCAGGACATAGAAAGGAAAATAGTTTAATAAAAAGGTGGGATGGATTGTGGTAGCCAGGTACAGCGGTTGGCCAGACAGCTGTTGTATTGACCAACAGCCTACTTATGCATGACCAGTCCCTTTTAGCTCCTTTTCTCTTCATTTTCCCATGCTTGACACCTTTCTTTATCTTCCTTTGGCCTTTTCCCTAAAAAACCTGTAACATCTCAAATTCTTTTGTTTAATCCCCAATTTTCCCTCCACCCTCAGACTTCCTACAGCAAATTCTATACTACTTTACGCAGCAGTCCCTTTGAGTTTGCATAGCACTTGGGAGAGTTTAATCTGTTGAACCACCTTAGCAGGTTTCTGTACCAGTGACAACAGCTCAGTCATTCACCTCTGATGGTCTTAGGGGCGACTGATTCAGATGGATCAGGCTGTCAGCATTCTCCACCCTGTCATTGTTCCTCTGATCACCCTCTGTGTCCATTTTGAACAGTCATTAGCCCGATATCCTTGTGGCGTGCTTACCGGTTCCAGTTTGTCATAGCTTATCCTTGCATTTGGAGAGAAGGGAGACCTTAGAGACACTCATTTTTTT
>NW_008803449.1:0-994 GCF_000699145.1 Aptenodytes forsteri | reverse complement strand
CCCCCCTGAAGGTTTCAGAGGGTGATACTGAGGTGGTGTTTCACTGTCCTCCAGCCGTGCCAGGAAGGTGCAGAGCGCCGGCACCACCCTGCTCCACACACCGCTACCCTTATTTGCCCATATACCAGGGGATAATCATGCTTTTCCCCAGTCTTACCCAAGTTTCACAAGTTCCTTTCGAGATTAATTTTATCAAGCTGTGTTTTATTTCCAGCTCCTATAACTAATTCTGTTACGCTTTAAATGCAATATTCAGCTGCAGACTACAGGCATCCCACTGGACAAAAAGGCTACACGCAACAGGAGGCAGCAGCCTTTGGAAAGGTAATTCTGGGGCTCGTGGCGGAAGAAAAAATTACCAATAAGCAATGAGATTCCTAAAATTGGCAAATCTTTACCATTTGTAAGTGTGCTTAGCCACTTAATTAATGAAAGGGTATTTTCAGCCCAATTTTCCTATTTGCTTTTGCTATGTTAAAGTATTGCAACATTTAAAATTACAGTTTCATTCACGTTGCATTCAGTTGTTTCTGGGGAGGCAGATGCATTCATTCACTCTAGTAACTGATCGTCTTTTCTCACCCGTAACATTTAGCATCCATACCAGAAAAACCACTTTAAGTTGTCATTCCTCAAATTAGAGCCAAAGGGTTAGCCAGTTGTGCTCACAAATGGCATCCAGCCGGCACTTCAGCATGAAAGTCACTTGACTGATTCACCAAGATAATTCTTTACATGCAAATCACAGGTGTCACAAGCACAAGTATTTGCTTGAAACAGCTTCTTCCTCTGAAACTTAAGTTCTTAAATCAGTTTACAAGAACGTAACAGTAACAGCATCAGGTTGCAGTGGAAATCATTGTTTTCAAACGGAGTTAAAACTCGGGATAGGACGGCGTACCAGCCACCACTCCTATTAATGCTTTACTTGAATTTGCCTGAGTCTATGCATTCAACAACATGCAATTGTATAAAATTTAGTCTCTTTTTTTTT
>NW_008803448.1:0-993 GCF_000699145.1 Aptenodytes forsteri | reverse complement strand
GAAAGTCCTGCTGCTGGGGCAAGGTGCTGGGTGTCGTCCCTGCCACCGCCTGCCCAGCTGGGGCTCGGTCCCTGTCCTGCCACCCCTTCCCTTCGCTGCAGCCTCTGTGCTGGCAGAGTGGCCAAGGAGCGCTCCTGCACATGGGGTGTGGCAGCACCCAGCAGCTCCTCCACCTGCCTCGCCAGGAGAGCCCAGGCCCGGGGATGCCGGCCACCCTGCAACTGGGTGCGCGTGGTGCTGCCTGTTGGCTGGCGCCAGCCAACACTTGCGTTTCAGGGCAGCGCGCAGCACACGTTGGGTGGCAAGGCCGTGGCTGGCTCTGCCAGAAGCAGCAGGCATAGGTGGGGAGCTCTGGGGACCCGTACGGCCGTGGGGGCCGACCTGGGTCTCGCTCTACTTTTGCTGCCCTTGCTGGGTGTTGCTCAGCCCTCCAAACCCTGCCACGTCTCTCTCGGCCAGGGTTGGGGCCCTGCCCCGGGAGGGACCGTCCACACTCTTTCTGCCACTGACTTGCTGGCAAACCTGCGTTTCTGCCCTGGCCTCTTGCCCACGCACCCTTCCCGTACCTGCAGAGGGAAAGTCTGGGTCGGCTCTTTCTCTGTGTCATAGCTGAACGTCCCAAGCAGAATTTCCTCTTCTCTTTCCTCATCCACTCCCTTGGAGATAAAGCACAGGGGAGCAGGTCAGGCTCAACTCAGCCATGAGGAAACACACGTGCCGCACCCGGGCCCACGACCCACCCCCTCTCCAGCGCAGTCTGGCACAGGATGCGGTGGAGCTGAGCTGTTGGGCCAAAACGCACCGAGCAAGTCCTAAGATGGGATGACACCCCCTGCACGTCCCCTGAAATGTCACCTCAGGGCACAGCAGTGCTCGGGAGAGACCAGCACATGAATCTCAGCAGATGCGCAGAGACTAGCAAGTCCCCCTTACGGCTTTTCCCCAGCACCAGGTCCCAGCCCCAAGTGCCTGGCAGAGACTTACAGAGACGGT
>NW_008803447.1:0-992 GCF_000699145.1 Aptenodytes forsteri | reverse complement strand
GCCGGCAAGACCCGTTTACCAAGACACTACTGTCTCTGCTTCCAGAGTACTATGGAACGTAAAGGTGTTGGTACTTCATATACGTAGCAGAGGGGAATAAACACGTGGTAATCCCAGCGTAGTCACAGACTGCAGGGGTTGTGTCCGACGATGCCCTGACCCACGGCGCTCCAGGACATCTTGCTGCGCTCAAGATAGGAACGGCTTTACTGTAGAGAGGGAGACGTACTAATCTGTATTGCGCAGCAATCCTCCCTAAATCGGTGGGAACCAGTTAGTCGGTCACCAGCGTGGTTCTCTCATCCATCATTTCGGCAAGCCGACTTGCCCCAGAACGAGAGATTTTCTGTACTCTTTCACCATGAAGCTCAAACGTGTTGCCGTGTGGCAGGAGCGCTCCTGATGGCTTCTCTCCGGAGGTCACAGAACCGGTACAAAGGAGAAAGCAGCAGGCAGCACATCCTTTATCCCGCTCCTGTCCTCTTCTGCCGTCCAGCTTTGTCAATGCCCCGTGCAGTTTCCCACCCGCTCTGAACGCCTGTTTCCAGGAAAGGGCAGGCGCATCTCCCCTCGTACCCTCAGCGGGTAATCAGCCTGCGACGCTCCACCTTCAGGGCAAACACCAGCTCCTCGTTCCTCTGTTCTGCCCCACGTGCACGCAAGCGACCGCGTGCACTCTGGGGAGAGATTAAACAGGGATTTGGAGGGATGGCAGTGGTGGGCTGGCCTGCTTTGTGAATGTCTTGGAGAGGAAGGAATATTTGTTATATTCCAAGGCACGCCCTGTACACCATCTTCTGCACCCAACTCGCTGCGTGGGGCAGTACGAGGGGATGAAGGCGTGTAGATGCTCTTCGGAGCGCGGCAGAAGCCCGAGGCGTAGAGGAGGAGGAAAGAGGCTGCGAGTCCCGCTAGTCTGGCGGCAGGCTGTCCCCCCCGGGGCCCCAGTCTGTCTCTAACCCCTGCCTCCGCTGTCCCTTGCTTCCTGGAAA
>NW_008803446.1:0-992 GCF_000699145.1 Aptenodytes forsteri | reverse complement strand
CTTCCCTGCCTGCCTGCCTGCCTGCCTTCTGGCAGGGGGCATTAAGTGGCCAAAAGAAGTCTCCTCACCACCTGGCACCGAAACTTGCATTACTCTTAGGCAGGACTTGGCCAGCAGGTCAACCCACAGGTCGTTCCAGCCCATCACAAAACCACCTTTGGCTCTGGTTTCCACCAAAGCACAGGGGTTGCATGGTCCCAGGTCAAGCTTTTTCCTCTGTGTGACCCAGGCCAAGCTAGCCGGGGCAGAATGCTTGAAAAGAGACTGGCATGGCTGGCTGCCTCTTACAAATCTTAGACTGTCTTCCTTCTGCCCTTACAAAAATATAATCAGAACAAAGACCAGGAAAAGCCTTACTTGGGGAATGAGAACGCAGCAACCTTGTGTCTTTCACAGGGTGAAAATGCTTGATTGAACAAACGCTTGAAACATTACTCCCCACTACTGTGCTGCAGTCATTTCTGGACGGAATATGCCTACTACTTGACTCAAAAGGTAGAGAAAGACCAGTTGGCTACAGGGAAGGTGGGGCGATTTTCATTAAACGCTAAACCAGCTTGAACCTGGCACCCGCAGCACAGGAGCGCTAGTTTTGTCACGGACAATCGCTTTTCTGTCACAGCATTTTAAAGCTGGCGCTTTGCTCAGCACCCCGCCCTCCATGCTGATGCAGCAACACGTTATTGACTGCAAGACTCTCTAACCCACGTAGGTAACGGCACTAACGCAAGCATTGCCTCACCACGTTTAGGTTAAGGGCTGTAGCACAGACAGCACTAACTGCCATGAGCTCAATCTCCTGCCATTAACGAAGTACCCCAGGACACACAAAGTGCTTTCGTCCCACCTTTGTAGCATTTGTGCTTTAAACACGTGGGAGAACCAGCAACAGAACTTCCCTTTCTTCAACACTTCCCCCCCACCTCAGTCTCCCCTTATTCTGGCCCGAAACCTGATCTATTCTCCTGGCACCTAAAGAACGGCACGGTTCA
>NW_008803445.1:0-991 GCF_000699145.1 Aptenodytes forsteri | reverse complement strand
TTGGCATATACAAATGATATGCACAATTACAAAAAAAGTTATCCTCTTCAAGACAAAAATCAAAATGTGTCATCTTTCTTCAAATTTGTTCCCGAGTTTTTCCAATTTTAGAGTGAACAGCCCCCATTGGTAATGAAAACTATCATTTGAAAAAAACAGAAAATTCTCTTCTCTATTCCTGTAAAGTGACAGTGTCAGGCTGGTCCTTAACTTCAGCTGAAACTTCTGGAAGTCTTCCACCCTGCAGGTATCCACTTAATAGCGCAACTTAAATTTTGGGTGTCTCCCAGCAAGTATGTGCTATATATGAAGCTTGTTTAATTACAACATTCCCTTCATATGCCCAGTCCTCACTTGGTATCATTTTACAATGCTAGATTCTAGATTGAAATAGAAACTGACAGCCTATATCTTGTATAGATATTAGAATACAAAAGCACAGTGAATTAATTCCAGAGTACATACTAATCATAGAAATAATACACATTATACAAAGATTAAATTATTATCTTTATTTGTACAATATTTTTTCCTTTTGTCTGAATTTGTGGTCCTAATATCTGCTCTGTTTTGGAAGGAATTTTTCTTCTACAGAGCTGCATCTACATCTGATGGGAACCTCTAACTCAGCTCTCAGACTGGTGAATACACTATGTCTGAAGCACAAACTAGTGACTAAGATGAGACTATAACTCCACAACAAAGCTCCTCCCTTTCAAAACAGAGCAGGCATTAGGACCACAAATTCAAATGAAAACAGTTTTGAAGGACTACATTCGATATTTCTAACTTGAAATGTGATCTACTCTCTGCCTTGTACTGTACCTCAAGCCTGTTTCTGTCCAGGAATTCTTGACGCTGGCTAGGGAAGTGTGAAAGATTCATACATAGAAGACTGATCTTAAAAACCTGGTAACAGGAGCAACAAAAACTCTAATTAAACTAGTTTCTACTCTTAACTTTGATTTACTGAGCACATTTTCAGAAATTC
>NW_008803444.1:0-991 GCF_000699145.1 Aptenodytes forsteri | reverse complement strand
TTTTTTCTCCTTGCCCTGTTAACGCTTACTTATCAAAAGGAAAATCTCTAGACGGTGTGAAATCTGTGGATAAACATACTTTGTACCTGAAGATCTATGAGCCAGATCCTGAGAGGGATCAGTTAAGGCTCTTGTTGATTTCACTGGGGCCAGAATTAAACTGGTGAGGAGAAACACAAACCGCTGAGTGTTCCAAAGTCCCTCCAAAACCCCAGTGACCAGCTGTAAACACCATAAAACAAACACTTTAAGACTTGGCCAATACAATTGATTTATGCTGCATGAAATACTTTTTGCATTCATGAAAATTTAATCTCACGTTTATCTCCCTTTGGTTTCCTTTCATTAAGGTCAAGGTAGTAGCTGTGTCCAAAGAAACACATTGATTTAGGAGGAGAAAACTGTCTTTGCCAAGTCAAGACATTCACCAAAAAACACACTACAGGTTACTCTGCTTCAGCAAATGACACTGGAGAAACTGAATATCCCCATCCAATTCTTGTTTCCAAGTTACAGTTTCTGTATCAGAAACGGCTGTTAATCGTCAGCCCGACAATATATATGTGCAGAAAATGGGTGTGGGAGCAGTGCCAGTGAAAGCTGCTGTCAGTCTGGGACAGTTTCTTCATTAATTCATGATGATGACAGAGACCCTAGAGCGAGTACGCAAAACAAATTCTGGAAAGAGGAACCAAATAAATGGCCATGTTTTATTTTCACATGAAACACCCTTCTTAGCATAAATTAATTCTGTGATGCGTTCATTGAAACTGTGGCAGCAATGAGGATCCCGTTTGCAGGCCAGGCTCATGCTTGGAGCTGTCTAAACATGGTGCAGAGGTCACCCTACCACAGAGTCACCCTAAATACTTTGCCTGTTTAACCCACTTTCCCTATGAGGTATTTCAGTAACCCACTTCTACTGGCAAAAAGTGCTCACAGAAGGCAAATTTCAAAGTCACGCATTCAAGTTGTCATGGAAACCACCCTT
>NW_008803443.1:0-990 GCF_000699145.1 Aptenodytes forsteri | reverse complement strand
AAATGAAGGTGAAATCCTACAAGAGACAATCTGAAGAGGCTGTAAGTATCACTCTGAGTGCTTGGCAAGAAACACTTTCCAAGTGGGTAGCGCGGTCATTAAGGAGGCGAATATAAGAAACTTGGAAAGTGCCACTGGTCAATAATGGAGGGCTTCAAGTTCTTTGAAATGCTTATAAATTAGCCCAGCCTTTGAGAATGAAATCAATGGGTGAATAAGAAGTTTAATGAGGAGGGCAAGTGCACATAACTCTTTTTTGCATCAGAACAACAAAGTAGTTTGTAAGAAGGAGTTCTTTTTAATAATACTGACAGTACAATATATTAAGAAGTTTTGAAAAGAACGTATTTTCGGAATTTTGAAACTCATATAGCTCTCTTCACGGAAGATGCCTGTGACCCTTGCAATTCAGAGAAGCTTGGTAGTTATGTGGAAGCAAATGACCTGCCAAAACTCCAGAACCCTGTGCCTAGGACCAGAAAACATGGCATAAGAAATCCTTCTGATTCCGCGTATGCTCATCTACTACAAGGAATGCCACATTTTGGATACGGCCAGGGAAATTTCAGCAGATAGAGGTGTGGGAGGTACACTCCCAAGCCACATTGTGCACTGCAGTTAGAATTGTGCAAGGAGCCTTTGCCTTTCCCTGGGCATGCTACAATCAGGGATGAACTGAGGGAAGTCCTGCAGCCCGTGAATTTATGAATGTCTGAGCATGGCTTCTCTGCTGCTGCAAACAGTCCAGTACAGACAAGGGCTTCTGGACTCAGATAAGGGGATTTGTGAGAGGGACGCTGAGGAGATCTCATGGACTGTCTCTTACAAATTCCTAACCCCACCTCAGGGTCTGCAGAGGTAGTTAAATATTTAATTCCAGTGCAAACAAAATCTGATTTCCAGCTGCCCAGTTTGCTTCCTTCCCACATTCCTGAGCAGAATTATGTTCAAACCTTGTTGTGCTCTGTCTACAATGGATCTTCTAAAAAG
>NW_008803442.1:0-990 GCF_000699145.1 Aptenodytes forsteri | reverse complement strand
TTTGGTCACTAATGGAACAGGAGGCTCATAGAGTCCTATGAAGGCATATATAGGTCCACAGCCCAATCCAGTACCAAAACCAACTGAACATTGATTGGGTATCTTCCATAAATCTATGTATGTGCTTAAGAGGGTGGGAGGAGTTAAAGCATATGCCTCTGAGGACCTCTGTAAGAAAGTATGGCACTTGACACTGACTTTGCAAGTATGGTTGACACATGCAACTGAAAATGTACAGGTGCAGTATCATCACTTGGTTTTGAAAATGTGGTCCAGTTGATTGAGTAATGATTTCTGTTTGAATCCTCTTTTGCATAAATTCTTGTTCAAACCTCTGGTAAACGCTGCTCAAAGCGTTTACCTGTCATTCAAGAAAATTCTCCTTGTTTTGGAAATTTGTACAGTGGAAAAAAATGCATCTGAAAATAGTGCAAGGGAAAGTATAGATTATTTCCTCTGGACATAAAGTAAAGTTGCTTGCTCTTTTTTCCATTAGGTCTTTGTCAACCTCGTGTGTCAGGAGTAGTTGGAGCAGAACCATTCTCTGCCAAATTGCGCTATACTGGCCCAGAAGATCCTGATTATGCCAACCTCATCAAACTGACAGTCACAATGCCACATATTGATGGTATGATAAAATCAGCTGTGGAGCTGAGAGAACTCAAACAAGAAGCTGTTATTTAATCTGTTTTATTAGTCATGTTATTTTAAATAGCCAAAATAATAATATAATCTTTTAACATGTGGGATCACAGAAAAATGTGATGAATGTACAAGTGCAGTTTGCAACGAGGTGCATAAGATACTGTATTGATACATAGTCTTTGATGTGAAGATTAAGTGTTTTCAGATTAATGGCATAGTTTACATAAATTGGGCTAGACCTACACTTTGTAAAACTCCTTTGAAGCGCATAGAGATATACCAAAGAAGGATTTCTTTATTATAAAAATATAAAGCCATTTAATTACTATGTGCTTCTGAAAAAAT
>NW_008803441.1:0-990 GCF_000699145.1 Aptenodytes forsteri | reverse complement strand
TTGTATGATTCTGTGATTCTATGATTCTAAATATTTTATATTTTACAGTGCACAGTGAAGCTGTATGTCTTTAGCCCAAGGTGGCACACCAGTACCTTGCTCTTGAAGCCAGACACTGAAAAAGAAAGTTGAAAAATTGCTTAGCTATTAATTTTGAAATTTAAGTGCCTCAAGGGGATTACCCCATTGCCTTTGACACACGTGCACACATATGCCCCCCCTACAATTAGTACTTTTGCCTATTGAGATTTGAAGACAGACCGTAAGAATTGAGATGTATGTATTTAGGTGCACCACTATGGAAGGAGTGGCCAGTCCATGTTCGCACTACGACTACTGATTTCTTGTGTAACCTCAGCTGTGGGCAAATCATTGTGCCTCTGTTCTGCTAGTGGTGAGAGGACGGGAGAAGCCATAAAATGAATTTGTCATGTCATGAAGTATGTGTCAGATTTCTCAGTAAACCTGTACCACCCACTAAACCCCAATGGCCCTTATTAAATTCTGCTGTGTACAGAGTAATATTTTATTGTACTTTTTATTTTCACATGAAGCATTTTAAGAAAATAATGGACCGAACTATCCCCGGGCACACTTAGGGGTTTGAAACTTTCAAGCAAACAGTTCAGAATTGCCTCTGTGAAGCCCGTTCTGAAGTTCATGGTGTTGCCCATGGCAGTGACTTGGGTGGACAGACACCTCCTCAGCTTAGCTGTTGCCCTGCTCAGAGACCGTCTCAGCTTCTCTCTCCAAAAAGTGGACATGGTGACACTCACGTCCTTCGCAGGCTGCCGACCTCTCTATATGGAAAATGCTGTGGTGTAGACTATTGTTAACAATAACAATAGCGTGGCAAGAAGTGGTGCTCGTGCACATTCAGCATCCTTGTACTGCTCCCTGTGCTGTAAACATGACCTTGAGCTGCCTCCGCTATCCCTCATAACAAAAACTACTCCAGTGGTTTTAATCTTTTTTTTTCCTTTTTTTTTT
>NW_008803440.1:0-989 GCF_000699145.1 Aptenodytes forsteri | reverse complement strand
AGCCATATATGTACCCAATTACTGTGTGTGTTTTAATTTTCACTTCCTCTCTGCTGTTTAATCATTTGCAGACATGGTGATAGAGAGTGTGTAAAAAGACGAGCTGCATGCTATAGAGGCATAGAAGACTTCCTTAGTCCTCTGAGTTGGTGAAGTATTGACCACCGAACAAAATGTCTGTCAGAAAGCAATTCTTGAGTTTTTGGAAAAAACATTATAATGTGTTGTCTGTATCACTTTATTCCATAATTCTGATTGTGGTCGAAGAAATAATGGAGATTGAATTTAGATGTCCTCAGCAGAAGTTGTTAAAGGAATTGTATGTTGCTTCCTACTTTTTCTGTCCAGCATTCATTACATTTTTCCTGAGCTTGACCTCCCACCCCGCCTGCATTCCCTGCGCTCGCCGCATTGGGAAATGCTCGTGCTGCCAGAAGAGTGAGATAATTTTTAAGGCATTACTACCTCCTCTGATTTGGTGTGTGATCCTACTGTGTGATGGCAGATACATAGACTGTGTGGCTTCAACAAATGAAGGAAACAACAATCAAAATGCAAACCAAAGAAGAGCAGCAGAATTACCTAGTGAATTCTACATAAAATCTCAGGTAAGAGGCCTAGGAATCTAGGATTTTAGGTATTTTAATATCACCTATTTTGTGTGTGTGAAGAATCTGGAATGTATAGCAATATGGAAAAAATTTCATCTGGAGAATGAAGTGTTAAGTTGCAATTATGATTTTTATTCGATATGTTTACTACATTTGCATTACCTTTTTCTTTTTTTCTGCTTCTGTTTTTAATTAATGTATATCAATACGAGTTTATAATTAGCATGTTCTTTCTGAGGCTAAAACCTGAACTTTGAACATCTTACTCCATGGTTATTCTGGAAGTTTACGCATGTGTTTTGCATCTGGTTCTTAAAGCAAGTTTTATGAAAAGGAATTATCTTATTAGGAAATAAGATAATGTTTGAGAAAGAGACT
>NW_008803439.1:0-988 GCF_000699145.1 Aptenodytes forsteri | reverse complement strand
TTCCAACCCAAACCCTTCTGTGATTCTAACGGGGGGCTGATGTGCCCCCTGCCCCTGCGGGCAGTTTTAGGGGGAAGTAACAGGGCAGACCCTTTGGCTTATTGCCCCTGTGAACTACTTCCCCAGGGCAGCAGCCTGGAGGAGCGATCTCCGGGGCTGCAGCAGGATGCACGTGGTAAGGCCCCAGGGGAGGATCTGGGGGGGCTGATGGAGCCTGGGGTGATGCAGAGGGGCACAGACGCACAGGGCAGATGCAGCCGCTGTGCCGTGTGGCATGGGCACCAAGAGATGGTGGATTTGCCCCATCTGCAGCCTCGAAATCCCTCTTGGCAGTGCCGCGCTGGAGCTGTCACCCCCTGTCTTTGCTGCTTATTCTGGACCATGAGGGCCAGGCTGCAATGCTGTGAGAGTTGATCCTCCGCTGTGTGTGGCAGAGGGAGAGGGACCCACTGCTCTGAGCAGACCCACGGCAGGCATTGGCTCGAGGTAGGAGCTGCTGGAAATGGGATGTGAAATGGTAACAAGGAGCTTTCTTTGGAGCTGTGCAGATATTGGCCTTTTTTTTCCCCTTCTCTTGTGGGGTTTTGGGGTTTTTTTGGTCATTTCTTTTCTGCCACTTCCTTGTGAACCCGTGAGCCCCAAATGGAGTCTCTCGGGAACAGCAGAAGTTTGTGTCCGTGTCCCTGCTCCCAGGTCTGTCCTTGTCTGGGGGGATGTCAGTGCTGTTTTCTGCCTGGGGCTGTGTCCATGAGTCCTTCAGGGACCTGTCCGTCCTGGCTCCCCCACCAAAGGGCTGCTTCTCCCCAGAGACGGGGACAGAGGAGTCACCCCCCACCGTTGCCTGCCCCGCTGATAGTGACTTGGCCCTGGGGACAGCTCGGTGCCCTTTGGGGCTCGCTGGCTCCAATTTGGGGCTCAGCGGTGCTTTTGCATCCCTTTGGTGCCATTTCCTGGTGCCTCCTGCACTCCCTCCCCCTCCCATGCAGGC
>NW_008803438.1:0-987 GCF_000699145.1 Aptenodytes forsteri | reverse complement strand
TTGTACTCTATGCAGTCCTTTTTGGGTCGGCTACCTCAGGGATCTTTCCCAGGACATTGTGTTTTGCTTTGTGACCACAGCTGTAGACTAACAGCAGGCTGAGGTGACTCTTTGGAAAAATGCCTTGTTTCCATGAAGACAGCAGATCAGGAATTTGGGACTTGGATACCTTCCACCTTTAGAAGCTTGTTTGTCAAAGCAACAAGAGCCACAAGCACAGCAAGATCAAGCAGATTCACCATGCCTCTGGCTTGAATATTTCCAGTCCTTGTAAACCCAAACACCTAAAGCAGAGGTGTAATTGTGACTTCTAGCTAGTTTTTTCTCTTTCAACAGCACAAGAGATTATCCATACTGTGCTGAGAGATTAGCACTCTTTGTCTAACTTAAGTTTCCTGGTAGTTAGGTGTTCCTCCAGTAACTATTGGGCTTGCCTCTGAATGTATACCTCTTTCTCTTGCTTCCTTGCTGGGAAAGAAGAGGGTGTTAATTACCTACATTTCTTCCTAAATCCTTACACTTACCAGCTCACCTTTCCCCCCAGCTTCTCTCCTCACAATTTCAGCACATCATTTTTTTAGAAAGAGTTCAGAATTCTTCATAAAAATCTATAAACTCATTGCTTTTTGAAAAAGCTTCTGGATCACCTAAGAAGTTTTGCACCATGTGTGTGACCACGTAACAGTTCATAGATTGTGTAAGGTTACTTTAAAGGTAGCAAATGTGACCATTAGCAATTGCTAATTGTAATGGTAGCAATTTATACACCACACCAACTTTTATCCAATCCTTGATTAAGTATAAAATAGTCAACACTTTTTCTAAATGATCAGTCATTTAACTCTTCTTGCAGCAGGCCAGCAGTCTGTGCTTTGGTCATATCTTTTCCAACACAACCCAAGCCTGATTTATTCTTAACCAAGTTCAACTTGGAACCAAGCAATCACATGGAGACTCTCACCTTTCCACAGGGGAAAAAAAAAAAAA
>NW_008803437.1:0-986 GCF_000699145.1 Aptenodytes forsteri | reverse complement strand
GGCTGTGGTGTAACCGCGTGCCGTGCTGCCTCCTCCTTGCCAGGAAGCCATGAACGAGATGAATGACGAGCTGCAGGAAAACGCCCGGGAGACAGAGCTGGAGTTACGGGAGCAGCTGGATATGGCGACGGCGCGGGTCCGCGAGGCAGAGAAGCGCGTGGAGGCTGCGCAGGAGACCGTGGCCGACTACCAGCAGACCATCAAAAAATACAGAGAGCTGACCGCACACCTTCAGGTGCGGCCCTTCGGTGCTCCTCGCGTGGCAGCGGGGCAGTTCCCGCTGGAGCCGTGCTCCTCCGGGAGCCCACCTCGGCGACGAGGAGACCGAGCGTGTGTAGGCAAGGGCATTCCCAGAGGAGGTGGGCCCTGGGGGCAGGGGCAGCACGCCGCCTCCCGCTCTCGCGGGAGATGGGCATGGCAGAACACAGGCGGCGGGTGCCTGGAGAGCGGGTTCCTAACTGAGCTTTCCTGGGGACCTCCAGCAGTGCCAGACTGCACGTGCTTCTCGTGACCTCTGACAGCCCTGCCTTGTCCTGCCCGTATCCGGATGGGGCTCGCTGGCAGAGCCCCCGCTGAAGTCAGCACTGTAAATACTTCTGAACACGTGGCCGTTTCGGCCTTTTACTGCGCTGTGCTGCTTGTGCTCCAGGCTTGGGAACCGAGTCCTGGAAAAGACGGAACAGTGTGGGGTTGTTCCAGCACTGGGCTTGGTTCTCCTGGGCTTTGCTGGCGGTGAAAGGAGATGGGTAATGAGTCCGTGTGGATTCCTTGGCTTTAATACAGCCTGCTGTCAGCTGAGCGTTTGGGAAGCACTTGCATTCCTCTTCCTTACTTTCATCCATCATTGTGCATGTTGCACAATGAGCCCCTGGTGCTCCCCCCCCCGCCCTCCCCGAGGAAGGGGGCGTTTGGAGGTTAGGTGCGGATGTACTGCAGAGGGTGTGGGATTACAGAACTCCTGTGTCCCGGTTTTCTGTATAGAATCA
>NW_008803436.1:0-986 GCF_000699145.1 Aptenodytes forsteri | reverse complement strand
AAAAACAAAGACAGTCAAAGACCAATTTCCCCCCAGAACAGGGCTTCCTAGTCTCTTTTCTAGGCAGACCCCACATGAGAAAATTGATAAAGCACTGCAACTCCCTTTGGCCTTTGGATCCAACACAGCACCAGCAGAAATTATTGTACGGGGGTGTACGTCATGTCCTACCTACAAGGTGCCTGTCCCACCAGCACAACCTGGCTGCACACAAATGTCCTGGAACTCAAGCAGAGCGTCACTTGACGTCCACTGAAATCATTACGTGAAATCACAGTGACTCCAGCTACCACGGAGACATGCCCTTGCATCACATAATTAAATAAATACACAATGCCTTTGCTTTTCATTTCTGCTTTGAGGAATAGATGCAAGACAGAGCCTGGAGGAGCTGTGTGCCAGCTTTGCTTCCTTCATTTTATAATATTAGCAATGAACTCCATCCCCTCTCATTTCTTTGGAATACGTTTTTTTTGAAATATAGAAGGAACAGTAGTTTCACCCAAAATAATCAGCAGTTGCACTGCCATGGTTGCTAGCTTTACTACAACGCTCACAGAACGTCCCGGTAGAAAAATGCCATAATGAAGTCTGATCTCCACCATGCTTATTGCTGGGTCGTCCATCAGACAAGAAGTCAGCGCAAATTCTGATCTTAATTTCCAAACGCACATGATGAGACTTTTAGCTGAGACTTATATATACAGGGATCACCTCAAAATTTTGTTTTTCTGAAGTTGTTCAGCCATATTACATGCACCACATAACTTTCTGAGTTGTTCCTGCTATTATCTACTTTTTGATTAAACACAACGCCAAAATTGAAAGTGGCTAATAATGTCAAATAATATGTTAAACAAGGTTAATACATGGGCTGTATGGGTAGCCACTCCGTGTTGTTACTTCAGTGTTTTAAATCTTTGAAACCGTACTCCGATCAATTTAGAAACTTGAAGTTACGCTGTGTATTTAAATAGATTTTTTTT
>NW_008803435.1:0-986 GCF_000699145.1 Aptenodytes forsteri | reverse complement strand
ATGTACCAACTAGTAAAAAAATAATCCACGTCTCATTTGATTGTTAGTGTGACTTATCGGTTAAAAAATGTCTTAGAAAGTTTAATTTGTAGATACCTTCTATTTGAATGTGTCTCGGATACCAAGTTTAGTACATTAATACGCTTATAAAGAACAGGTATGACTTACAATTGAACATTTAGTTTTCCAGAAACTCAAGCAGCTTACCTAGGAACTTCTTTAATGTATCTATCATATGCAATTGTGTTTTTCCCGTAGTTTATCTGTTTTTGTCTTCTCATCAAAACCACTTCATCTGTCTCAAGTTCTACTGTCACAGTGGACTCCTTTGAATCAGAACTAAAGAAAAAACATTGTAGATTTGGGACTATTAGAAAACAAGCGACGCTCAAACCAACCCATGTGTAGAAGATTATAAAGAAACATGTTAAAACTTTTCAAATGAATGTTACTGAACTATGATGTTAGAGCAGACTTAAGATGAACTACTTCAAACTGAGCATTTTCAGAAGCAACAATGGTATATGTGAAAATTCAGAACTATTGTCAGGATTTTCCTCAGCTAAGCTAGAAATTTAACCTACCTTCCAGAGGAGGACTTCCTTTCTCTTGAAAATTCATTTATCAGGAGTTTTCTTCTGTATCTGTAAGAGTTCAAATCCATATTAAGAATATACACAAAGAGAACATGTAAGGCTGCACTGTCACGGCTCATAGTTGATTTTACTTCTCAGCTAAGCAGCAGTCTCGAAGTCAACCCAGACGCTGTAAACGCCTTTCCACTATGGAACTGATCTCTTGGTTTTCCCCTGAAAAAATCTGAGGACTTTCTTTTCCTAAGTCTTCTCCGTAAAAATCTTTTTATAGCAACAATATGCAAAAACAGTAATTAGTGAAAGGACATTCAAAGTAATTCAATCTCAGAGATTTTGGAAAGGATTCTTCCAAAAGGGAGATATTTAGTGATACACATCCACTCTCCAGAG
>NW_008803434.1:0-985 GCF_000699145.1 Aptenodytes forsteri | reverse complement strand
CCCAACTCCTATTCTGAGCCCTAGTAGCCAATCTCATTATCCTAACATGAGTAGGTAGCCAACCAGTAGAACACCCCTTCATCATCATCGGCCAACTAGCCTCCCTCACTTACTTCACCACCCTCCTGATCCTCTTCCCCATTGCTGGGGCCCTAGAAAACAAAATACTCAACCATTAAAATACTCTAATAGTTTATAAAAAACATTGGTCTTGTAAGCCAAAGACTGAAGACTATACCCCTTCTTAGAGTTTCCCCGGATGCCTCAGAGAAAGAGGACTCAAACCTCCATACCCAACTCCCAAAGCTGGCATTTTACATTAAACTATTCTCTGACTCTTCCCCTTTTTCCCCTAAACCGCACGAATCGCCCCACGAGACAACCCCCGTACAAGTTCCAGCACGACAAACAACGCCAACAACAATCCCCACCCCGCTACCAAAAATAGTCCCACCCCACACGAATAAAACATAGCCACTCCACTAAAATCCAAACGAACAGACATTACTCCCCCACTATCCACAGTACTTACCCCCAACTTCCACCCCTCAACAAAACCCCCAACCCCCAGCCCAACAGCAAGCACTAAAACAAGCCCCACACCATACCCCACAACAGACCACTCCCCCCAACCCACAGGAAATGGATCTGCCGCTAACGACACAGAGTACACAAAAACCACCAGCATCCCCCCCAAGTAGACCATAAACAAAACCAATGACACAAAGGAGACCCCCAAGCTTAGCAGCCACCCGCACCCCGCAACAGAGGCCAGCACCAAGCCAACCACCCCATAATAAGGAGAAGGGTTAGACGCAACCGCTAACCCACCCAAAACAAAGCACACCCCCAAAAATAGTACAAAATAAGCCATAGCAGTTCCTGCTTGGCTTTTTTCCAAGGATTGCGGCCTGAAAAGCCACCGTTGTACCTCTCAACTACAGGAACCTCCCAAAGAGTACCACCCGCCTAAAATTCCCCCCCC
>NW_008803433.1:0-984 GCF_000699145.1 Aptenodytes forsteri | reverse complement strand
ATGTGTAAGTATGCAGCATCTCACTTGATGTGACCAGGGAGATTTGCAGCAAGCCCTTTTTGTTGTTTTTTTCCCCTGAGATTTGCATGATAAACCCTCAGCAGAGGTCATCAGAAATGACAGCAGCTCCCTGAGGAACACAATTCAGTGCAGGGTCCGCAGCGGGCAGAGGTCAGCTGGAGGCACCAGCTCAGCTGGCACAGTCACACAGTGCAGCGTTACACACAGTGGGAAGCGTGGTCTGGAATAAATGCAGCTGCTTCCCCGGACCTGGTCCTGCTGCTCCCACCCGTGCTGTCAGCTCGGGAGCAGTGGTCTGTTCAGGGCTGACCACTCGCAAGACCTCGGAAACACGTTGGATTTTTCAGGGCGATGAACTGTTGGCACATGAGCTGTGATCCAGGCTTAGTGACCAGACTGCTGAGAAATGAAGGGAGCACCGACGGCAGCGGTCTCAGAAGGACCGGGAAGAGGAGATCAAAACGCCTAATGCTGAGGCCACAGCACTTCCACAGTGTGACCTGAATTTGTGGAAAAAGCATGAACATAGATAACTTCTGTGGATATTAATTACCGCAAGATCGTGACTTGCCACGCTTGATCCATACCTGGCAAAAACACTCTGTTTTTTGCTGCTTAGGCTTTTTAAAACACAAGAGTTTAAGCCAGTTGAGGTTTTCAGAGATAACACGGTACTTTTATACAACCATTAAAAAAGATATCAGGGAGCTAGGAGCTCACCATTTACTCTGTGCACAGCATTGCACAGGCATCTAAACCGTAAGGAAGCCAAGAGGCAACAAATGAACAGGATTTAGTTCATTGTACAAAGAAGCGGTAGGAAAAAATATACAGAGAAGTCAGAAGAATGTGAATAATAACCTAGAGGAAATACTGGCACAGCAGGTTTTTGTAGTTCAGGGAGAATTTTTGTTTGAAATCAAAAGACGTCAGCAGTTCTCAACAATTAAATAACTTTTTTTT
>NW_008803432.1:0-984 GCF_000699145.1 Aptenodytes forsteri | reverse complement strand
CCTTTTTTTTTTTTTTTTTTCCCTGACAACCTACTCTAATCCTGCTTTAAGACTCAGAGTTGAAAGGATCTACTACAAGTCATTAGAAAATAACAGAGAGAATAAACCAGAAACTCCCCACTGGGGTAACAGTCTGACACATTTATAAGGACAAGAGAGCCAAGTTTTTTTCAATATTCCAGAAGCAAGTAGACATAAACGTCTTGCTCAAGTATTAAGACTTACAGGCAAACCCTGCCTGCTTTTGCTTTTCAGACTGGTGAACCAATGCACTGAAAGGTGTCAGATTTAAGGAGCAGTTAAGTTTTACAGAATTCAGCCCCTTAACATTTTAATTCATAAAGAAATTTTAGTGGTTTAAAACATTCACACTTGAACACAGGGAGAATGTATACTGACTCAGCTTCATTACTCATTACACAGACATACTACTTACCACATACGGTGAAAATACAGAGAAACTACATGTTTTGCTCGCACAGGAACAGGGAGAACGCAGCAGGGCTTCCAGATGCCATCAGCCAGATGCCAGGACCTTACGTGGTGGGTCCGGACAGCCCCACTGCACAGCCCGCCCCAGAGCCACAAACACCTGCGCTTCAACACAGATCTTCCAAGCACAAAGCTTTGGCTGCAAAAAAGGGAGGTCTGAAGCTCCAGGAAAGCTGTCTCCACCTGAGATTTTAAGGCTTCCAGGTGCACCCTGGGGAGCCAGAAGCTTTGCCCCAGTGAGAGCCGGTGTGTGCAGCTGGCAGCCTTGCCCCAGCTGGCAGCCCCAGGGATGGGAATCACGGAGCCTCTCCCCACCTGCCTGGCGACTCAGGGTTGCTTCTGGCTGGGAGCACCAGCTCTGAGCACCCAGACAGCCTGCGAGGGGGGCTTGAACTCCGCCTTTGATTCAGCGAAAGTTTATCAAACCCAATGCCTCAAACAAAACATTTCACATTAAATCATATTTTTTTTTTTTTTTAAAATCCACAACCT
>NW_008803431.1:0-984 GCF_000699145.1 Aptenodytes forsteri | reverse complement strand
GCTGCACCTCTTGATCCTTGACCATATTTTCAGTAAATTGTAAATTAATGCCTTTCAGTTTTCTTGCACTTCTACTGGGACTGACTGCCGCTTTTACCTTATGATCAGTGCCAATCTGGCCGGTTTCTCCGTCTCCTGCTGACCTTTTTCCTCCTCTAGTCCTTTTGGAAGTAGCAGAAGCAATAATGCTACCTTCAGCCAGAGGCGTTTCCTCATTAGCCCCTTCCAAGAGTTCAGATGCAGCTTCCTTTGCTCTCCTTAATCCTCTTCTTGGAGTAACGGCTATGGACTGCGCACTGACGGACAACGGTTGTCCATCAGAATGGCTGCTTTCTACTTTCTCTAAATTAGTCTGTTCAGGCTTCCTACCTCTCCTAGGAGTAACAGGCATCACAGGTATTTGCTCATCTTGAGCATTTTCTTCTGCCTGAAGACTAGAAGTCTCAGACGCTTCTTTTCTTCGCCTGGTACTTCTCCTAGGAGACACTCCTAACAAAACTGGTTTGTCTGTCTTCAGTAGTTGCTGATCGCCTGCCGAGGGAATACTTTGACTTCTGCTCAGCCGTCCCCTTGCGCGTGTTCTAGGAGTGATGACATACTCTACTTGATGCATGCTGGTTTCATCTTCCGCTCCTTCTGGCACAGCTGTTAAGGGAGCTTTTGCCTTCTGGAATCTAGTTACCTTCTTACCTATGGTTTCATGAATAGATTGCTCTACAGCTTCAGATGTAAATTCTTTACTTCTTGTGCCTTTGATTACATCCAGTAAGTTCTCAGCAATAGCCACCTTAATGGGTTCAGGCACGTATGGGAGCGACTCTGCAGTACTTTGAGATTCCTGATCACTAGTTACAGTGGACACTGAGGTTGTAACATGTTCCTGGCTTTCAGTATTTCCCAAACTGTTCACAGGCTTTTCCTCTCCTGTTGTGCCAGCCAGATTAGAAGCATCGACTAACGGAGGGTCTCCCACTTCCGTTTCAC
>NW_008803430.1:0-983 GCF_000699145.1 Aptenodytes forsteri | reverse complement strand
TGCAACTTTTTGCACGTCCGTACGATTTTGAACAAGAATTTCAGGCGGTATTTTCACCACGCAACAGGACTTTAAGCCTAAAAAGGGCTCGTGTAGGATGGTGTTTTGCAGTTTACTTGCCTAAACGTCTTGCTAGGATAACGTCAGAGGCGTAAAACTACAATTTTGCTTGTGTGTATTTGCGTGTACAACGCCCAGCAGAGTCCTGAACTGTAAAACTCGCCCCCCTTGGAAGATACCGTATGGCACGAGAAGTAAGTGTGTCTTGGTAAAACAGTGTCAATAACGCATTATCGTCAGGTCACAAAAGTGTACTTTACTGAAATGCATTTTTCTTCTTCCATGACCTTCTCGATGAGGTATTTCTTCGTGAAACAAGATTTGTCAACAGAATATGACAAAAATTCAGAGGCCAGTTAACACAGCTGAGCCCTACTTTTTTTGATGTTACACGAGTTACAAACATTTAAGCAGACACACACTGTACATTACAGTTTGTTTGGATCTCTCTCCTGTGCTTCCACAATCTGTTTGGAGTGGGATAATACTTTCCAGCATCTTAAGAAACAGTATTTCTTAAGCAGTACCAAAAGAACAAAAAATCCTGGAGCGTTTTTGCAACTGGTAATAGCCACTCTGCCCTGGGATTTTCTAGTCTGCCGATGAAAAAGTCATCATGGAGAAAAACATAGTAGCTTTTCCAGAATGTTTACAGTATCTAAAGACATTAAACCAAAATAAATCTATAGTTATACAAATTGATACCTTCTCATATAGTAGCAAAAGCACCCAGATTCACAGATTTTTTTCTTCCAGACTATGCTATGGGACTTGAAGCTGGACGGGGAAACTTGAAGCTGGCTGTGTCTTGTGCAAAGACGGCAGGATCTGCTGATGAAGGGACCGCGGTCCCTATATCGGAATATTGGTGCAAGAATGACAGAAGTTTTTCCTGCTAATACATCACAAAACTTTTAAAATTA
>NW_008803429.1:0-983 GCF_000699145.1 Aptenodytes forsteri | reverse complement strand
AAAGAAAATGATGGTATTTCTGTGCACTCAGCCGCTTTTGTAAGAATCTGTGACCACTGCCACCAACGCAGATGGCAAAGCACATTGCTTTCGCCTTTAATTCCGTTTCTTTAAATTGCCAACATTGCAAAAGAAAGGAGAAATACCTCTGGGCACCCCGCACAGCAGAACCGTAAGGAAATCCAGATCTTCTCATGCGTAGCTTATGAGTTTAGTTTGGAAAGCGCTTTAGCACTTAGCCAGTCTGTGCAGGAGGAACAAAGCTCTCCTGGACTGCTACCAATTTCTATCCGCTTTGCAACAAACCCCACACACCACTCATGCCCCATCTTTCCCCGAGTTTCCCTTTTTGTTAGCTTGCTTTTTTAGCTGGCTACATATACTCTCTGAAAATAAACGTGACTACAAGCATATTCAATAACAGAATCAAACACTCATTCCATTTTCTGTTATCTACTTACATTTTATTACAGACTAATATGAAACCATCTCATATTCATACTAGAATTATTTTAATTACTCGTGAGCAAACTTAAACCAGTCTTGAACGTTTATATTTATTGCAAGCAGATTCATGTCTCCTGCTTATATATTCTACATAAGGATCCAAAATGTGACTGAATATAAACAAGTTATATTTGGTTATCTACAGAAATAAAAGTTAAAAATAGCACTGAAAAGAAACTTTACAGTAATGTATTCACACACAGACTCTTCAAATCAGATAAATGAAGTATAGGATAATCTAAACGTTAGATTTGAAGGCTGATTTATTTTCAAATAAATGCAGCTATAATTGTACAATTAAAAATAAGCGTCAGTATTTGGTGCTGATGACTACAGACATCTTTAATGTTTAACGCACAGATAACTACCCCCCAGCCCCCATACAGCAACTTTCGCAGATTCTACTTTACATTAGATCATGAAAGGACATTTAAAATGCAATGTGTACGCAGCACAGGATTTATGCCAGAGACCAC
>NW_008803428.1:0-982 GCF_000699145.1 Aptenodytes forsteri | reverse complement strand
GTGGAAATGGTAGGGATCATGTTATAGGGACTTTGAAAAACAGATGTGACTAATAGGAGGATTAAATACTGCAGCACTGGGCAGGCAATTCTGGAGATAATCGCCTTGAGAGTACTACCGCACCAAGTGATAAATCAGCTGGTTGCAGATCTGTTGCTGAGACCGCCAACTTGCCTGCTGGAGAAAGGAGTGTCTCAGTAGCCGCAGTGAGTCATGCAAAAAGCAGCATCCTGACAATGCGGTGTTCAATTGAGCTGCGCCCTGAATGCTTCTGGCCTTCACTTGGGTCTTTTGAGGGAGTTGCAGTTGTGCTGATTAATCAGTAGGAGAGGGACTTGGGTTTGCATGCAATGAAAATGCAGGAGCCCAGCACAAGCTTCTGACGTGAAGGGGGCTCCTCTTAAAGTGTTTCTAAGGGATTGCCAACTTGTCAGGAAATGGGGTTTACCTCCTTGTTTGATGTCTCCCCTTGCTATTGCGGTTACAGGAGCGATACCGGAAAGCTTTGGCAGATTCTGAGAATGTCCGAAGGAGAACGCAGAAGTTTGTGGAAGATGCGAAGCTCTTTGGTAAGCAAAGTGAGGCAGAGCTGTGTTTACTGCGGTAGCCTGCCTGCCTGAGCATAAAATGCTGATCAACAGCTTCTCTCTTCTCTCATCCTGCCCTTGTTCATTGTAAAGTCTGGCATGACGTTTGGCCTGCACTGTTGGTGTCTGGGCTTACTTGCTATTTTGTCTGTATGTCCAGCTGTGTCCTATCAGGTTTATCTCAGTGACTGTTTTGTGACCTTTTTTCTAATAAAATAGGCCTGGTGCAATTGAGTGTAGTTCTACTGACTTGGTTGAAATTACAAGTTCTTCTGTATGCTGAGAATTGGCTCTGGCAGGGTGTATTTCATACTCTTAGCTGTGTCATCAGGTTGTGATTTCCTTTACTGTATTAACAGCCTCTTCTCTTCTGCTCTAGCTTTTAGGAGGTAGAT
>NW_008803427.1:0-981 GCF_000699145.1 Aptenodytes forsteri | reverse complement strand
CAAAGTGCTTGCAATAGAAGAAATCACTCAACAAATAGATAATGATAGAGCTTGAATGGAACTGGAAATTAGAGGTCCATCAAAACTGAAATTGCTGTTGTTAATATTAATGTTAGAATGTGTTTGCAAGTGCTGTTTTCAGTAGCATTTGAAGCTCACTCCCTTACTCCCTGTCTAGCATGCCACCTGTTTTAGGAATACAGATGTGTTACAATGGGAAAGAAGGGTAAATAATCAACATCTGGTTTTGTTGGAATTATGACTTTACCATGGATACTGACACAAACTACTACATTCTAAATTCTTTGGGGATTATGTTGTCTTTGTTACAGAGGTCTTGTCATGGCCATCCATTGTTCTGGCAGTGGTCGCAGGTGCTTCAGAGCTGTCTCAAACCTGTGTCCAAAAAAGAGGTCAAGGCAAGCTACACATCTTGGTGTGTCCTCTGATCCAAAAAGCTTCAGCCAGCTGGACAAAAGATAGCAATGGGCAGACAGCTTCTGAAACCCAGTTTCTGCCCATTATAAGATTATGAACATTACTCTTTTAAGAAGAGCCATTTTGTATATTTTGTACAGCACTGATTACTTCTTGGGAACCTGGCATTGGCCAGCTAACAGGTGATCTCTGCATATTGCCATCTTGCTGCATGGCCTTTCCAGAAATGTTCAACCTTCTCTCTAATAAGGTTGCTATGAGCAAGACCTCATGTTTTCTCCTAAAGGAGGTACCATGAACCCGTACTGCAAGAGGGCTGCTCTACCCAGTGCCATGGTGTGCAACTTTGGCCTTGGTTCCACTTAGAGAAAAGGACTTAATTTCACCTGTGTCAGGCGTAAATGTTTGCTGCCCAGCTCTAAATGTGGATACAAGGCAAAGTGACACCTAAGAGAACGCCTGCTGCAATTTAAATCACCATTTTAGATGCACCCTAACTGTTTACAAGCCCACAGTAAATGGGCTAATGTCAAGAGGTGATGA
>NW_008803426.1:0-980 GCF_000699145.1 Aptenodytes forsteri | reverse complement strand
ATCATAGTAAGTAAAAAAGAACAGTACTTTATACAAGGAAATCATGCAAAGAGAAATGGACTGAGTCAAGCATCTGTAAGAGAAAGTTCTGCGTTGCAACAAGAGGTTAGGTAGGATCACAACTGAGGTAGATGTCAGCTTCTACCTGTAGCTATCTCTTCCATACAGAAATGACTGAAAGGATTATGTCAGGCTATGCCCCATCATCAAATTTACTGCAATGTGTAATGCAATGTTGCCTAAATCATGGAAGAAAATTAAATGAAGAACTATTAAAAAAAAAAAAGACACAAGACCTTATCTGTCCAAACCCTCAGTCATTTCTGTTTTATAAAAAACACAACACAAGCAAGTCATGATCAACCACCCACATTCCCTGACACCAAGATCCTAAATATTCTCTTAGTTATCTCCGAGTTCATATTTTTCTCTAATTATACTTTGTGTCTGTAGTTCCTCTGCTTCAGCATGACTTCTGTCCTTGTATTCCATGGACACAACTTTCCCAGAAAGATTCCCTATGCTTTTTCTTAGCCAAAAGCAGAATCAAGACTGAATTTTCACCCTCCTATTTTTCAAATACTTCTGATACAAGATTTTTCTTGAAATACAGTCATCTTTCAGCTTCTGAGATCACTCCCTTCTGCTTTTATTCCTACTTCTCTAATTTTGCTTTAACATAACACTCTGATATGTTTCAGGATATGTTTCTTAACTATTGGCTTAAGATAATAACGGCTCAAAGAGAACCCTTAATTTTACTGTTCAGCCTGAGAGCTCTTTACTCTTTCTTTTCTGCATGTCTGTGAATAATTCCATCCTCCTCCTCAGATACAAAACCTAAGACTTCTCTCAAGTGGTAACTCTACGCCCTTATATTCAGGATGTATCTCCACCTTGCAGACTCTTTCAGCAAAACTTTTAAGATATCCATATACATATCCAAATACATAAAGTTCAGAGCTATAAAGCTATAAAAA
>NW_008803425.1:0-979 GCF_000699145.1 Aptenodytes forsteri | reverse complement strand
GGACACCTCCAGGGTTTTATGGCAGGGTGAGGTGGGAAGGGAGAGAACGTCGTCCCTGGAGAAGCGGGGGAAGGTTGGAGACTGCTCCCGTGGTCGGGGGGGTTCATCCTTGGGTGTTCAGAGCAGACTTGGTGTTCTTGGTGAAGCAAGGTCTTCTCCCAGCACATTTAGTGTGCGGTGCCGGTCTGCACCAGATTGCATCACCTAGTCTTGCCCATTATCCAAATTATAGCATGCTCTTCCCTATCAGGGTTGGAAGAGGTGGTCGGGAGGAGGGGAGTAGTTGCCACCTCAGTGTGGGCTGTCCAGCGAAGCCCCGATTGCTTTTCCATGTCATGGCTTCCCATCTCTGCCTGCCACAGGGAGCTTTACTTGGGCCAAGAGCAGACCACGCTGATTGAGTTCTCCGCTAACCATCGCTTGCTTGCTTGTTGGTGTTGCTGAGCCTGCTCTTATCCTTCCTACTATCAGTTTTAATTAGAAAACTCTACACCCCACAGCTTGGTTTTGTGAGGGATGCCAAAGACGTCACCAAGGAAAGCCAAAGAGGATGACCAGCAAACTTTGTTAATGAGCGGAAGACTAATGAACTTTTTAATTAGCAGGCGTGCAGGTGCAAGAAGAAGGTGCAGTGAGACATGCACATCATGACAGCAGAAGCATGCAAAGAGGCATCAGCTGAGCACCTGAAATTGCTTCTGATGGAGCAGGAGCTTCTCGCGCGTCCTTGGGCCTGGTTGTGCTTCCTGCCAGCCGGGCAAACAAGGACGGCAGCACGTCAGGTACAATGCCTGAACCTCTCTTTTGGTTTTGATTGGAGAAAGATGGGCCGTTCCTGCCCAGCTCAGAGCAGCATGGGAGAGCAGTGGTGAGCTCCGTGCAGTCAAGGGGAGAAGAGGGAAAGTCTGTTTTGAGTTGCTCTGAGGAGGACAGCTAGCTCCGGCTATGGAGCTGCTCCTGGACTGAGGGCTTCCTTCTG
>NW_008803424.1:0-979 GCF_000699145.1 Aptenodytes forsteri | reverse complement strand
ATATGGGTGTTTATCTCTGTCACAAACATAGGCCAGTACAGACACTATAATCTAGTTTATTAAATAAGCAGATTAGTGTTTATTTAATTGGATAACTTAGAAGGTAATAGCACAGAAAGCTGAAGAGCCTGAAGAGTCTGACAGGAAGAACAGATTAGAAAATCACTGGTATGGGGAATTGGGTCTCATTTAAAAATTAAATTATACAATCCATTCAATTACCTTGAATTAATTCCTAAGTGTTCACATGCAAATTTGTGAAACATCATCAAGATCCATCACTGTCATATGGATTTGAATTAATTCTCTGCAACAGTAGAGATCCATACACTATTTTGTAAACGAAATAAGTTTTTCAAGAGCTCTGTTCTCAAGTAATTCAACACAGAAAAGCAGGGAAAGACCAAGAAACAGCACCCAGTCAAACCAGTGACTATAGTGTGATACACCAAGCTCAGGCATTCTGAGTCTCAGCGCAGCAGCACTGAGTTCACACCACACTGCAAAAACCTGGCCAAAAGCAGTTTAAATTAGATTTTTTTTCTGCAGGACTGAGAGCTCTTAGTATCAGAATTGGTTAGTTTAAAAGAAACCTGAATTTCTGTACAAAGCCCTCTGTGATTTGTTTTGACTGCACGGTAGATAGATACTCCCAGAATGACTTCACACATCTCTCTTATCAAATCATCTAATACTACAGGAATACAATGTGTTTTGTGACTTGAAAGCAGTATTGTGTGTTAAAAGGCAATTTTTCCCTTTGAAAAATGCTAGCAAAAAGCACCACTTCCAATCTTATTCTTAGAGTGACCTGATGTTACTTGTTGTCAAATTCTGATGCCTTAGAGGTACATGGCATAATCATTTTTCCTTGAAAGGGCAGAAGACTCATAGAATTTTTGGCTGCTTCTGTCCAAGACCATTATTCCTTTTGTTCAGGATAGCACTTTATCATTGCAGGCTCTGGTTAGCAAACTCA
>NW_008803423.1:0-979 GCF_000699145.1 Aptenodytes forsteri | reverse complement strand
TCCCCCGAGTTAAACTCTTCAGCGGTTTTCCTCCTCTCGTGGGTAGCTTTGCACCCCTGGCCGTTCCTTCGCTAAGGTGGCTATGTGTGCTTAACAGCTAGGCTGAAGGAAATAGTAGCCTAGTGATGGGTGAATGAACTGCATTATGCCTACGAGCATGCCTTGTCTAGCCATAAACAACTGCCCGTGACCTCTTGTCACTGCATCTCGACTTCATTTCTTCTCCCCCTGCCCCCCCTGTCAGCCTGTACCAATGGGAAGCAGGAGAGAAGGGTGCCTGGGTAAACTGTGGAGTAAAAACCCCTTTAGGAATAAAGCACGTTTGAGGATTGCTCGAGCAAAACAACACGTTCATTCCTTCCCTCCCGGCTGCTGGCACAGTATCAATGTTGTGCTAATGCACCATTTTGCAGCGCAGCCTTGGTCTGGAGCGCGTTTTTAATATTTTCTTTTCTTGTTTGTTTGGGGCTTTTTGTTTTGTTTTTAGTTCTGCTTATGAAGCAAACCTGAAAGTGGTCTCTCTCCGGAGCCCCAGCTGACCCTCTGCCAGGGTTGTTAGAAGATAACACTATGCAATGTACTTAACCCCTGGTGTGCTTGGAATGCAACCGCAATCTTTCTTGGCCTCTCGATATCCCACTTAGGAGCTCTCTAAACTCCCAGGTCCTCAGACTAACCATGGGAATTTCTGAAGCCCTTCAAAGTCAGGACTGGGCTTGAGGAGACGTTACCCCGGCTTGATGTGAAGAGTTGCTACAGCATTAGTATAGCATCCCGCTGAGGTAGAAGCCTTGTAGTTAGATGTCAGTCTGCCAGGGGTCTTGTTAATCTCACTGGCCCTCAAAACGAAGCGGGGGTTTTCAGATGAGACTGTAGCCAGCAGGGCTGAGTTACTCCATAGACAAGAATAGGCACCTGTAGCGTGAACATGCCTGTAGTGAGTATTTCAGTCTCCACTACTCTAGCAGTGCAGTAAGCT
>NW_008803422.1:0-978 GCF_000699145.1 Aptenodytes forsteri | reverse complement strand
AGGTGCCGAGCGGTGAGGTGGGGCGCAGTGACAGGAGGAGAGGTGTGGCACTGTGAGGTGAGGCCCTGTGATGGAAGGAGAGGTGAGGCTCCCATACTGTGACTGTAGCCAGAGGTGGGATCCAGCAGCTCTAAGGGCAGTTACAAGCTTAGTGGAAAATCGCTTGAAGAAGTGGGACACTCCAGCAGAGGTGAGCTGAGGGGTGATGACTCACAGCGGGGAGTGAAATGCCAGGAAAAAAATCTGGAATTGACAAAATAAGTTTTGGCACTCCTTGTGGCCTGAAGAACAAGACTTTTCTTCCATCCAGACCAAGCAAACTATGACAGAAACAGAACCAGGACAGACTCCAAAGCCGAAGAAATGTTCTGTTCACTTCTGCACAGAAAATGCATTTTAATACAACAGCTTTATGAAGTAAGAGCATTACATTTCCGTGACAAGATAGAGATAAAAGTACTTGCTTTAAAAGAAGTAAATGCCTTGCATACTATTTATATTCTAGTACCATCTACTTTATGGAAATACATCGAAAAAGAAGTCATCAGTTTCTATACCATGTTTTTATTCACTCTTTGCAAACATTTGTGTGGGTGAAGATTCATTCATATGGACACTCAGGGAAGACCACTGGAAACTACAGCACAGGACGGTAATCCAGTCAGGCAGCGAAGTCAATGCAACAGCTTTGTTCACCATGAAAGCAACTTTCAGGTGAATTCTTGAGGCATTCACATCATAGACTATGTGGAGCAGTTGCAGAATAATTGAAACTAGGGGGAAAAAAAAAGACAAAAACTAATAATAATCGCAGAGCCTGTTTGCAGACCGTTTGCAAACAGAGAAGAAACTGACTACTGTGTTAGGCCAGTTCTAATTATCAACTATACAAGTAGCACTAAACTGTCAAGAGCAATGTTTTTCAGTGAGTAAAGTCTTCACATGTGATGTTTACAGAATACTGAGCTGTACAAATTT
>NW_008803421.1:0-977 GCF_000699145.1 Aptenodytes forsteri | reverse complement strand
AGCTCCTAGCTATACTCAAAACATGCCATTCATATTTGTAACATGCTTACAATGTGAATTCATTCTTTTTCATTTGCCATGCTGTTTCAAAATAGGGTGTAAATAGAAAGCATAAGAGATACTTACAGAGTCCGATATTTATTATAGTTTATGACCTGTATTCGGGAAACGTGCTATAACAAGTACCTACTTCTAAGCAGGTGCTTACAGCTTGTTCAATTTAAGCAAATGCTTAAATTGTGCAATGCTGAATCAGAACTAAGGGACTCAACGGCAGAGGAAATCCCGTATATTTATTTTACGATATTAAAAACTATATTATTAAAATGGAATATCTGAACCGTGATACTTCTCACTGCTTTCTTTCATATTAAGGGAAGTTGTCCTTTCTCACAGTTTCCCCCCTTGATGACTTCAGTAAGTCATTTTCCTCTGGTTTCTTACACTTTTCTGCACTAGACACAGACTGCACTGAAAGAAGTTAAAATGGCCTTTATACTTCATTTGGTGTCAAATTCATTGGCCTGAGTCAAGTAAGATGCTATCAAACTCGATGATGTCACAAGGCTTTCAGCAGCAAAATCACCAGAAATTTTTTCAAAATATTGCTGAAGGTTCTTTGCTAAAATTTCAAATTTCAGTATAGAAAGACTGTATTTCCTTTATTTCTTATCGACACTTCCCTGAAATCACTTCCTTCTGAAATTTGGCTCCGCACCAATTGCTGTCCAAAAGCTGCTGGTGGCATAACGAAGTGCTGCTGCTGCTGACGAGCCCTTGACCTTGCTGGGCGGTTCCCAGGGCCTTTGTAGGTTTGCTGCTGGAGCTGCATCTGCTGGGGAGAAAAAGGAAGAAGGGACGGAAGGAAAGAAAGAATTAAAATAGTATTGTGGAGTTATTTCTCGTGATCATTTAAAACGGATAGTCTCGGACAATGTAGCTTATCAAAAAATGGAGACTGATAAAAGACCTTAAAT
>NW_008803420.1:0-977 GCF_000699145.1 Aptenodytes forsteri | reverse complement strand
CCTCTCATTCCATTCTGGCAAAATAAAATCATCTTCCTCCAAGATGATAAAAAAGGTACTTTGTTTTCTGGTAGTAGTAAAATGAGACTCTCTTGAGAAATACAGCTGTTCCCTTTCTTTGGCATTTTTTCAGTAATTAGGAAGACAGGGGAAACAGTTTTTCAGTGAAGAAAAGTAATAAATCATATTTCAAACAGTAGGAAGGGGAGGGAAGAGAGATAGAGATTCCCTATTGTGTTATCCCACAATACTCGGTGATCCAAGAGGCAGGATAATCACCTGAGATGTGGGAGTGCCTCTGCAATCCTTATTCCTCAGTTTTAATCTGATGACTTGAAAATGGCTCTCCCACATATACTGCAATTTCTGGTTTTGACCATGCATCACATGATGAGTCTGAAGAAGCCTTTCCTGAGGAAAGTTACTCAAAAATTATATGTCTGCACAAAAGTGTCAGTTTTGACAAAAAAGACATGTTTTGGCCAGCTTAGTCATGGTGTATCATGTAAAATTAAGTTTGTGCTTCAATGGAATGACCATATAGCACAAATATATTCCCTTTACTTAAATGTTAACAGTGAAGAATCTTTTCATGTCTGCATGTTTTCATATCTAGACCCATACTTTCTTAAATCCCACCATACCACATCAAAAAAATGAGTGTAAAACCAACGACCCTTTTCCTGCTAAGCTTCAAAATTTCATCTAGATCTACCAAATCCACAAGATGCAAATCAACCAAAAGAAGAGAGAGGGACCACTGATTATCTCTTCTATTATATAAGTTATATGCTGCTGTGAAGAAGTCATACGGGCATGAAACTAGCAGACCAGAAAGAATAACCACATTTTTAAAATCTGTTTAGCAGAAGAATCGTTATTGGCTATTAGCTGTGTTGGATATTTTAAGTGGTTATTTTTGCTTGTTCATGGCTACTTGAAATGATTGGTTTCCCAGGAACACAATTATAACCTAC
>NW_008803419.1:0-977 GCF_000699145.1 Aptenodytes forsteri | reverse complement strand
CAGCCACTTCTGCAATGTGCTACGACGCATACGGTGGGACTTATCTCACTTAGCTTTTGATGTCCTTAGAGAAGACACCTGCATTTGGGACAATCACCTGGGCCTCCACCACTGGCAGTGGAGAGAAATAGGCACTTTCAGAGCTTGACTACCTGATCCTTAAATGGACATTTCTCACCTTGGGCTTATACAGATCTGCCCCCACTTTTATTTTGAATCTCTCTACCATGTTTCCCAGTCTAGAAGAGCAGCTGCACCTCCTGCAAGGCAGCGGACACAAATAGATGCAGACTGCCAAAAGGTTGCTACTGTCTTACATTTATTTGTTTTTTCTCCACAAAAAAACACCCTGTTTTTTTTATCCTCAGAAACTTTGTCACGTTTCTTTTTTGCAGGCCTTAATTCAGTAATCAACTATGATCCTACAGCAGGCACTTTTATATTTTTCGTGACAGCCTCTTCAGCAAAAGTAACTTTCATTATCAAAAACATTGTTAAAGGACTTAAAATGGAGCTTTACACTGAATTTTCATCCTTTTTCTGGTTGTTTCATTAGACCTTTAGTTCTTTCAGGCACTAAATCTGGTTTTGTGCCTTGAAGCAGTGATGTTATCTTGCCAATGGAAGTGTTGCTTACAACTTTTTCCTTCCTCTTTTAGAACCGTTCAAGGAAAAGATACAAATAGCTTAAAAAGAAAATGTTTACTCAGCACTAAGGCCTGGTTCATGCAGTGGTTTTTTTCAGAGTTAGATTAATTTTCCAACCCGGGGATTTCTGGAGGTTGCTTCTTATGGTTGTATAAACTTTTAAACAGATGTGTTTGTTGCTTTGATGGCTTTGATCTTTATTTTTTTTAAGTATTTTTCTTTCCTGATGCTTTGGGATATACATCTAATTGATATTTTATGTTTTTCACACAGGCTTGCGGGTGCTGGGTGCATTATATCCTTGTTTCCAGGGGTGGGTAACTCACTGC
>NW_008803418.1:0-972 GCF_000699145.1 Aptenodytes forsteri | reverse complement strand
GGGGAGATAGTAGCCTGAAAGGCTGCAAAATAAGTTGCATGGCCACACTTACGAGCGCTGTTTTTTTCCCAGGAACCAAGGCAGAAGGTCACCTGCTGCAATGAAATTCTCCCAGGTCTGCAGAAGGACGCACTCGGGCTGGATCCTGCCTTTCACGTCAGCCAGCACACTTCCCTGCTATGGACTCCTACGCAGTCGTCAGCTGAAACAGCAGTGTCTGCAACTTCCCTAACAGCCCAAAGAAAAGGCCTAGTTTAAAAATCTATCAAACACGTGAGAAGGCTCCATCCTGACTTCTTGTACAGCAGGCTGATGCAAGTAAACACCCAGCCCTGTGCCCTGCAGTGGAAGGAGGGCAGTGTTTTGGTGGGATACACTTCCCTTCCCAGTATACTAGAGAAGAAATACTAGAGAAGAAACTCACCATACTAGAGAAGAAAGAACATCTGTCATGCCAGGCATCCCTCTGCAGCAGTGGAGCTTTTTCCTAGGCAATACGTTTGTTGTTTTAAAGGGTCCACTTTGGGGCTTTTCACGTCAACTGTTACTGAAGTTATGCCATGATCACAAAAAACTACTTTTGTACTCTATCTAGTATGTATGTTTCATAGGTAACAACATATCCTGCCTCGACTTCTCTTAACTTTACTTCATTTCTCTAAAAAACCAACAGCCTGAGATTCTCCACAGAGTTAATGGGATGCTGTTGTAAGTAAACAGGGGATTAAGCATCACTCGCAGGTGCTTTTCCTCTCTGCACACAGTACTGGTGAAGGCAGGACAAGGAGAGCCGTAAGTACCACGCTGACAACCGTGCATACAAAGGGATGCTGGAAAAATGAAGCAGGTTCACAGATCAGCTACAAGAAAAATCTCGTCTTTGCTTGGTGTCCATGTTCATGCAATTGGTGACAGACCATACAGGAGATGCCTTTTGGCAGTTCAGTTAAATAAAGCAAACCATGGGAACAT
>NW_008803417.1:0-971 GCF_000699145.1 Aptenodytes forsteri | reverse complement strand
AAAAAAGAACAATAAGGAAATTCTGTTAGAACTGTAATTTCATTGTTCCACGTGCATTGAACTTATAGTGATATGAACTCTTCCAAATTGCTTACACTTGCTCCTAAACATGTATGCGTATTATGACCCTGTACAGTGAATCTTCGCATGGATATAAATCTTTACAGCTCTGGCTAGGAGATATTTTGCCCTCACTTTCTTAGTTACCCTTTAAGAACAAGAAGGATCTGCTAGACCTTTGAGATGTTCAATCTTGCTCAAGAAATAAGGAGCTACTCTGGGGATTTTGTATGCAAATCCAGGGTTCTTTGGAAAAGCAGGACTAACTGTACTTACTTGGAAACTCTCCCAGGAGAAACTTCTGATCTTCCATCATCTGCAGTCTTGTCACAGCAGTCAGTGGTCAGGGATTGCATCAGTCACTCTGGCTCCTCTGTAAAGACCGAAGGAGTAGCCAGGGTAGCATGGGGTATGTATAAAACAGCACTTGTTGCTGAGCTTCAAAAAATGACATAACAGCCTTACAAATGGTGCAGACCGTCAGAGAGTGGGCCATGAGCAGCCACATGGAGAAAATGAAGCAATTATAAAACTAATAAAGGCAAACCCATTTAGGCACTAAGTTCTCATTATTCTAGTCTTATTCTCTCAGAAGATTGATTAATGTCTCTTTGATCAAAGAACATGGAAGCAATAGAGGAGCATAGATCCTGCCAAGATGCCCATGAGCAAATGTGCAGATGAGCAAATCACTAATAATTTCCAAAACTGACAGTTGCAGATTATTTCATAGGCACATCTTGAACAATCATAATGCATAATCTCTGGCTACATCAGACAAGCCACATGAGCTAGAGGAGGCTTTATAGCAAATGTGACATTCAGGTGTGGCTCAATGCAAGAATCACTTTAATGTTTCTGCATCATAGATGGAAGTAATTGGATGGTGCATTTACAGGCACTTCTCTCTC
>NW_008803416.1:0-971 GCF_000699145.1 Aptenodytes forsteri | reverse complement strand
ACCTCAATGATTCTATGATTCTAAATGCAGTCGGTGCTGGTGCTGCAGGACCTTCAACAGTCTTGAAATTTCCATCTCTTATGTAGACAGCTGTATCAGGAGGCAGGTGCCCTTTCAGGACGCTGTTTTATATCAGCCCCATTTTATTCCTCTCCTTGCATTTCTTCGTACTTACACAGTTCAATTGTTACAATCAGAGAAGTGTCTCATCATACCGCTCATTGTCTTTCCCTAATAATTTGGGGGGATCTCAGTTACAGATGTGTTGTTATTTTCTGCTCTGTTTTGTGGGGAAAGTCCAAGAAAAATGTGGAAAGTGTTTCGTAGTTTTGTGAACCTGTTTTGCAAATCTTGACTATTTGTTGGCTGTCTGAGCCAGCTCGTAACAGGCTCGTTTCTGCTCCTACGGGCCCATTGTTTTTTGCAATGTGAACATTTTTCTGTACAAAGGTGCCCAAATATTGCCCTGGTAACTATTGTAAGAGAGTACACTCACAAGCGAGCGCAGGTCCCACACGGCTCGGCATAATCTCTTGCTATGCAAAGACAGCCATGTTTTCTAAGTATCACCGCTGGTGCCTGGACACTGCACGCCCATTAAGCCCACCGGTGCGTCTGCTTCACATTTTGCATGCCAAGGAATAAGCGAACGAGGAGCGAAAGGTTGCGTTGCAAACTGAGGAAGCATTCGAGAAGCTGACCTGCCAGTGCTGTGGGCAGAGCTAAACAGACGCCTATGGATCTGGTCAGTGAAAAGCTCCGCTGCCACTGCAGAGAGGACGTGAGAAAAAGGTTACGACTTTTGAGTACAGAATTAAAAAATCTCTCAAACTCAGGGCCAGGGTAGTTTAAAACTGGAGTCTTCTGGTTCTTCCTTAACTTTCTTAGCAGGGATTCTCCCATCGTATCTTTGTGTCCCACGCTGTCGTGGTTCAATCTCAGGAGACTCTTAATCTCAGGGTCGTGGGTTC
>NW_008803415.1:0-970 GCF_000699145.1 Aptenodytes forsteri | reverse complement strand
AAAAAAAAAATTCTGTCATGTCTGGCCATGATACGGTTGTAAAATATTTCCAAGAAGAAAGAATAACGTGAAGTTTAATGAAAACAATATTAATAAAAATTCTGGAATGTTGAACCTTTCCCAGTTCTAAACAGTGTTTCTGAAAATAAAAGTGCGGGCGGGTATGGTATATCAGAAATCATTGCTTGCAGGTGTGACTGAACATACAGTTTTAAAATCTTTCTCTGTTATAGCTGAACTTTCTGTGGTTGTTTTGTGGTCCTAAATGCTCTCTTGCATGAATCAGGTATTCAGATCTCATAAAATCCAGAAAGATCATCCGGAAAGCTCATCCTCAAAATCAGGCAATGTATTTTTTATAGAAGCATTTCCCAAAATATGCCCAGTGGTAAAGATATTGCACCGATCCAATTTCAGATGTGATCCAAAAGTATGCAGAAAAAAAAGGCTTGGATAATGATGTGTTAGCATGGTCTCCAGTCACCAGGCACTACCTTTAGATTCTCAGGGAGGAGAAATCCAGCAGGTACCATATCTTACCTGCTCACACATCATGCGTAATTCAGTTTCCAATTTAGTCTGGAGGTAGTGGTGCTTTCACGTGCTGTTTGTTTCACCTTTATAATACTAAATCTCTTGTTTAAGGTAGAACATTTTATTTCCTATTGATACCAATGCCTTAGTGTTTTCTTGCACCCCTCTGTATTCTGTGTCTCACCTTCTATTTTAAATTATTGTGGTTACAAACCACAACCAATTTACAGCAGCAGGAGTGTAATTAAAAATAATAGCCATAGCAGCTGTATTGAAAAAACAGTCTTTCCCTATACCAGTTAATGACAGATCTTGTGTTAATCTGAATGCAAAACGTGCTTCTTTAAAGGCTTTTTCCAATATGAAAGGGAATGGAAACCCATTAATAACTATATTCTACTGCAAGGTTTTGAAAAATGAAGGGAGACCTCCCCCC
>NW_008803414.1:0-969 GCF_000699145.1 Aptenodytes forsteri | reverse complement strand
TTTTAATTGCATCCTAACCTTTCAGTAATTGGGCTTTATGCAGTGAGCAACATCACAATAATAGGTCTGCAACCTCTGTGCAGAATGCAAATGGGCCACAACCAGGGGAGAGCACCTGAGCATGCCAGGCCACCAGCCGCCGCCGGAGCTAATGGACTCATCCAGCACAACAGAGACTTCCTAATTATCCAGTGGCCTTTGTTTCACTGGAATTACTTCCAAAACAAGCAAGATCTGAAAAGCATTCCCCACACACCACAGATTTTGGCATTCACTCATCAGAGAGGCATACGACAGCTCTAGAAAGTGATGGCTTTCAGCAGCTCTGAAAAGTCATATTTTAAATTTATTTCCATAATAATGAGTCTAGTGAACAATTTTGTCAGAAAGATTTATTTGCATACCTCACATTTATGTTTTCATGTCATTTCTGAACTTCCCATAAACAACAGATTTTACAGCTAATAAAAGTAATAATCCCAAGGGCAGTAACTTTGTTCATGGCTTCGGCTGCACGCGCGCAGTCTGCCTGCACCTGCATCTGTGCCACAACGCCCGAGGGACCGATTCTGCAGGATGCTCAGCACGGCCCTGGCCATGTCTGGAGCTCACCTGTCTCTGCCTGCAATGCACCGAACCTGCAGGACGAGGCCGTAAAGCATGAACTCGGAGCTTGAAAGGCACAGACCCTCTCTTCGGTGAGAGAAGGGAGGGCACAAGCTAGGCGGGCTCTCCCCACAGAGCGCAGGGATGGCCTCTCACGCCTCTGCCTCGGAAGGACTTTTACAGCTAAGAGGAACAGTTAATCACAGTCGCAAAGCCAGATTTCCTCTCTCTTTTTTGCCAGGGCTCGGGCTTCTCAACCCCAGCTTTAGAAGCGCAACCTGGCTTTCTTCCCGGACATCTCGGTCTTCCTACTTGTGCCTTACCCTTTGCAACCCCTCCACAAAGCCCCGAGGCTGCAGTTGA
>NW_008803413.1:0-969 GCF_000699145.1 Aptenodytes forsteri | reverse complement strand
TAAGTAATAGTGAAGTTTACTGAGCCTTTCCCATCCACTGAAAGAGCTACGGTAAGTTTTAGTTACAGCGGATTTTTAGTGTTTTTTTCCATGCAAACTATTTAATTTAGTTGCAAAGCAGATTCACATCATCATTTTTTGTCCATTTGACATATAGAATTTAATTATAGTAAACATTTGACACTAATTAAATGGTAGCTTTAGAGGACCTGATATAATTTATTAGATTTGGACATTTAACTGCTGTGAAGTTAGTGGGTAAACATGTTTAGGGGTATAAATTCTATAAAACAGTAACTAAGTTACGTATACTTGCTGCTTCATTAATCTATGTGTTTGGATACCTAAAAATGTAAGGTGCGGTATATATTCTATTAGGCAATGAAGACGAACAAAGCTTTTTCATGTAAGAGAGAATAGAACTTTTGCCAAGCAGTCAAAACACTATGACCTTCTGAAGACAAAATACCCCACAGATGGTCTTTCCATTCTTCCTTTAGGACTTAATGCACTCTCTCATTCCTTAGTGGATGTGTCTCATGCCATCACCAAAGGCAGCATGTAAAGTGCTATTTTACTGTTTAGGTGGTGGTGGTTGAAAGCTATAAGGTTACTGCCGTTACCTCGTGATCATGTCTCTCTCTGTTTCTACATCCATCAGCATATCTGCGCATGTGGTTCTCCTAACCTAGTCTGTCAAAATGATGCAGGCAAGGAAAGCATTTAAGCTACCATTTCAGAAACAACCCAGGGACAGCTGTGCCTAAGTAGCAACCTCCAGCAGCAGGAGGGGAAATGACAAGCAGAGAGGTTGTGCAGAGCTGAAGCTCCGTGTGCAGAGTGGTAAGACGATGGAGAACTGCAGGATTTCATCAGCATCTGAACTAGCACCCTGGTTAACCCTGCTCAAAAATTATCTCAGTGCAGCAACTTCACAATACTAGAGGAGAGGAGAGGAGAGGAGAGGAG
>NW_008803412.1:0-969 GCF_000699145.1 Aptenodytes forsteri | reverse complement strand
GCAGAAGTGGCACTGCTGTGCTGACAGAGGGGGTGTTTGGGGGAATGAGGCCACCTTACAGGCACATCTGCCACTCCAGCTGGCATTCAGTAAGAAATCATAGAAAGGGTCAGACCTCTGTGCCCTCTGCAAGGTTTACTGTGATGGAGAAAGCCATGGCCATGTCATCGTGGACATAGCTTCAATCTTACTTCTGGCTTGTACAAACATCAACGTACGGCCTTTTCGTCACAAACTCCACCTTCTTTTACCCTGTTTTTCCCTTTTCTATGCTATTCTTTCCTCTGGAGCTCAATACTAATTTTTGGCTGCCATGGGGCTCTGCTGTCCCTGTAATGCCTCTAACCCTCCCTGCTGCTCTCTGCCTTCTTCGCCTTTGAGGTGTTTCCAACACAAGCCCATTCATTTCTGCAGTCCTGCCTGCTGATGACCACGGTGAGCTGAGGAAAAGCAATTCTGCTCTGTCACCTGAACACCCATTACAGCTGCTTGGCAGATAACAGGTCAGAAATAAACACAGGTTGTCATGAAGTTTGCGCTGAGAAAGAGTCCTTGATGCACTACACCAGCTGGGACTGCACAAGGGTGAAAGGATCAGCAGGAACTATTCACCCTAAACCCTATAGCCCATGCATCAGACCCAAAAGCTGAGCCGGGCATGGGAAGGTGGAGGCAGCTCCAGATTCTGCCTGGTCGGCTGCAAGTCAAAAGGGCCAATTTAGTAGCCCGGGTCTGATAAAGTCACCTCCCTGGGCATCCCAGCTCTGATGGGATAGTGGCTTTTTGGAGGGTGGCCAGCGATTCAAGCTGAGCAACGATGGACCCCCAGAGAAATGCATGCTATGCTACAAGTCCCAATGTCCCAAATCTCTGAGTCTGAGAAAAGGTTGAAGCTGTGGGTTCATCACAACAGAAGTCCTGATGCCATGGTAGTACTAAATGATGTAGAATCATAGAATCATTAAGGTT
>NW_008803411.1:0-969 GCF_000699145.1 Aptenodytes forsteri | reverse complement strand
CTGCAGTTTTCCTTGGGTCTGGCAGCCAGTGTCCAGGGCCCTCTCCCCAGAGGAGTGAGGGTGGAAAGACATGTATCAGACCTCTGGGCTGAGAGAGAGCAAGCATCTGTCAAGGGAGCGTGCCTCCAACAAGGAATACTCCCCACTTGCTTCTCTGATAACAACTTAGGAAGATATTACTTCTTTCCAGTACTTCACCAGCTATTTCTTGTGCTGTTTGGATGCCACAGGAACATAGATGTGATCTGTCAGATTAATTGCTGCGTAAGGCTGCATGCCCCTGAACTTTGAGCATGATCTTACGGAGCTGGTTTTTTACGTTTTCCTGGAGAGAGGGGACAGGTGGATGTGATTTAGAGTTGCCTGAAAGCTGGCCTCTGACAGGAAAGCTCTCCCCACTCTAAAGATTAACATTGGTTCTATGAACTCCATGCTATGGCCTGGTAGAAATGTGGCTTTTTTGATACCTTTTTAGCTTCCCTGGACTTGAGGTTTGAAAGTACTTCATTTATCCATCCACCAGGATAAGCGTTGGCTTTGTGTCTGAAGAGGCATTGTGATGTTCAGGCCCTGGGTGACCACGCTGCCCATGCCTGTTTCCCAGAGCTCTTTGTTGTTTCTCTTGTTTTCTACCTCTCTGTGTCTCTGTCCTGTGTTTAGATTATAAGCACTTTAGAAAGGAGCTTTCTGCTGGGGTTTGCACAGCTCACAGCCCAGGACAGCCGTGTCTGTGACCATCACAATGTTTTCATTCTGCCTTCCCACAGAAGACCAAGCCATAATACAAGGAGTTTGGTCTCATCTGTCTCCCAAGCAAAGCTAGAAATAGTGTTATCATCAATGAGCTCCTATGGGACATAAAGGAAGCTTGCCAAGAAACAGTAGTGTCCTGCCACGTAGGCTTTGAACTAGCCCTGGTTAAGAAGCTGACCAGCAGACTGTCACTAGAGGACACTCAGGCTGCAAGGG
>NW_008803410.1:0-968 GCF_000699145.1 Aptenodytes forsteri | reverse complement strand
CCTGCTTTGCTGCGAGATTAAAGGCTAAAATCTTGACCTTCTTGGTTTTGATCCATATTAACATAGTAGAGGGAATTTTGGACTCAGGGTCTGTGATTTTATTCCTACAAGGAATAAAATAAGCCCTCTTAGAGATTACAGCATATGTGTTTGCTTGGTCAAATCAACCCATGGTGGAACAGAGTGTTTGCAGTTGTTTAGTTAAGAAGATCTAAGCTAACTGAAATAAATTGCTCACTCGGAATTGCTCAAGTGGCTTGACACCCACATTTATCTGCCGTGAGGCTATAGCTCAGAGACTGGAGGAGATTTAAAGGCTACAGAGAATTGAGTTAATTTTATGGACCTTATTTTGATTTAGAGAACCAATACAAATAATATTGTACCTTCTTTATGCTTACTATAAGCTCTTTTAAAAATGTATGAAAGCAAAGCTCCATTCTGCCATAACGAGACATAACACACTCTGGCTATATAAAAATGATACATTGAAATATTTTCTTCAGAAAATAGCTTCTGAAAAATGTAGACTTTAAGACCATTGCTATCATACTTTTCATAAAACTTCCAATTAAACATTAAATTACATGTATATATTTATTTGAAGCAAACAGGTCTTTCAAACTTTGTTTTTACTCTGAGATTTTTCTAGCTGCTGGGATAAGCCTATTTTATTAGAGCTTATTTTACAATGAGCTCTTTATCAGATCTGCAGCTAGCTTGTAACCCCTAGGGGTTCAAATACAAGTGGACAAATCTCTTCAAGGCTTGCTTGAAACGTCTTAAAAGCTTACTATTATTTTCCTGTAAGACTCAGGTCAGAACTAATTTTGAAAAGACCTTTTAAACTGCTGATACTGTAACACCCCAGGTAAGAAGTGAAGTGGAAGTGGAGGAAATATGATAATTTGAGCTGAGGGAGACAAGCTACAAAAACAATTCTTTGAGCAAGGGAAGAAAAAAAAAAA
>NW_008803409.1:0-967 GCF_000699145.1 Aptenodytes forsteri | reverse complement strand
GAGCCACTATTTATTTTGCTTTAAAAAAATGTATTGAGGGCCAAAGTAAAACACACATCAGTCCAAAACACCCAGGAAGAATTACATTTGCAGCTGCGGGGTCTCCAGCTGTGCAGATGACAGAGTACGCAAAACACAAAACATACCAGAGCTGATGAATAGGATTTTAGTAAATTAAGGAACTGTCCACTTGCAACTCAGTATTCTACAGGATTTTCATTGCATTATCATTGTCACTATTATTTATTAACAGTATCTGGTTTTTATCAGCTTATGGCGCACAACACACTGTCTGCAAAGCCAGTGCTGTGTATCACAATGATTTTTAAGACCATTCTTACTCATTTGAAAGGATATCAGGACAAAGTCACAGTAGGCGTCCTACATAAGTTTTGTAAAGCAAATCTTCACAGTTAATAATTTACAGTGCAATTAAATCAGTGACTGCTCACCAAAGAAATAATCTAAGAGAGCACCACAGCTTTAGTTATTGACTGGTAGAGTCACAGGGAATTATAGCCCCCATGTTGTATGTTACAGCTGGAGTTTATTGCCACTTCAGTCAAACAAACAGTCCTGCCCCTGATGGAGACCATTCCTCACTCTAACAAGCTAACGGATCTTGCACTGTTTCTGCTGGGGACATAAACAAGAAAGGCTTGTCTAGCTTTCAGTCAGAACAAATCTAACCAGGCTGTCAACCACAAACAGCAAGTTCAACATCCCACAAGGCGGGGGCACCTGTCCAGCACGTTCCGTTTGGGAGAAAAGACTACTCTTAGGAGACTTTCCAGATACCCAGCCGCTGTCTGCCATTCCCTGCCTAAGGAAACTCTTCAGCCACCATGAAGTATATCTCACTTGCAAAAATAATGCTGTCAGGGTCTCCAGAGAGGTAAGCGGATGGTGGCAAAGTGGTTCTCTGCAGAACGGGAATTCAGCGTTAAATCCTGAAGGTAAGGACTTT
>NW_008803408.1:0-966 GCF_000699145.1 Aptenodytes forsteri | reverse complement strand
GGATACGCTGGATACGCCAGCTGGCAGGGTAGCTTCAAGTCTTTGTGGTTTTGGCTAGGAACTGGGGAGAAGGCTGGGGCTTTGTGCCTTCCGACAGAGCCCTGGTCTTTGTGGATAATCACGACAACCAGCGGGGTCACGGGGCCGGCGGAGCTTCCATTCTAACCTTCTGGGACCCCAGGTAAGGGATTGCTCTTGTCTGGGTGGTGCTTCTTCCTTTTGCTTGTTTGCCTGTCGGTTCCCTGGCACGGTTTGTCTTTCCACGTCTCATTACTTCTTTCTCTAACGAACAGGCTTTATAAAATGGCAGTTGGTTTCATGCTTGCTCATCCGTATGGGTTCACGCGTGTGATGTCAAGTTTTCGCTGGCCAAGGTCTTTTGTAAATGGACGGGTAAGCGTGTCATGCTGAAGATACATTCATGGTGAGTGAGGATCAGAGCAGGGCAGAGAAGCAGTCCGGCGCATTTAAACGTGTTGAGTGATTTCTCTGTCCCGCGTTGGATCTAGCAGGTGGAGATTTGATGCTCCATCTGGCTTTTCTCTCCAGATAGGCTCTCTGTGTTTTCAGTAAGAAGTTTTAAACTTCTCTTTTTAATTGCAGGACGTCAACGACTGGATCGGACCACCGAGTAACTCGGATGGGTCAACAAAGCCTGTTACAATCAATGCAGACTCTACCTGTGGCGACGGCTGGGTTTGTGAACATCGCTGGCGTCAAATAAAGTAGGACCCTGTGGAGAAAAAAGAAGCAAAAGCAGTTGCTTTTGCTTCGTGTTCCTCGTGGCTTTAGAGCTCTTGCAGCCACCGTGACAGCCGTTCCTTGCCTTTCCAGGAACATGGTTATCTTCCGTAATGTGGTGGACGGTCAGCCTTTCTCCAGCTGGTGGGACAACGGCAGCAATCAAGTAGCTTTTGGCCGTGGTAATAAAGGCTTCATCGTTTTTAATAATGATGACTGGTAAGT
>NW_008803407.1:0-966 GCF_000699145.1 Aptenodytes forsteri | reverse complement strand
GTAGTACTATGGACAAAGATCTGGGGTTTGTATCAAATGACCAGCTAAACAGGAGGCAACAGCAGCATGACATTGAAAAATGGCAGGTACCCTAGTAGCACATAAGCAGGACTGTAGCTTACAGAACACATGAAATAGCTGCAGCCTGTTCAGGACTCAGGGCTCACTTCATCTGTTGCATTTACTTCTGGTCAATTCAATTCAACACAGATTTGAATCAAGTGCGGGAAGTCTATAGGAAGTCACAGGAAAGCCCGGAGGGCCCAAGAGTATGACCTACAGGGAAATACTGTAAGAGAAGGGGTCATTTAATCTAAAAAGGTAAAGTGTGGCAATATGTTCTCCTATTTTACTTTAACTTTCAGAAATACTTTATCACAGCATCATACATTTCAATAGGTTAGACATGAAGGATGTATGTCTGCAGTTCATTGCGAGGAGGGCTCATCTTGGCTTTCCCTTCCAGAGAAAGAACGAGGCTTCAGCCACAGCCAAACAGCAAGTTCCAGACTGAGGCTCAAGTACATGCCAGGCAGAAGTGCAGAAACTGTCACTAACAAGCTGGAGCACCTGGGTTGGCCAAGATAAATGCCACAGGCAAGACAGCCTTATTCCCAAGTCAAGATTTCATTACACTGTCATTAACTTCTCGGAAATTGTTCTAAGGTATGTTTGAACTTCATTTTGCCCTTAACATCAGTTACCCATAAGAAGTGTACAGTCCACAGTTCAAGTCTTGTGTTAGACAAAGTAATTCTCTTTAGATGAGGATATTTATGAATTAAGGTAGCAGAACTTCATCTTAAAGTATTTTATTTACTCTTTCGTACATCAGAATTTCTATGCTATTTTACATGAAATGCCTCAGAGTATCTTATCTCAAAATAAGCACTGAATATCACATGGAAACGGTAGGCTTTTAGCTAGGAAAAAGGAGCTGTGAAAAAAAACCCACACTAAACATAG
>NW_008803406.1:0-965 GCF_000699145.1 Aptenodytes forsteri | reverse complement strand
GGGGAAGTTCTTGAGGTCCATGGGGCAGGCCAGAGTCAGAGTGATCCTGAGGAGAGAAGACAGCACGGGGGAATGCCAATCAGTTTGCGGTACTGATGAGAGGGTGAACCCTCTCGGACACCCAATGTTGCAAACAGGCTGGTACCTTGCCCAAGGCACACTGGTGTGCTGGGGGAATGACTGATCATGCACTTCTTCCCTGCCTGTGTTTTCACATGTGGTGTTGGAAAGCATCAGAAATGCCGAGCATTTAGGCCTGTGATATAATTCCCGGCAGAGTCGCCTGATGCAGATGGCGTTTCATTGCAATGTTGTTTTGGACTGTGCAGAACAAAGCGTTCCTGCACCGAACAGTTTTGCTGCTTCTGTCTCCATTTCTTGCCTCGGGTTCACAACAGTCTGGATTAGCAGTAAGCCCAAACTCATCCTCTGCACCCCCCAGATACATTTCTAGAGACTGGGACTGTTTGGAAATCTTTGAACAGAACATTTCTGTGTCAGAAAAAAAAAGACTTTTGGTCAAGATCACAGGTTGCTGTGGGGGAAAAGAGAGATTTTGGTGGGATTTTCTGCAGGGAAAATGCCCTGTGGTAAGTCAATATGAATCTCTGTATCTTCCTGAATTCCTGCTGTGCATCTTAAGACCTCTACTTTTGTCTCTCAAGCTCTATTTTCCACTAGGTGCAGGCTGCATTTTCTGTGGTATATTGCTGTGCTGCCTTATACCATGATCTATGCTCAAAATGTTTGTTTGGTTCAACAAGCTGATATTAAATGATTTGATTCAGAGAGCTAGACTTGTGTTATTTGGTTTGACAATGCCAAAAATGTTGTTCCCTGAAGTGTTCAGATTTTTCAGCTTTTTGCCTTGATGTAGAAATAGCAGAATTTCCTGGGGGACAGGAATTGAATTTTTCTATCATCAGACCTACAAGAAACTTAGTAGGAGGGAAAGGTAGTTTAAC
>NW_008803405.1:0-965 GCF_000699145.1 Aptenodytes forsteri | reverse complement strand
TTTTTTCCACTGAATACCCTACTCATCACAGCCAGACTTGTTCCACCAGTCTTCTCCTGGTTAACTTACAACAAATTCTCCTTGATAGATGCATTTAAACAAAGAAATCGTTGTTTAGGCTGTTTGTTTATTTTTAGTTAAAAATCAAAGCAAAATCAGAAATTCAGACACCCCAAAAGCACCTCCTCAGACTTGTAAATATCATTCAGAAGACCAGAACTGTGCTGATATCACCCAAACGTGTAGTGAGTTGGATTACGAGATGTTACTACAAATAGCAGAGATTTGCTTATGCTGTTAACTGTGCCTGAGAAAATAGTCCAAAAATATGCCCATTTAGTCGGTGGAATTCTGGCAGCAGTGCATTATTAAGATAAAGAAAGGAATTTTGATTTGTTAATTTTCAATTTTACCAAAGCCTATTTTCAACACCACTACCCCATTCTGCACCGTGAGAGGCTCTGGTGCAGCAGAATCAGTTCAACATTACTGGGCCACACACAGTTTAGTTCCTGTGAACAGTGGAAAGCCATTATAGGGAGTTTTTTCACTGCAAAGCAGAGAATGAAACAGTACAAATTTTAACATGAAGAAATGGAGGTACAGCTGTGAAGCCCTACCCAAAAAAACCAATTCCTTTTTGTTTATCACATCTTGTTTTTCAGAGTTTTTCAGCCTAAATCGACTACTCAGGGAAAACAGCTTATAGAAAGGCTGTGACTGCTACTTGTATCACACCCTACGCAAATACAGTGACATCCCAGCACCTCACTTCAAAAGCTGGTGCTCCTCTATTTCATTTCCCCACTGGTTGCTACAGCCTTACTGTGGAAGGCTAGATGTGGTATGGAGTTTAAATCAGAAGGAAAGAAAGGGTTGTTATGGAGCTTGAAAAACACTATGTAATGCATTATATCTTGATAAATCAGTATCAGCACTTTTAACCACAAGCCAGTTTGGAAACT
>NW_008803404.1:0-963 GCF_000699145.1 Aptenodytes forsteri | reverse complement strand
TCCTCACAGGGAATGCTCCTGTCCTCCACCTTTTACCTGGGAGATTCTCCCAGCAGGTCGCCGCCTCAAAATATCTCTTACCACTGTATTTAACTCATAGATCAGGTCAAACAGCAGCCTGAAATTTGTTGTGCTGTGGACATGGATATTATGCCCTCCTGCAGGTTTCTGTGGACTCTCTCCTGCCATTACCATACTATAACTTCACCCTCGGTGAAGTTACCTTCTAACAAAGCTAATGCGTAAGAGTTATGGCTGGAGGCCTCAGGCAGCTGCTCAGATAGCTACAGAAATTCTCATGTCTGACATTTCCTATTTTGCAGTTAATATAATAATGTAGCATTGCTTCACATACTTGATTAAGTTCCCAACTGGCAAAGTTATGGCACCTTAAACCTCAAAGAAACTGGATGGGACTACACGTCTCAAGATATCACTAATGAGCTTTACGGAGTCCTTCATCTTATTCTGATCTGCTGGCCACCAGTTTGAGTTCAGTCCAATTCAGCAGTGCAAGAAGTATTCTGACATAGCGTACATTTGCTCACAAAATAATAAAGGTTTTTTTATACTTAGATTTAAGCTCATATTTTCTTCTTTGTAAGTTCATATATCCTGTTTATTGCCATGTCATGCCTCAATCACAACCTTGTAACAGCCCTCATCAATGACTCTAAAACTTCAGTTACAGAAGATGAACTGGCAAAATTGTCACCGGATCAAAGTGGAAACATCAGGAAAGTCAGTAGGTATTTCATCCCTCTTTGCTAACATGGGTTTTCATTAACCTAAAGGTCTAATCAAACCTAAAGATCATCTTCTACTAACAGGAAATTCACATATAAGTTTAAACAAGGCTGTAGGATTTTTTTTTTAAATTATCAAATTAATTTATTAAGTCATTTACCTCTGATGTAACACATGGAACTCCTCACAGCCACTCTGCAACTTTCTAGTTGTATT
>NW_008803403.1:0-963 GCF_000699145.1 Aptenodytes forsteri | reverse complement strand
CTCTGTAGATAATAGCCACACGGCATACGTCACGCAGCCGCTGGCGTGCGGGAGGCCTTTGCAAGGCCAACTTGTTGCCCAGCGATGGGACCCTGGTCTTCCCCGTGGCTCTGCAAAGAGGGCATGGGGCCGCCCCGAGACCAAGCCCTTGGGGAAGAGCTATGGCACGCAGGGCACTTGCAGTCAGCCTTCGTCACGCTGCGTGCCCTCTTACACAGCGAGATAATGAAAAGACAGCGAGGCTAATTTGGTCCATTAGGTGGCAGCTGGCAAGTGTCCGAGCGGGTAATTGCAGGGGCTGATACAGCGGGTTGGGACTGGCGAGGAAACGGTGTCAGCAAAACAGCCCCGTGCCACGCGGGGAGGAGGCAGGGGCTCGGCCGCCACAGGCCACGTGCCCCCAGCGCAGCCAGCTCCTCCCCGCGCTCATCGGCCCGGCATAAAAGCACTGCCCACGGTGAGCGATGGCATCCACTGCTCCTGCCTCGCTCTGCTCAGGAAAAGGGTAGGTGGGTGCCTGCGGGTCTCTGCCTCTTCTGGCAGGGGCCGGCATGGGGCCTCCCTGGCCGGGAGAGCTCTGCCGGCATCGGGCCTGCTGGCAGCAGGCTTGGATGGCCAGGGTGGGCTGAGCTGCAGCGGGAGGAGGAAGGAGCCCCAAGGCCAGGACACGCAGGGCCAGGCCCTGCACAGGCTCTCGGGGAGGGCTTATGTGGCCTCTGTGTGCAGAGAGAAGCGTGGCGAGGGGTGCAGAGAGCAGGGCACTGAGCGGGGCTGGCTGGGCAAAGGGCAAGCGGTGGGCAGTGCGGGCAAGGCGGTGGCTCTGGTCCCTCCAGCTCCAAGGCAGCCCTGGGCACAGGGCACTGCTCAGCTGGGGGATCTCGCCCTCGCTCATGACACCTGTCCTTGGGGCCACGTGTTTCAGGCTCAGCGCTCTCGCACAAAGATGTCTTGCTACGACCTGTG
>NW_008803402.1:0-963 GCF_000699145.1 Aptenodytes forsteri | reverse complement strand
AGCAAGGCGCTGCCCAGCACCCTGACCCCATCCCCGTCCTGTTGCGGGACCCCGGGACTGGGGCTACTGCTGGGCACAAAGGTGCTGGCTCCTCTGTGTCATGGGGGGCTGCTTGTTTTCAGCTTTGACATTTCCTGCCTCCCCATGAGTGTGACGGGACAGGGGACACAGACTGGGTGTGAGGGTGTGTGATAGGGCCAGGCTGTGGGCAGGGGTGCTGGCCCCACGGGGGCTGCGTTTGTGGTGTCGGGAGCTGCCGCATGGGTAGCCGGCTCCCAGGTCGCCTTGTCCCCCAGCTCTGTGCCCAGGACCGTGGTGTTGGGAGGGCCACGTGCCATGGGCCGGGGCCAGGAGGGCATGGGCAGGGATGCATCGAGCACCCTGTGGTCCTCAAGGGCGAGGGCTATTCTGTGCTCCCCAGCAAGCCCTGCTCCCAGGCGTGCTCCTCGTCCGCTCCACATTAAGGTCACAGGTGCTCATCAATCACAGATAATGTTCAGCTGAGGAGCTCAGAGGGATGGAAAGGGGGGCTTTGCTCCTCCTGCCTTTTCCCAGCCCTTTCCCCATGGGAGACCCTAGCTGGGCCCAGCTGGACCGCAAAAATCCACCCCAGTGGCAATAGCGTGGGCAAGGGCTTGTCCTTCCATCCTCGGCACAGGCACCAGCTCATCTGCTCCCCGCAACCTGTGGGGGGGATGTTGGAGCTACGGGTGCTGCCTGCCACCCCCTACCCCCCTGCCCCCAGCGCCCGGCTCTCCCGCGCCCTTTGGCCCTGCAGCCATTCGGCCTGGACTGGGGACAGGGGGTCTCTGCTGGTGGATTTCGGGCTCTGAGCTGGGACGTGGCTCCGCTCTATGCCCGGGGACAAGCCCCACTGCATCTGGGATGGTGGGGCTGGGCGGGGAGTGGGGAGGGAGGTGGGGAGAGAGGCATGGGCAGGATCCGGCCCTGAGCACGGGGTCA
>NW_008803401.1:0-962 GCF_000699145.1 Aptenodytes forsteri | reverse complement strand
TGTTGTTTTTTTACCCCAGCCGGCAATGCCGGCAAATTGCTTTCCAATGGAAACAGAACTTTACTATCTCACTGACAGCCTGAATGTTAAAGAGTAGAGAGGCAGAAAAAAAGGCTGAAGACCTCCAGAAGAAATATAGATAAGGGACAGGGAGGCACAGTAAAACGGAAAGAGAAATTAGAAGCAACAATAGTTTTTGCTCCCTAACAGTGATACCCCACATAAAATTCATATTTACTAGACTATCCACATTTGTCTGTTATATCCCACAGAGAAAAACAGAACAAATAAGTATGTTTACTCCTCAAGGTTTTTTCATGGAGGGTTCCCAGTCTTCCTTCTGGTTTTTGCTCCCAGAATGACAGAGAACTGCAAGTTTTCCTTAAGAAGTAAGGAAATTGTTTTGTGCAGCGACACACCTATGAAAAGATCCATTTTAAAGAGCAACAGTGGTTTTAAGCAAATATTACCCATTACCAGCCAGCTGATGAAAGGCGTTCATCTTGCCATAAACAGCCAATCTCTGCTGGCTGCCATTTTATTAATGAAATAGTTATTCCTGAACAATCACCCCTCTAAATAAATAATTCTCAGTCAAATGCCTGTTCCACATGCCACATATGAATGGCAGAATGCTAAAGAAAAATTCAGAAAAAAGTCCGGATAAAACTCACATGACTATCCAGACAGCATGCTAAGCTCCCTTTTAGCTTGTTGTATCCTGTTGCCTACTCCCTGTTTAGAAATTACTTAGCTAAATTACTAGCTCTTTTGAGTTGAACCCTTATTTCAGGTTTTCTTCTAAAGCACCTTGCAAGCCACAAGCTCCTGGTATGTGAATAAAAGCCAGTTGCTTCCACGAAGCAGCAGCTGGTCTTTGCAGTTTTCTCTCCCTCTGCCATCTCACAACACTCGGTCCAACTCAGCTATGGACTCCCTACCAGGTTTTTTAAATTATTTTT
>NW_008803400.1:0-961 GCF_000699145.1 Aptenodytes forsteri | reverse complement strand
AAAATAAAAGAATTCTCACCGAGTATCTGGGCAAAGAATCCTCAGTGGTTTGGCAGTTAAATAGTTCAGGTTAGACAAAGAGTAAAGAAAACAGCATGAAGCTTTTGAAACAAAAACCCAGGTGGGTGTGACCTGTGTGTCTATGGAGCAAGACAACTGGTGGTCTCATTAGGTCAGATGGCCAGGGCTGAAGGGGTCCTGTAAATATTTAAGCAGACATGCAATGTGATTTGGAGAGACCGTGGCCTCTTCCTTCCTTGATTACCACCTGAGTAAAACTGTACATGTGCTTAAAGGTTTTGTGGGCTTGGAATAAACCAATTAATTATTGTTAGAATCCAAAGTCCCGTCAAAATTTCAAGTCATCTGCTGACTTCAGTGAGTTTTGGTTCAGTAGTTGTGTTCCAGCATGGTTTCTCATAAGCACAGCAGTAGTACTTGAAATTAATAAACCTAGAAGCCAGAGCTGTGCCTCGAGGTGAAGTCCAGAGGTGGTGCAGCCGAGGGTCGGTCAGTGACCCAGCTGCATGGCAGCAGCTTCCCGTTGTTGGAGGAGGGCCATGGTCTAAGGCCTGTAGTTGGAAGAGTCAGTCCACAAGTGTTACAGGCCTGTCTCCTGACAAAGCAAGAGCCTCCTTTTGTGGAGACTGGGGATTGTTTTCCTGGCTTATCATCTTCTGAAGAGATGGCCCTCTTTCTCAGAGAGAGAGGAACCCAAGCACAGCGTAGTCACTGGCCATGTTCACTTGGCTTAAGCTTGGAGGCATCAAACAAAGTAAGTATTTATGCTGAATAGTGTCATAAGGGCAGCAGTTGTCTTCTGAATGCCTGTACTGGTGGGTAGATGGCAGAATCCCATTCTCTGTGGTGGAATTGTACCATCTTTGGATTCCTAGGGCCACGTGTGCCTGTTAGGCCATTCCCAGCTAGCATTCACAAAGTCCTTACCTTCAGGATTTAA
>NW_008803399.1:0-961 GCF_000699145.1 Aptenodytes forsteri | reverse complement strand
GCCCTTTTTGGCATGGTACTGCTGTTGAGTTAGACTGGAGCAACCATGCAAACAGTAAATAGTTCCTGCACTGTGGTTAAGCAGAAGTTATTTGAGGAAGGAGACAGTTATGCACAGCTCACTAAGATGTGCAAAATAGCAGGTATGATAAATTGAGAAATCTTTATTGCTTTCCTCTTCAATTTTCTGGCTTAAGATTTGACTGTCATCTGATTTTCCTCCTGGCTGCAGTTTGAATCAGTTATTTAATATTTAATGTTACAGTGCCACTTGAGACCAGTCCTGTTCTAAATCTGTATGCTCAAAATGCAGCTCTGAAAGTCTTAGGAACAAAATTTAGTAGTGCAGAAAAAAACCAAAGGAAACACAGTACTAAATTTTGAAGTGATGCAGTTTTATAAATAATAAAGCATGTTTATATAACTAGACCAGAAAAGATGCATAATACAATAGGTGTTTTGGTAATTCCTTCTAGGTTACATAGCTTCTGTTTAATGGTTATGCAACTGTTCTCTTCTGAGTGCTTCGAGGACTACATGAAATAAAGCTCTGATGAGACCTCAGAGATCTATTAGCATTGCCAGATCTTGCCCTACAGAGAGGTACTACTATCTGGAAAGCTCATGGGAAGAGCACACAGAAAAACCAGATGTCGCTGCCATGCACCCTCCCCTGTGGACTGATCAACAGAACTGGTTTCGCATCAGTGATGTTCAACACACACAGCTGACAAGTCTTGGAGAGAAAAAACGACCCAAAGTGTTTCCAACCTGGACCTCTAGTCTCCATTCTTACTAGCGATCTCACAAGTCCCCTGTTTCCAAACACAGCCTTTCAGCTCCCCTGTGGATATCACAACAGCCACTCACTGTCCCACTCTTTTCCAGTTCTAGAGGAACAAAAACTTAACATCTTCCAGATCGCATTTGCTTTTCACCTAGCAATGTTGTCCTAGTCATGA
>NW_008803398.1:0-961 GCF_000699145.1 Aptenodytes forsteri | reverse complement strand
CTGCATCTCCTAAGCATTCCCTCATCCTGGTTAGAATATGGCACCTGGGATGTTGGTTTGTGAAAAACTTGGCTGTCTTTGTAACTGAGTTGAGAGGACCATACTTACTTTGAAAAACAAGCTGTTGTGGGCTGTCCTTAATTTCTGTGTTGCTTTACAGATTTACTGAAAAAGACAGCAAAACTTGTGGTCTGCCTGAAAATCTGAGGTTATCAAAAGTTGATTTAAACACTAACCCTGAGTTAAATACTGCAATATACTTACAAATTGAGTGCCAAGTATTATTTAGATAATGTCAAATCATTAGTGTGTTGGTGTTTTTTTCCTTTGCAGTCTGTACAGTGCGTACTTTCGAGTGCTGAAAGTGGGTGCGTGATGTTGCATCTCTTGCCATCAGAACTGCAATATGTATCGCAGCAGGGCTGTGTTTAGATGGAGGAACAACTAGTCAGGGAGACAATTTCAGCCTAAACTTAAAATCATGTTGTTTCTGTTAGTTGTGATGCGGCTGTTGTTAGCATTATAGAAGCTACTCTGATTATTTAGTAGTCTGTATCCACTCCCTCTGGTTATTTTTCTTCATTCAATTAAAGTAATTTTTAATTTTGCAGTACATTATATTTTTAAGTGTTAGTTATACAGATGAGAAAATCAGTACATTTTCATAATTCTCTTATATTTGTTTGGCTAATTTTGAAATTTAGATCTGGAAATGCGTTCTGCTAGGCTGATAGTAGGTGAGACCTCCAAAGAGGTTTTATTAACGATTACTTAAGTATGTGTTTTTTCCTTTTTAATTTCAAACCAATTGCAAAACTCCACTGTGAGAGTAGGATCAGGCCGTTTTGTGTGTGATTAATCCACATGGCATGGTACAGTTGTGATTTTTCACGTAGAGCATTTTATTAAAGCAGGCTAGGCAAAAGTGACTGGACCTGCTTCCACTGATCAAAGCAGGGGG
>NW_008803397.1:0-960 GCF_000699145.1 Aptenodytes forsteri | reverse complement strand
CGGAGCCCGCTCCCTCGCCGTCAGTTCACCCGGCAGGCTCGGATCATGAGCAGCTGGAGGAGGATGAAGACGGGTGACATGATGAGCCCGTACCAGAGCTCCCGGGTGTGCTCCACCAGCTTCTGGCACAGCAGCATCTCGAAGACGAACTTGAGGCTGAGGATGGTGAGGATCCAGAAGAGCCGCAGCACGGCCAGGCGCTTCTCACCGTCCTGGAAGAGCCGCACCGAGACGATGGTGGTGAAGTAGGTGCTGAGGCCGTCGGCGGCGAAGAAGGGGACGAAGACGACCCACCAGGAGAGCGCCGAGGCCTCGCCGTCCACCTTCAGGACGAGGAGCACCGAGAAGGCCAGCAGGGCCAGGCCGTGCAGGAAGATCTCGAAGGTGGCGAAGCCCAACCACTGCACCAGCTCCCGCAGGGAGAACAGCATCGTCCCGACCGACGCGGGGACACGGGCCCTGCCCGGGGCGGGGGGCACCGGTGCCCCCCGCCCCGGGCAGGGCCCGTGTCCCCGCGTCGGTCGGGACGATGCTGTTCTCCCTGCGGGAGCTGGTGCAGTGGTTGGGCTTCGCCACCTTCGAGATCTTCCTGCACGGCCTGGCCCTGCTGGCCTTCTCGGTGCTCCTCGTCCTGAAGGTGGACGGCGAGGCCTCGGCGCTCTCCTGGTGGGTCGTCTTCGTCCCCTTCTTCGCCGCCGACGGCCTCAGCACCTACTTCACCACCATCGTCTCGGTGCGGCTCTTCCAGGACGGTGAGAAGCGCCTGGCCGTGCTGCGGCTCTTCTGGATCCTCACCATCCTCAGCCTCAAGTTCGTCTTCGAGATGCTGCTGTGCCAGAAGCTGGTGGAGCACACCCGGGAGCTCTGGTACGGGCTCATCATGTCACCCGTCTTCATCCTCCTCCAGCTGCTCATGATCCGAGCCTGCCGGGTGAACTGACGGCGAGGGAGCGGGCTCCG
>NW_008803396.1:0-959 GCF_000699145.1 Aptenodytes forsteri | reverse complement strand
ATTTAAAAATAAAGCAAAAAAAAAAAAAATCCACCCTGGATCCCTCCATTGACCCCACTCGGCTGCAGAACTGTGAAGTTAAACCTTCCTGGAGATCTCACGCTGTGCAGCTTGTGAAGGGCGATGCGGGACGGTTTCTTCTCATCCTGCCCAGGAACCAGCTCTATGAACTGTAGATTAAATACTCAGCCATTATCACCCACCGGCATGTCCCCACCCCGGGAGGTGCCTGCTGCAGGAGGCGATTCCTACCAAGAAGAGGGGGATTTCACCAAAAACACCAGCAAAAGAAAATAGTGGGGTTGTCCCCAACGCTGACCAGGACCCACCACGGGGTGTCCCTTAGGCCACCGTGGCAGAGGATGGAGGCAGGAGAGGCAAGGGGCCCCGCTGATTGCAATTACACCACCAAGGGACCTCTAGGCTGGCACACGGCTATGGGACAGCCATAGTTTGGGCCAAAAATGGACAAAATGTGGAAAATGGGTTGGGGGAAACCGCTGCCATAGGCTGAGTGTGGGAGAGGTGCCCTGGGGAGGGTGCAGACCCCACTGACAGCTGTAAGAGGGTCTCCCATGCCCAGGGCCACCCCAGCCAGCGCTGGTGGGGCTCCAGGTTTGCTGCTGGGACACCTCCATCCCCAGGGGAGGTGGTGGTGTGTGGGGGGGTTAATAACAGCCCTTCGACCATCTCTTAACGGGGCACCTACATGGAGCTGAAGCCAAGGACTGTGCAGCTCAAACGGAGCCGGCCCAAGAAACGTCCCCCAAAGGGGCAAAAGCAGGGGGGGACGGAGAGAGAAGGGCTGGAGCAGCCACGCCAAAAAGCAGCAGATCCCAATTGCAAAGGATCCAGACCCAAACCCCCAAGCACAGACGGCTACGGCCACGTTCGGCCGGATCGGCTGCAGCTGGGGGACGATCGCTCCCACCCCACACCTGATGCTGCTCAGCCCACCC
>NW_008803395.1:0-959 GCF_000699145.1 Aptenodytes forsteri | reverse complement strand
GGATGGAGGAAGAAGAAAGGAAGGACGAGGGAGGGAGGGAGGAAGGAAGGAAGCATGGGAGGAAGGGAGGGAGGAGGGAGGAAGGAGGGCGGGTGTGCTGCAGAGAGGTGCTAACCAGGGCAGAGAGCCCTAAGGGAAGACGCAGCACCGGGACACGTCCCAACGCGGTGCTGGATGGTGCGTCTCAGGGCTCGGTCCCAGGAGCGGCCCCGCTGGGGCGTCAGGCGCAGAGGCTCCTCGTCCTCTTCTGTTACGCTGGTATCTAACGCTGGTGCAAAAACCCTGAAAAAAACTAAAAATCACCTTTTTCCATAAAAGACTCCACTCCTTTCTTAACTTGTGAATCACTGTAGTGTATCCTGGCGTGCAATAACATGGGGATAACACTGTTGGGATGCAGAGTATTGATTCCCGCTTCCCAGCACTTGTCCGGTTCCCCCCAGACTTCACCGCTCAGAAGTAAACTGCTCTGACACTCAGAGCTGTTATTTCACAGAATTACAGAGGCTGGGAAGATTGCCTAAGCACTGAGCAGCTGGTCCTTTCGTTGGGCTGGATCTTTGCACCTTCCAGTATATTTTGTGCTTCTCTGGAAGATGAAAAAGGGCTCCTGAAAAATCAGGAAGAAGCAACGGGCTTGGATGCAGTTTTGCTCCTGACCCAAGAATCTTTCTGCTATTCCCAGGTCCCTGAGGGTGCGGGGATACCCAGGCCTGGGGGACACCGGCTGTGTCTCCGCGCTTTCTCTGCCTCCTGGTTTTCTCTGTCCCAGTTATTCTCCAACCCGCTGTACCAAAGCTCCCCTGGCACAGTTTGGGTTGAAGGTTCCCCCGCTGCCATGCTTACAGCTGTATGCTTTAATCCAGACCATAATATTATTAATGCAATAGCAATGTACAGGTGCCCCGATGGCATCAAGGCACCTGGGTCAGGTGCAAGCTGTGTGCAAGAGACCATCA
>NW_008803394.1:0-959 GCF_000699145.1 Aptenodytes forsteri | reverse complement strand
TCCCCCCCCCCCCTCCCCCCCCTCCAACTAGGTCCTCAGAGATTTCTGGTACAGGTTGTAAAGTTTCCTCCTCGCATCCTACCTGAATAACTACGAGCCCCTGGGAACTTGCGGTAGTCCTTTTCATCACACCTGCAGTATTAATCTCTCAGCTAGAAGAATGCCAAGTAGATGTGGAAGAAAACAGGAGAACAGAAATGCTCAGTCTTTTAACTCCACAAAATAAGGTGTCTTGTCCTCAGCTTTGCTTTCTGGCTCACTATCAGAGGGCCTTACTACAGTGAGAAAAACGCTGATTGGTAGTGAGGTGAGGTTTGTGCAGAATTATCTTTTTTTTTATTATGTAATTTATGTAGTTGGAAAAATAGGCAAGCTTCAGCATGCAAAGTCTTTTCTTTGCACTTGTATTTAAGCAAGAGTCTTAAAATTAGAACTGCATCTATACCTCTTCAAATGCAGGTGACTGACTAAAATTTTGAGAAGTCTGTAGTATTATCAAATCTAATGCTTGCAACAGAGCTTGTTCAAAGATCAGACCAAAAGTATTTTCAGAGAAATATGATCAGTTTTTTAGGGTGGACGCATATGTGAGTAAATTACCTTTAGGCTACATGCTCACGTTCTTTTATTGTGAAATCCGTTTAGAAGTTTTCTCTTTGTTTGCTGTTTTCATGCTGAAATAATAAGCTAAAGAAGTATGAGAAAGAGCGTGACTGGGCTGGAGGTCGCTCGTAATGACTTTCAAAAATCACCTATTTTCAATAAAAGTACATAGGACAGTGGAATGGACAAGAAAGACTATGAAATGTATCTATATGTGTTTTAACCTCTTTACAAGGAATATTTTGCAAGTAATTATTTTTTCATTAGTTGCATTCATCAATATTAATCATCACTGCATTGAATGTCCAGAGAAGAATACTCGTCTTGTAGAACCATAGAATCATAGAATCATAGAA
>NW_008803393.1:0-958 GCF_000699145.1 Aptenodytes forsteri | reverse complement strand
GGGGGGGGGGGGGGGGGGGGGAAGTTTTAAGTAGCTGGAAATATCTTGACACTGAAATTAACTCATTATTGGGAATTCTGTTTATGTTAATAAGGAACAAAGAGGAAAGGATCTAAGCACCTAAATCATTCTGAAAACAACTTTGGTTCCCACATCATTTTGTCATTTGGTAAACGGCCCCAGTATCGAAAGCTGCACTCCCCAACTTTTCTTACTGTCTTTAACATTAAAACTATTTCTTTTTTGAGTCAAATAAGAAACGTCTAAGTTCTAGTAAACCAAATGAATGCATGGTTATTTTAAAAAATAGGTTAGGCTTTTTTTTTTTTTTTGTGTGTGCTACTACAGCTCTCAAAGGCCGAAGTCTTGACAGGTTCTATTCTGTGTTATAGGTACAGAAAATGCATAGGAGAAAAACGTATCTGCCCTTACGTAATGAGGTTTTAACTTGTGTTAACCAGCTAAAGAAACCGAGACGTTTATGTGTGCCTTCTAATTGTCAGTAAGACAGGACTGTCCTCAATTTGCAAAGTGGTTTCTATTTTGTAGAACATGAGAAAATAGTTTACTTACATTAATTTCCTCAGTTTTGGGAAGATTATTAGAAACAGTTATTTCTTCCTGCAGAAAAGGAACATTTTCTTCAACTTCAGCTGCTTCTAGGTTATGTTCTTTAGGTAAATCCACACACTTCCCCTCAAGGGGATTTTCTGAATGAGTATTGACCACATCCTCACTGTCAAGGATACTTATCACAGCTGGAAGAGAATTACACAATTTTAACTTAACTACTGTAGCAATGACACGGGCTTAAGCCACAGGAAGTAACAGAGGGAGCAGCAGCCAACAATACAGTTCTCTATCCTGCCACATACATTGGGCTTTCTCCAAAACCCAGAAGCCAGAACTATCCATCTGGTAAAGGAGGCAGCCCCACAATAAAAAAAAAATTAAAAAA
>NW_008803392.1:0-958 GCF_000699145.1 Aptenodytes forsteri | reverse complement strand
AAAAAAAAAAAAAACAAGCAGAAGCAGCAGCAATAAAAGGAGGAAAACCCTTAACAAACTGAATGGTTCCCCTTGCCTGTGCTGGAAGAAGGATTTCTGCTGATGCTATGGCTTAGCATTTAGCTCACCGTGAGTCACAGAAAACAGTCTCAACACGGGGGAAGAAAAGGAAAATCAATAATGCTTGATCATTGGAAAGCTAAAACCATTAGGAGCACAAGGAAGATTGCAGTTCTCATTAAGGCATGTATTGCTCCTCCCTGCACATCTGCTTCTCTGAGCCACTGTTTCGCAGTTTCAAGGTCACATGCAGTGTAAAGCAGCACAGCATCACTGGGCCAGTCCTGGGTTTTAACCTGGGCCTAAATCAGCAATTAATATAAAGCACAAAGAAAATTCCTATATGACCAAAAAAAAAGGAAAAAGCACCACAGAAGCCTCTTGTATGCAGCAAGGAAAACAGTGTTTTGCAACCAATAAATATAAGAAGTTTACATTAATTCCAAAGTAAATGGTTGTCATTCTTACTAAGAAAAAAAAAAGGTGTTTTTAAATTTCACACTACAACTGTTCTGTACAGCATTAGTACCAGTTTAGCATGCCCGCAACAAAGTTATATCCCTGTTTTTAATAGAGATGTTCTTATTGATGGGAGCACTTTGAGGACATCTGTTGGCTTTACTTGGAGTAAAGAAGGTGAAGAAAGAGAAGCACGACCATTGTTACTGCTGCTTTCACAGGGAAAATGGAAATGTTGAGATTCTTCTGGCGAACGACAAATATTAATTCTATTTAATTTGTGTCGTATTATCCACAGCACAGCTTGAAAATGGGTGCCCATACAGATTTTCATGGTAACGTGCAAGTGCCTACAAGGCTAGAAAATACCCTGTCAGCTAAACGCATCACACAATGTATATTTTCTATTTAAGAAAAACACACACACACACACACACAC
>NW_008803391.1:0-957 GCF_000699145.1 Aptenodytes forsteri | reverse complement strand
GTCTGCAGAGCTTCTCTTAATGAGTATATATACAGAGATGAATACTCAATACAGGCTTCACCTCAACTTTAAATACTACCAAAGAAGAACTAGAAAAACAATAATTAAAAACAGTAGGTTGGCTTTCAGGAAATTCTTGGCTCTGTCACAAATTTCCTGTGTGACTTTCACCAAGTCATTTAATCTCTCTCTGATTCAGCTCCACGACCATAAAAGTACTTCTTAGTAATGTAGTGTGTAATGCATCCACTCATAGTTGTAAGGCATGTGGAAATGACAATAGGAGACCCAAAACACAGCTAGGTAGACTTTCTTTGGTGAATAAAAGCTGGAAAGCTCAATATCATATCACAGACATGCCTTCTAGGGAGGCTGTCTTGAAACTCCTAACATGCGCAGTATTCAGCCCAGTGAGGGAGGTGAAGGACTAGCGGACCACAGATATATTGCACTGTATATGGTCTCCATATGTGTCAGTCCTGAATTTCAAGCATGTTCTCCTGATCATAATGTAAAATGCAGAAAAAAACCCAAGCATATTTGTTTGTTTAAATTGGGGTGAAAAGAGGATTAGAGGGGAGGGAAAAGTTTACAAACTCAACAAGTCTTGTGAACCCCAATTGGCAGGAGAGAAAGTTCGCAAAACCTTGAGCCCCGTTGCTTTCTGTCATGCCTTGCTCCAATATGGAGAAGTCTGGCTGAATTTATGACTGTTTACGGCATGAGAGCTACACAGTGTTTGTGGAAGTATAAAAGCTGTTGTTGACTATCATAAAAAGAATTAAATCGCCAAACTGTTTTCACAGGAGGTTAAAAGGTCTGATATAAATCTTCAAAGGGTAGGCGGAAACTCTGTCCTTAATCTGCCCTGTTGTGCTGAGGTACTGCAGGCAACGCATATGTTGTATAACGTTAGCCAGTGCTGAGAGACTTTTATAAAGCCTATAGGCACAAAGA
>NW_008803390.1:0-956 GCF_000699145.1 Aptenodytes forsteri | reverse complement strand
CATTGGCAGTCATTCCTCAGCCCTGCTCAGCACCAAGGAGCCTCACTGCCATGTCACTGCAGCCGGCTGCCTGGGGCTGCAGCCGGGTGCTGGGATGCCAGGCGGTGCTGCTGTGGGTTTCTCCCCCTGGTGCCACAGGGTTTGGCACTGCTGTGAGCTGCTGAAAGTGAATGTGGCTGCGGAGTGACCCACTGGTGCTCAGTGCCAGCCCTCTCTACCACAATTCCCCTCCTCCATTCCACGTGCCAAGCAGTGGTCACCCCTCACTGTCTTCCCAAGGGGCTCTTCATTCACTTCCCAGAGCCCCTGACCAAATCTGCTCTCCAGGCTCCTTCTGGTCCTGAGAGAGCATCTCCCAGACCCTTCTGGCTTTGCTGCTCTTCAGCGCCCTGGTGCGTAAGGAAGGAGGAAAGTGCTCTGGGAACTGTAAGGAAGTCCAAACTCCCAGACAGTTGTGGAAGGCTGGGTTGCCTTCCTCATTTCCCATCTCATGTGCTGTAAGCCTCAGTGGTGAGGCTAGTGTCAGTGTCAGAAACACCTGTAGGAAAATTATGACGACAACAAAGCTATGTACTGGAATATCTTCCAGGTGCACCTCATGGCACCAGCCCAGCAGTATGCAGCCTGCCATGGAAATGTTGCAGGAGATATTAATGAAATTCTCTGAAACACAGCATGGCCTCAGAGGCAAGAGTGGAGTCAGAGAAGGGGGATCCATGAGAGGGGCTGTGAGAGCGGCAGATTAGTTTTGTAACTCAGATTTCAAGATCGATCAAGCAGTCAAGGACAGAGATGTTTTTCTTCTTGACATTTATCCAGAACAAATCAGGTTATTCCCTCTCTCTTGTCAGAAGAGAAGAAGCTGCAGTACTCATATTCACAAAACCTCAGAGGAGTTGAGGTTGGAGTGGACCTCTGGAGAACTTGCAGTCCAATCCTCCTGCTCAAAGCAGGGT
>NW_008803389.1:0-956 GCF_000699145.1 Aptenodytes forsteri | reverse complement strand
GCTGGGGAGGGCCAGCAGCTTTTGGGTATCCCCATCACCCTTGGGATGCATCCATCTCCCAGGTGTGGCTATGGGGTGGGGGAACCTGCCCCCCTTCCCCCATACCTCCCAGATATTTGGGGTGTCTGCTTGGGAGCTGGGGCTGCTCAGGTTTCCTGCTGTGCAAGACATTGCACAGAGTCAGCCTGGGATCGCAGGTGCTGCTGGGTTAGAAAGAAATAATAATTCATGTCTCTGTTCCTGGGTCACACTTGAAATTAATGAATGGCTTTGAAAAAAATGGGCAAGTTTCCTTTTATTAATATAGTTTGGACTCTTTCTTTGCCCGCAGGTGTCCAGGCACAATTAGGTCATGCTTTCAAGCTCTCTTGCAACCTAGAAAATGTAAGATTTTCTTTTGTAATGAGAACCGAGGTGCTCTGCTAATCACACGACTCCTGAAGCAGGGTCTTTGGGTGGGTGGGGAGAAGCAAATGTAGTAAGCAGCCTGTGATAAAATAATGATCTGATGTGACTGGCATGTGTAGATTTCCTTCAGTAAGAGACATAAAAGGCCATGTCAGGATTCACAGGGCTGTAATGAAGTCATTGCAAAGCATTCATTGCCTGGTGGCTTCCTAAGTCTAGCTCTTAATGGGTCTTAATGGGCCAAAAAATGGGAGGCTGTAAGGGCGAGCCTGAAGCGAAGCCCTGATTGCGAGGCAGCGTGGTCTAAGTGTTTCAGCACCTGACCAAGCACCAAGCTTTTTGTTACAAATGGATGAGAGGAGCAAGAGGAGTGGTGTTTCTCTGAGACTGCATTGAAGACGAGTATTTGGCAGGTACCTTGTCAGGAAGGATTACTTTTTGGGCAGAGATGCCGGAGGAGAGGAATATTAAGGAGAGTCTGAAGATTTTTCTTTTGTGGGGGACTTTGAGGGATGCATGCATGCAGCTGTAAAAAGGAAAAGCCCCCC
>NW_008803388.1:0-956 GCF_000699145.1 Aptenodytes forsteri | reverse complement strand
GACCCTTAAACAAATGGGGAGCACCTGTGCAACTCAGTTGTTTTAAAGGAACACATTCTTCCTCCAAACACCCCAGGTCAGCTATGGCCCTTGCACGCCGAGACCTGGAAGAACATTGCTGGTTCTGAACCCCAGCGCTGAATTCACTCACTTGTTTATCTGCAGGAACACGTTTTGCCTAAGCCAGTCACCTGGGAGGAAGTCCTCTCCTCTGTTTTCACACATCTACAGAACATTTGTCTACATCTGAACTTGTCAGCATAATGCCTTTAAATCAGGTCGGAGAAATAAGGCCTTTGGGGATCTTCCGCCTCTGACCCTCCCTTAGGCATTGCTTCAGGAAGAGAGGACTCCTGCCTGCCACTTCCTTGATGAGATCTCCTCTAGCTGTAGTGCAGTACCAAGGGATGAGCTTAAAAATACAATTCAGTATCCTCACCCTAGGCAGCTGCTGCCTTACTTGCGTTGTAAGACACACACCTGGCCACCCAACCGTGGCCCCAGCTGATTGTGTGTCTCTGGATGGCCCTATGCCATGTCTGCCAGCCCAGTGCAGTCATCTGGGATTCCCTAGAGAGCAGCAACCCTTGAGGCACTCCTGAAGTGGGACAGGCTACCTCACAAAGGTAGGTTCATCTCAGGTGAACTGCCCACCAGCGTTGTCTGCTTCTCTCTGTTGACTACAGAGTGATCTGAGATAACTAGTTAAGACTTGACTAAATAGTACCTGCCTCAAGTTATGGGGCTGTGCTCCGCTTACAATATAAGCAGTCTCAGCTACTTCTTTTTCCTACACAGAAAATCCCCATCTTAGTTCTGCTCCAGTTATCACGAGGTTCCTGCATCTGCACGTAGTCATGATCCGTACAAATGAAGTGAAGCACTGCAGCACTCCAAGAACTTTTCAATTAGCCCCATGGTGACAGGATTTCAAATCTGCTAATTATTATTATTAT
>NW_008803387.1:0-955 GCF_000699145.1 Aptenodytes forsteri | reverse complement strand
GCCAGCCGGCGCTTTGAGGGAAGGTACCGATCCGCACAATCCAAGGAGTGGAGAAAGGATGGGTATCAGATGGGACATGTAGTAGGGGACAAAGAGAGAAGAGGGGGTCAAGGGCCAAGGCCGCTGACGTGGGTGAATGGGAACGGCATGGTGAGTCCCTGGGGCGCCATCCGCGACATCGGTGCCGGGCACTTGCCAGGGTCACCTCCCTTTTCCACTGTGACAGACACGGAGCAACGACAAGCGTGGGGTGGCCGGCAGGGACCGGGTTGGCATTGGGCAGTCAGGTTTGGCCGTTCGCACGGCAGGCAGGCTGGTGCAATGTGGAATCTGCACTAGTCGGAAACCCATGTGCGTCCCTTAAAAGTGCCCGGCAGGAGCAGGGTAGGTGGCAGTAAGTGTCAGGTTCGTCAGGAGGGGTACCACCGTTGGCATCCCGCCTCGGGCTGGGAAGCCAAGAGCTGGGCGCTGTCACCGTGTGGGGACATGGTTACGTGTAAGGAGGTCCGGGGGAGTGGAGGCAGCTCGGTGGGAGGCCGGGGAGCCCCGTGTCCCCCAGGTGCTTCTCACCTGGTCAGTGCCGAGGCCTCGTCCTCTCCGAGCCACGCGGGGCGCGACAGGGATGTTGGTGGGGCCCCCGAGGCTCTCGGTGTCCATACCTCACATGTGGAGGGGTCGAGACTCTGTGGCTGACCCGCAGGAGAAGTCAGGGGTGCTGGCAGTTGGTGATATTTTCCCCATCCCCTTTGCCGTATTGGCAAGGGGGGAGGGGGCGATGCGCATGTTTGCTGCCGGAATGGCATGGGGTAAGCCTGTTGTGGGTGTTGTAGGGGAGAAATAGGGTGCCCCAGCAGGCTTTGTATGGCATCGGAAGCGAGGGCAAAGGGACCAAATGGCAGCCAAGTCGGCAAGTGAGATTTATTGAACACGAGTCGGACCCAAAGCCAGGGCGACC
>NW_008803386.1:0-954 GCF_000699145.1 Aptenodytes forsteri | reverse complement strand
ATATTTTCCTAAGCCTCTGACTGAAAACTGCCTCATCTTCACCTGAAACTTAAAGCCAAAGATATGCTTAGCAGCCTGTTCACTCACAGAGAGACCAAAGAAATTGTGTAGAAAGACTTCAGGCTTGTATAAATCAAATGCACATGGAGTTTTCTGTCTTACAGTTGTGTTTGTCCTGGGCCTTAGAACCAAGACCACTCGGTGTGAGTAATGACATTTTCGGGAGGTAAGAACTTGAAGACAAAATAATTGCAACTGCCCTTGACTGTCCTCCCAAGTTGTTCAAATAATCCCTTCAAATCAGCATGGCAACGTCACTAACACATGCTGAGATTGTCTGCGGTTATGGATAAATGCACCTTGATTTGTTTTCCACTCGTGAACCCTCTGAAAGTAACTGTAGCAGAGCTCAGCTTTGAGGGAAGACAAAGGTATCTGGTGAGTGACCTAACAGCACTGCATTCCCAGCAAGGCTTGTGGATTTTAATCTGATTTGATTTACAGTAGGCTGGGATCTTCTTTCCTATGGAAACCTTTGGTGTGATGCAAATACAGTTTCTGCATGTGGTATTGTCAGTTGGGGAAACCAAAATGGAAAGTTTACTTTCAGGTCACCATTTATCCCTACCGAGCTGAACTTCACAGCTTTAGGAAGTGTCCCCTGTGTGCCTGCAGTTTTAGGAAAGCACCTCAGGGTCTCCTCTGAGCACAGAAGCAAGTCAGACACACATATGGTCAGAGCAAAACAGACCTATTTTCCTGTTTTGCTGTGCCAATCTACCTCAGGGCTGCTCAGCAGTTCCTGTGATTAGCCTCACCCGCATGATTTGCTTCTCCTTATATCCCCTTTTTCCCCTCCTTGTCATGTTCTTCCTTTTAACATCCTCATCCCCTTCCAAATATAGTCCACCATGTTGACTCATTCCCCGGTGGTCCTGGGTTTGCTGACTTCAT
>NW_008803385.1:0-954 GCF_000699145.1 Aptenodytes forsteri | reverse complement strand
AGCAGTTGCTTACACACACCAAGGTTTCACCGCTGCAACAACTGAAAACTGAAAAAACCCCAACCCTGCAAAGATGATGAAATAAGTTTTCAGGCAGCACAAAATACAACCACTGATCTGTGTCTTCAAAGAGACACACCTGACTCCTCATGTTTCCTCCCTGTAGCAGTGCTTCCACAGGACTGACTCCAGGCTAATAGGCCCGGCAGAACTCTAATTAGTTTGTACTGTCCTCAGTCCTGTGCCTCAGGAGCCTGTGAGCAGCAGCTCATCAGTTAAGCAGGAATCTCTGCTGCGGTGTGCTCTTCATTCCCCTATGCCACTTGCAAGTCTCCTTGCAGAATAGGGTCCCTTTGAGCCGTGAGGCATAAAGGAAACGGAAATTTCCATGGACAGGTTCCCCAGCTTTTGCATTTTTGCATATATTGATAGTGCTGCACAACACAGACAAGTGACTGTTCTTTCATCTTATTGTAACAGACTTGCCTCTTTCCAACACACCCAAGCAAGGTTCTTTTCTGGCCTCACCATCTCCATGTTTCTTTCATGTTTACCTCAGAAAAATGTGAAAATGGTTGGCAAGTCTTTAATTAGGATCAAAACAAAGCTCTTTTCCCCAAATGGCTAAAAATATATATTTTAAAAAATTTAGTAAATTTGCGTATCTGTTAGATGCTAGTATATACTGATCCACATTTTCATTCCAACCAGGGATAGTGGACATCAGACAATATCCACAATATTAAAATTAAGACTTCTTTCTAATGCGAAGTACTAAAGGAAACAATCCTGTATTGGACAATAGCAGTTGATGGCCTGGCATTTTCTAGTACATGGGATCATTTGAAAGCAAATGGTTTCAAATGGCTCCTAGGAAGTTTGTACCAGTGCTGTGTTTAAAGAAAGTCTTCTTCCTAAATTTAAGACTATTAAATTATTTCAAGCACTGTAACA
>NW_008803384.1:0-953 GCF_000699145.1 Aptenodytes forsteri | reverse complement strand
ACAAATAACATTTCCCACCACCACTAAAAATAGGAGAGGTCAGGTCTCAGGTCTGGTGTAACTTGGAATAACTCCATTTAAGTCAGCGATGTTTTCCTGATTTACATCCGCCGGTGGATCAGGTCCGTTGGACACAAAACATGGTAATTACTGGATGCTGGAACTATGAAAGCATAAAAAGGCACAGAGCATGCTTCTAAAAATAATGAAATACATGATGCATGAGAGCACACACAGAGAGAAACTTGCACTGAGGGAGAAGTGTCTTCTAAATCAACAGAATAATTAAACATGCAGAAGGCTTTTGCTTGTCATTCATCTGCATATCGGTGGGCAGGAAATTACTAATTAGCCATTAGATCGTCCTAGGCATTAAAAAGGAATTAGGGAAGTGCAAGGAAAATAACATGCTTTTGCGTATTATTACCAGCGTGTGTATCTCTGTTGGTGGGCAGGGATCCTTTTTGAGCCATTGAGTCTCATTAAACTTGAGGCCCCATAACTGGGTTTTCTGGGAGGTGACTGTGCCAAAGCAGCTGAGGGAATCAGAAAGTACGTTCATTTCATGGGACAATCCTGGGTGATACGTTGCTCTGCTTGTTAATAAATCAAAGAGGGTTAATTTAATTAGCTCTCTGCCAGAACTTCCTATCAGGGTACTATTTAGGCTTGCTAGCTAAGTACTCAGATGGCTTATTTAGCCTCGGTAATCCTTTTTCCCTTCAAAGCAGAACAGATAAAAGTAGCTTTTCTTTCTTTTTTTTGCTTCTTTTTAAACGTGAGCCCCGCACTGGGGGTAAGGCTGCTGCTCCGGACAGAGCAGCCCCTGTACAGCGCGGGCTTCAGCCTGGGACCGGATTGTCACAACTGCCTCTTCCTAAAGCAATACTGCAATACTGGCTCTGCCAGACTGCAGAGAGACTGTGCATAAAAAAAAAAAAAAAAAAAAAAAA
>NW_008803383.1:0-953 GCF_000699145.1 Aptenodytes forsteri | reverse complement strand
AAACCATTGTACTTGGAGAAATTAAAATAGCCACTTCAGCATTCTTTGTAAAGCATTTTTTTTTTCTCGTTTATCTGCAAACTACTTAGAATAAAATAAGAGGTAGAGTTTTCTTTTTAAGCTTTGCCGTTAGACTGGGATTTTAGGTCTAGTGAAGTTTTTTCTTTTGGTATTTTCTCCACTATTTTGTCCTGACTGATATCAGAACTGGAGTCCACGTCCATGCAGAATTCTTCTTATTGTAAAGTGGCCAGTCCTTTAGGGTTTGTGAAGTGCTGTCATAGCCTAACTCACCTGCTTTGAAGTTGTCCCTTAAAAACACCTGAGGTGAGATACACTCAGTGAAGAAAGAAAATGATATTGAGAAAGCTATCTGAACTCTGAAAAGAAATTGTGTGGTAAAGGGCTTTAGGTGGCAAAGTCAACATTAAGTGAAGAGGGTTCACTGAAAAAGGAAACACAAATCCTATTTGGAATAACTGATAACTGGTAAAAAGCAGCCCCTCCTGACATCACTGTGATTTTAGCCTTGGAAAAGATATTCTCGGGAAGTGTGGGAGTGTTTGATCTTTGCCCTTTCCACGGTGACAGAGGGCAGAGGAGGGATGGTGTCAGTTCAATGGTCCTGGAAGCCATGTGCCAACAGAGCTGCTTTCTATGAGTGTAGTATTTATGTTTGGGATATACCAAAATAACACACATAGGCAGATCCATTTCTACAACTTTTCATTTTTTGCCAGTCTGCTACATTCAGGGAGTAAGTGTAGGCTTTGGCTTTTATTTTTAACTCTCCCAATCAAAGGTGTGGGCAAATGGATGTAAGTGGTTGAATTTTTACAGTTTGGAAAGTGACTGCTAGTCATCTGAGACACATTAGCTGATTATGTATGTGTTCCCAACCTGTTACTAACATATTAGTTTACATCTGATGGTTGAACTTTTTAATTTTAGTT
>NW_008803382.1:0-953 GCF_000699145.1 Aptenodytes forsteri | reverse complement strand
AATTCTTTCCTAGACCATTCATTCCTGTGCGATACTGGAATGCCCTCAGCCATTACAGTCGACAGGAGCTGATGGCTTTTACTGTGTTCCAGATAAGATATGTAAGATTGCAGTTCATAAAGCATTTTTTTGACGGCTTGTGTATTCTACATCCTTGCATGAACTTTTTCCTCAGTAAAACGGTTAGCTTTAAATAGATGTGAATTTGTCTGCTTTTTTATTATTTGAATTATATGACACTTCGTTGGGTATTTACACATCCCTCCTCCTCCTTATCGCTGAAATATCCTTTTCTTGCTTTTTGTTTGCCCTCTGCACAAAGCAGGGTCTTCCTTGAAAGAGGTGCGAGGTGCAGTCCCGTTTGCATTCGGTCTGCAAGGCCATCTAGTGACACAACCGTGCAGGAGAAAATGCAAAACCCTGTTTGAGTTGCGATTTTTTTTTCTTAGTTGAATTAAATGGTCTTGCTACACTCAAGTATGCCCTCAGGGGTTTGTTGCTATTCCCACAAGTGGTATTTCAAAAATTTTAGAGTCAGTTTTGATTTCTTAAGAACTGACGGGGTTTATTTGAGACGGAGCAAACTGTTAGTCCCTGCTAAGAAACACAATTTTTTGTGCAGAATGGTGGCAGATTGGCACCCAAGCAGGTCTGTCACAAACGCAGCATCACTCCCCTGACCTGTGTATCGTGGCCAAACGTATCTGGCTGTTATGATCCCCCTGCCTTCCACAGTACAAAACAGCGCCAGGTAGGCGCTTGGGGCTATCGCATCTCTGCAATTAAAATGTAAAATTCTGGTTTATTTTCATCACAGCTCACCTTGGATGGGTGGCACTGGGTGAATAAGCAATGAGCAGAGCTGTCAGTTCCTACTCGAGCGGTAAATAACAGTAGAAAACAAGCAGCAAGTCACCACCACTACCAGTGCCAGCAACAAGATGCGTTTCGGG
>NW_008803381.1:0-953 GCF_000699145.1 Aptenodytes forsteri | reverse complement strand
TTACCTGAAGCACAGTTCATACTAAAGTGAGGAGTGGAACAATTATAGGAAGATGCAGTTTCGTTGTGTATGTTATCTATTGGAAAGATTGTCATTCAGTGGCTCTGTAGAACACGTTACGTCAGCTTATGGATCCGGTACGCCTTTCCACTAATCCTGGAAATGCTGCTGATTGCCAGTAGATGTCCTCTTTCACAGGACTGAGAAGAGTGTGAAATCAGCAAAATGTGAAATTTCACCTTGTAAGCCTTGCAAAATTTGTCTCTGCCAACCTTATTAGATTCTAAACATCAAAGTTGGCAGAGATGCCAGTGCTGTGAAACATGAATGCTTACATAGCTTTACTCTCTTTTTAGCGTGTACTTAATTTTTTTTTTCTTCTTTAGGTGATGAAGGTGATAACTTCTATGTTGTTGATCAAGGAGAAATGGATGTAAGCAGTATTGGTAGTTTATTAATGACATGTTCATCCCTAGCAGAGGAATAGTCTGGTATTTGTAGGCCTCTTCTACAGGTCCTTCCTCTAGCGGCTTTTCTCATAATAAGTTCTTACTTGCAGAAGCTTATTTTGCTTTGGAGCCTCTCTGCTCCTTAACGGCTCAGTCTGGCTGCACAGACCGTGAGTTGCGTTGAGTTTCAAAATGAATGATTCAAACACCAATGCAATACTAATGCTTTACAAGTGCAGGGTGGAGTCTAGCTGAGGCGTGGGACAGGCTTTAAGAATGACCAGGCTTTTTATTTTCCAGTCCAACTAATCTATAGCTTTCTCTGGCAGAGACTTTGTTGAGATTTTATTTCTATCAGAGGGTCTCAGGAGTCTACGTGTGTAGTCTCTGTGCATGTGATGTAGAAGAGAGTCCCTTTGATGAAAGTAAAAATTGTGGCTGGGGCTGGGGTTGGCTGTGAAGTGTTGATGAAACCCTGAAATGGTCAACTCTTGACTGTACAGA
>NW_008803380.1:0-952 GCF_000699145.1 Aptenodytes forsteri | reverse complement strand
GCACCAAAATACCAAAAAGGCTATATAGCAAACAATTTTTGGAAGAAAACAATAGGAAAATGTAAACTGAAGACATTCCTAATTCCTATACTGTTACTTGTACCTTTAATGCTTTTCAGAACCCATTTTGCTGTTATCTACTTATAGGACTCAAGATCAGTGCTCCGTTGAGCAAATACTGCACAAACACTCACTAAAATAAATTCTAGTGTATATATCTTAAAATCTGTAGAGAGAAGAAGGAAGATAGGCACCAAGAAGGGAGATACTCTGCCAAAAGCACACAGTATGTGAACGGACCAGCAGGAACACAAGTTACATACCTCCACTCTCATATGGGCCACCTCCAACGGCAACAGCCATTGCCACAAATGCTGCTTGGAGGGTCAACTATCATTCTGTTGAACTTGTACACATATCACCGAGGATTTTATTAGGGCTATACAATAAGACATATTAGAAGGCATGGTTTTAAAAATTTATATTTATAATGTTATAGAAGGTAGTATTGCTAAAGGTAAAGCATCCTCAGCCTTTGAATGTTGACATTTAAAAAAAAAAAGTGTTAGGCATGGACACATTACCAAACAATGATCCTCTCTGAGACAAAAAGCAGAGTGTAACATGGCAAATTTCGTGCTCCTAACATCAAAGTAAACTCCCAACCACTGGTTTTGGAGGCATCTGTGAGAAATCTTCTGGCAGATTTTCTCAGGCATCATCAAAAGTTAATGGGAGATGGGCACTTAATTCCCCTTTACGAATTTCAAAAAAGATGCGGCCAGCTACTTTTAATTTATTAGGAAGCAGATTTGCAAAGACTCTTTTATTACAAAGGCAGTAAGGGGAGCTATTTTTCCATAAAATATATGTAAATATGATTTATGAAAGACACAAATATTACTGAAGTGAGGGATAAATTGTTTCAAAACTTTATGTTCATGAAAGCTAG
>NW_008803379.1:0-952 GCF_000699145.1 Aptenodytes forsteri | reverse complement strand
ACATTTTGGATAATAAAGCTTCACAATCCCTGCGCTACTGCCATGCTGAGTGCTTGGTGTGGTCAGGTGGGCAATGGGTTATTTGGATTTATTTTTGTTTCTTATTTGGGTGCATTTCTAGGTAGATCTGTGAACTGAATCAGCTGAACATACCCACAGGAGCACTTGGCATCAGTTCAAGGGAAGCAGCATGGAACTGGAAGAGGGCTGGAAGGGAATGCGTTTAGGCAATACCCCAGTTATAAGCCAAATTGTGGGTCCTGTGAAACTATGCTCTTGGATTCTGAATTCACTTCAGATGTGGCCCTTCCGTGCTCTGTGCTTCATTTCTTTGTCTACAGAAAAAGTGACAAGCTCTTTCCCTCTTCAAAGGAACGTTGTGAGAATCCGGGAAGCATTAGCTGCTTGGATATGATGAGGATGGAGGTTAAACGTCCACGTGAAGAAGAGGAGAATGCAGAGCTTTTATGTCTATGTGAAGTAAGAGCTGCTTTAGCCTGGTACAAGGAATTCAGAGAGACAGAGTGGGGAGGAAAAAGGGGGAAGGTGAAAAAACATGCTTAAAGCCTTTCCCCCTTTCAGATGTGTTTGCAGCAGGACACAGCCTCACCCCAGAACAGCAGGTTGCTGCATCATGCTTACAGAACAGCTTTGCCAGTTTATCTTCAGAAGGAGTTGTGTATTTTGCTTGGTGGTAATACACTAAGAATGCAGAGAGTTACGATGATTCTTGCCCTCAAAACACTGAGTTAAAGCTACAGGGGAAAAAACAAACCAGCAGGTTTTTCTCTTGACATGAGTCATTTCAAAATAGTGGCCTTGACTTTTGTATTATTGTCCGTTACTCACATGTTAAAGTTTCCTATTTACTCTGCATTGAAAGTAGTAGTACTTATGAATCATTCAAGTCACAAAAAATAGGCAGATGTGGTAGGCCATAAAGACAGAAAAT
>NW_008803378.1:0-951 GCF_000699145.1 Aptenodytes forsteri | reverse complement strand
AAAAAAACCAGCCATGAAGTACCTGCGTCTTCATGTCAGCCACAGGCTCCTCTTCCTTTTGCTGTGTCTCCTTACATGAAAAAGGGTATGTAACCACCCATTAAAATGCTTCCTTCCAGGTTTGGTCACAGCCACATGTCTACCTGGAATAAAAATTAGTGAAGCCATCAGAAAAGTAGAAGAGGATAAAGAGGAGCAATCTCATTCCCTACAGCCACGCAAAGGAGAAGCAGCCTCTGTGTTTCTGGCCAGCGTATGATCCCAGGATCAGGCAGGGGAGCAGGCAGGAGGGAAAGGAAGAGAGGGAAGGCCAAGAGACAGTGTCCTGACCGGAGGAAAATATGACCCTGTTATGGATGGTAGGAAAGCAAAGAGCTGCTTTGGAAATGCATCATACGTGCCTCCCCGCAGGTGTAGACGGGCATGACTTTCTCTGTCTCTGCGTTGAGGTTGCTGGAAATGAAGAATGCCCGTGGCGCTCTGTCTGAGCCAAGCGGTTTGCTCACAGGGCAGAGAGTACTGAACACAGCGTTGTACCGACACACACACAGCCCCAGCACCAGCCCGTCTCCCAAAGGGAAAATAACATCTGTCTGCATCTGCCCGGAGAGGCACTGCTCTGGAACAGACTGACAGAGGCGCTCGCCACGGGCTTCCCTCCATGGGTCCTCTTGAGCCACCCTGCCAGGGCATCCCCAATTCAGTCACATCCTCTGTCTCGAGTCCTGAACGCAGCTGAGAAATCATCACTCAGCTCAGGCCTTATCTCAGCATTTTGAGGAATTACATTTATGCTTATGGTGCACCAATCTTCTGGTTTGTATATTTCTATAAAGAGAAGAGAGAGCAGGGAATCATAGCAAGGGTTTTAAGTCAGGATGTGTTGTGTTAAACTATTAAATCTGTGTTTCTGCACCTGAACAAGCACCACAGTTAGGAGAGGTGTTGAAA
>NW_008803377.1:0-950 GCF_000699145.1 Aptenodytes forsteri | reverse complement strand
GGAAGGAGCTGGAGGAGAAAATGGTGACCTTACTGCAGGAGAAAAATGACCTGCAACTCCAAGTACAGGCAGTGAGTATCACCGTTCATGTGTCCCTGGGAAAAGAATGATATACAGTCAGAATGCTTCTTACCCTAGGCAGGGACTTGCAGGAAGCTGACAAACGTGCAGTAGAAAACAGTCTAAATGACACACACTAACGCTGGGTAAACAGGCACTGACGGGGGCGTGGCGAGTCTCATGGCAGCCCCACATGAGGCTCGGCTTTCCCGCTGTCTGAGGAAGGAGCCACGTAACGCTAGCCAACACGTAATCCACAGCAGAGAGCTCTGAACTGGAAGGGAAGTATCTCCATCTAGTCAACTTTCAAAGCAGTGTATCTGTCTAGCAGAGTAAAGGCAAACCTGAGAAGGACCCACTTTTCCTACTTACAGCTACACTAGAAGGCCTTGATTACTTTCAGAAACAAACTCGGTTAGGAAAAGGCAGTTTCTTCACACCAAACAAAACACCACTTGCTCCACTAAATTATTCTCACAAAGCCTTTACTCCCCAAATATTACGAGGTTCATGATGAGTCAATTAAAAAGAAGACGCTATTGAATACCTTTTCCGCCAGGAAAAAAGACTCCAAGCCCTTGCTCCTGCTGAAACTAGTAACTGAAGTGACCGCTGTTCTGTTGTGCTTGTGGGTGCATGAGGTATTCTCATAGCTACTCTCTCAGTGAGGCATTTTTAAGAGACACAAAAAATTTGGAATCAACGTTGATTCCAGAGGAACAGGTTTCCCAGTAGAGACCGGGCAAGATCTTCCAGTTGCTGGAGTGGAAGGCCAGGTTCAGCCCCCACTTTAACACGTGCCTACTCAGTGATACAAAAGACAGAGTGGAGAAACTTCAAAACATTACAACCCCCACAAACCTGTGTCTCCCCACCAGGAAGCAGATAGC
>NW_008803376.1:0-949 GCF_000699145.1 Aptenodytes forsteri | reverse complement strand
AAAAAAAAAATGGTTTGAGCTTAAGTTAACTATAGTTTTATTTCACAGGTCATATGTGTTGCAGGACCGAGGATCAGCACAGTCTGCGTTTATGTCTGACGTTCCGGGATATCAGTAGTCCGGTCTCATTTGTGTGGCGGGTTGTCGTTCAGTACACAGAGCCGGCCAGAACTGCGGGGCTGTGGAAAATGCTCATCTTGCCGAAAGACCACTTCATTACAGTAAAAAAAAGTATTTTATTAATTCCAGACTTTCTACTACCAAGGAGAAAAATGAAAAGGTAGTGCTAAAATCTGTTTTCCAAACCCTTTCCAACAAAGTCATACTGTGATGTTACTGATACTTTTAAAATTGTTGTTTCTGAAGCAGTTACTTTCATAAGGAACTTCAGAGATGAGTTAAAATAATATTTGTGGTGCAGTATTGTTCTTGGCATGTTCTTGAGGTTACTTGCAACTCCGAAAATGTTGGGCGTTGTCTTTTTCTTTGTTAGGTCCAGCGTATTGGGACGGCTCTGTGTATACAGTAGGACAAAGAGGGAAAAATGTAATTGAACGTCCCTATCTGTCACGTAGTTCTGCTCCTGCCCGCAGCATGTTTTCATTTAATACTTACACAGACAAGATTTTAGATGTACGCATCCAGTGAGTGTGTAGGTAATTCTGATAAACTGTGCAAAAGGCTGTAAAAAATGTTCGGTCTGTTTAGCGACATGGAGAGCCTATTGGGTGGATACAGGAAAGAGTTTCAGTAACTAATCTAGGGAACCTTAGTAAGCTTCTGAACATAAGGAAAATGTCTATGTTAAAAATGGGCAAGACCTGGTGTCTGGAGCCTCTCTTGCTGTGGAGCTAATGGGAAACCACTGGGGTTGACAACAGACCTTACCTAACTGCAATTTGGTTTTTATCCCGAGTGATATTACTAATTACACTGTGGTCTTTCTCTC
>NW_008803375.1:0-948 GCF_000699145.1 Aptenodytes forsteri | reverse complement strand
TGACCTCAGTCTGCACTGTTGCTCTTACACTTTCTTCTTCTATCCTCTAAGAGTCTAACAGCTGGCAGGAACAGGTCATATACGTTGTTTTTAAATTGCTAGTTGTGCACTGTCTTGTACTTTGGCACATTAATCCAGGGTGTTCTAAGTTTTTTTTCTGGTCAGCTGGGAGCCTTTTGACCGTCTTCCTCTATGTAGCCTAAGAACATAGTCTTTTAAGGTTTGTTGTCGTCTTTCATCCAGAAGGTGTATACAGGAGGCTGGAGGTTCCTTCTCATCTCTGGTCTGTCAGTAATTGTCTTTTTCTCGGTAATTCTTTCTCAGATGAGATTGTTTCTACCTTGGTCTCATCAGCCGACCGCAAACAACTGTCTATAACATTTAATTTCAAAGTCCAATAGTCTTCATGTGTTGATCTTCACAAGGATCTATGTTTCTGATGCATAGACCAGGACAGAAAGTATGTAGTTCCTGGGCAGCCTGACTTCTGTGTCAATTGTCCCTCCAAATTAGGGTTGAAACATGTTTGCTTCCCTGGCAGGTGGTCTTTGGAAAGCCTGGAATCTCCTAGTTGTTAACTTCTGAGGTTTGCACGGTGCCTCATTTTGAATACTTTAATGCTGAAGCAACTTCACAGTTGCCGTTATCATTCCTGCCCAATGCAAGACCTCACTTTACAGAAGGGAATACTTTGTAAGCAGCAGCCAGAGTAAATTAACTCCTCTCTCTGCTAATGAAGCAGGTGAACACGTAGACTATACCACGCACAACACAGCATTTGGCTTCTTTTAGACAAAGTGAACAAAGCATCTATTTTAAAGGGACTGGCAAAATCCATTACATTAGACTCAGTCCAATATTAGCGCCTTGACAGTTCAGACACTATACTTTTGTGGAGACAGTAGTATTTAACTCTGAGTTGGGATGACAGTTTGGGATGTTTTTTTT
>NW_008803374.1:0-948 GCF_000699145.1 Aptenodytes forsteri | reverse complement strand
TGGCAGCCAGCCAAGGTCAACCCACCACGTCACTGAATTTCCTTTCAGCTGGTGCAAGTCTGTCTTTCTTGTTCTGAACTAGAAGTCATCAGCAAGGCTGTTCTGCACTGCTGGGAAAGCCTGACGTCTCAGCAGGCATTTCTGATGGCAGAGCAGAATGTGCACAGACAATGATGGTGAAGTAAGCAATGGCAACAGGTTGAAATCACTAGCATCTTCATTGCATTGTGCATCTTTGAAAGCAAAGCCTGTTCCTGGTGATTCCTTTCCAAGTATTTCTTAAGTGGCAAAGCATGCTCTTAAAACATCTGGGGGGTGGCAGATGTTCCTTCAGGGTGTGGTAATGCACACGTTGAAAGGTTAAAGCCTGCGATAAAACAGACAGAGCTGTAAAGATTGCGTAACTACACGATAGCAAAGGCATGAAGCAAACACTGTCTTTCACTCCGTGAAATGCTGCAAGGATGCTAAACTCTGTTCTACGCTACACCTTGAACAGCTGTTTAGCCAGGTGAGAAGTAGATGTGAAAAACTGTTCTGATTTACACTAGAAGAGAAAAGAGTGAGAAGTCAAGTCCAATCTTAAGGATATAATATTTGGATGCTCAGAGGCCACAGTGGTACAGTTTATGAACCTGGATGAAGGCTCAGCGGCAGCCTCTGAACTCCATCTGGGTGATGTATGCAACATTCAACCAACTTGAATAACAACAAGATCTGCCACTGACAGATATCATATGGGTTTATTGATTTCCTTTTCCGTGGTTTTGTGTGCCCAAACCAAAGAAGGACTCTTTTTGTTACTTATTTCCATTTTAGCAGCAAAAAGCAGCTCTTGGGGTTCTGCCCGTTCTTTACAGCGTATATGTGCACAGCTCTGTCAGTCATATGCCTCCTGCAAGAAATATTGCTTCATCTTGGAGGACGCAGAGACCCCAGCAGTTGGGG
>NW_008803373.1:0-947 GCF_000699145.1 Aptenodytes forsteri | reverse complement strand
ACAGAGTCTGTCTGCTCTACTAAGAACAAGTAGGAAGCCTAAATTTAAATTCCTATCTGTTTTATAGATATCTAGTATACATGTCACATTAAAGTATCCTCCTTTCCTCCATCTGCAAGCTACTTGCTTTCAGCTTTCAGATGGGAAACAGTGAAAGTGACAGAAGAATGTATAAGAGGTTGTTCAGTTTCATTAGACATTAAAATGGCAGCAACCACTGCCTCAGGCTTCTTAGGTTGCGTTGATAATGACGCTTCATCTTCAATCAAAAGACAGTAAACTAATATACTGCAGAGAAGCTGAGTTTTACAGTGCTTTCACTAAAATTGAACTTGTTTTCCTTGATAATCCCAGGTGTGGTACTCCCACACTGTAATGATCCAGTTCCAAAGTGGATGGAGTGGAATTTTCTGTAAGAATGAGAAAAAAAAAAAAAAAGTTGAAAACTCCTTAGCATCTTTCCTCAGCTCCCCAGGGGCAGACCTTTTTCCTATGCAAGTTTATATTGCAAGGCAGCTTCTTCAGAGCATATTCTTAATGTCCCTTGAATTTCTTCTATGTTAGAATATTCTGTTGTGCTTTTCTCATAATGGTCTGGGATAAATGACAAACACAGGTGTTTTTGGAAATACAAAGCTTGGATATGATTTGAGGTTTAGGGCTACCAAACTCAGACATGACTTATCTGACTATCTTGGGTTTGCCAGGGTATGACCCTGAACTTGATAACATTATAACAATGTGGCATAAGAGAAGCCTTGTTGTTACAGTAGATAGATTAGTAGAAGCTAGAAGAAATACTTTTTTTTCTAGTGTTATCTTAGCCCTAAGTTACCAACATCTAATCAGCTAAATGCTTCTGGCATACAATTTACCTGTTGCTTTTGCAAGTCTTGTCTGTTTGGCAATCCTACAGGTTCTAGTATCTGTTCTCCCTGCTGGCACAG
>NW_008803372.1:0-946 GCF_000699145.1 Aptenodytes forsteri | reverse complement strand
TTTTTTTTTTCAAACTAAAATGCCTAGATTGCTAATTTCCACAAACAACTAAAACTAGAGTGATTTTATATTGACTAAAGACTACTTGGCACTAGGTTTAGACATTACTAAGGATAGATTGTTTTTCACACTGGAGATGTTTTTATAAAACATTTTGAAATTTAATGTAACGCTAAACGATTTTGCTGCCGATTGTGATCTAACAGATATTGCACAGAGACAATCGGTATAAACATAAATTGACTGCTCTTCAGCTCATAGGACTGAACAGCGTGATTTTACGGAAGGACAAATGTAATGCATATGTAAATGAGATGATTCAAGAGGATATGGAAGTACCATGGGATGTGGGCTACTAACTCCCTGCCTTTCTTGACAATGTAGATCATGTTGAACCTCAACTAGTTGGAGAAGAGAATACCTGCTCAGGGCTTGTGGACATAAGAGATGGAAAAACATTGAAGACAGTCTGTGATTCATACTTCAGTCTCAAAACTGCTAGTGTGATCCGTACTCAGTTACAATGTGGGATGGCTCTGTCTACCTTGAGAGGAGCTCCCTTTAAAAAAAACAGGAGTTCCAATCTGGACTGAAGAGTTCCACTGTGTGGGGAGTGAATCATTCCTTTCTTCCCACACTGGGAGGCCTCACAGGAACCATATATACTCACATGAAGGGGATGTCGGTATCATATGCTCACTTAAGAACTCAGTCTGAAGCCTTCAGGATGATGTTTGTATTGGTTTCTGATAAAGTCCTCACAATCTCAGATGATAAATCTCAAGAGAAAGACAAAGGGATCCCATTCCCCTGACTCTTCCTCACTGAACTCTGGTGTGACTGGTCACTCAACTCCTGCTCAGATTTTTGGCTAACACAGCTCACGCTAAGGCCTGATATCTGCTGGGAGCAGCACGATTAGGTCAAAGCGAGAGCACCACGTAGG
>NW_008803371.1:0-946 GCF_000699145.1 Aptenodytes forsteri | reverse complement strand
GAACTTTATGTAGATACCCAGTTTGAAGAGCAGCTGCGTGCTGGAAAAGATTCCTCAGAAGTAAACCCTGGCAGGTGAAAAATAACTTCCTAAAGAAAGCGTAGGAGCCTTTAGCTCCTCAGAGTTCAGTGCATCCAAGGAAATGGGCTAGTAAAGGGGACAAGCCTGGGATGAGAAAAAACAAAGAAGGGGTTTAAAAACCCAATTGGCTTTTATCTTTACTCCTCCATCTCAGATCTCTGTCAGGTTGTATAGCTAAAGGTTGTGCTGTAAAGACAGCTTCCCAGCCTAACACCAGGCAATTTGTCCCAAAGGATCAGGCTGGCACCATGACAGTATAGAATCACAACCACCTGATTTCTGAAAGCTTTTCGCCATTGCAAGTACACAAAAAGTACAATCTGACTCCTTCAGGAGAAAGGAGATTGTTTTTCTCATTCAAGAAGTTATATTCTACCAATTTGTATCATTTTCTACCCGTCTACAAAAATACCCGTGAAGAACAAAGGGGAAAACTGATGAGGACACAGGGTCAACAAGACTCAAGAAAAGAACACACATCCTTACATGCTCTCACAGAACTTCGTAAGAGTGCTGGGCTTTTCCTGGTTGCGTCTTTGTCGAAACCAACGTTGAATGCTGCGTACATCCCAGTCCAGCTGCTTGGAGAGGCCCTCCAGCCTCTTCTCATCCGGATGCTACAGAACAGAGAAGGATAAAAATTATTTCTTTGTCCAACTGCAGTAACTCCACTTCAAATTTAGAACCACTGTAATCACCTCTCGATGTCTTAGAGGCTGCCTGTCAGACACATGGATACATAGAAATAAAATTACTTTCACAGAAATCTCTGCTGGCAGATCCACATCAAAATACGTTTACAGTGACTGTTATTAATCTAGAAGGACATATGCTGTAATATTGCATGCAGGTTATTACTAATAAG
>NW_008803370.1:0-945 GCF_000699145.1 Aptenodytes forsteri | reverse complement strand
ACATTTTTGACAGAATTTATAAATAAGACGAGCCTTTAATATAAAGGTAAATTAATGAAAGTTGGAAGAAAGAACCTGTAGGGTTAACGTGATCTCATCTCTTTGGCTATTTGCACATATATGCAAGTAAACCAAACAGTTCCAGTTGCTCTGGAACTGTCACATTTAGTTGCTAAGTCAGCAAGACCACATATCCTTAGCATATGCACAAAGACTGAGGTGATCTGGCAAATATTTGCTGTCTTTTGGTTCTTACACTTACTCATCAATTTTGAAATACTTGGAGTAAAGCTAGAGTTTTATTTTCAGTCTTCTCTTAAATGTAGACTTTTATAATAGGGCGGACCTACCCCTTCTTTCTCATTCTGCTGAAATATTATAGCCTTCCTTTTAATAGAAGGCAAGAGAGGAGAGGCTGCTCTGATTCGGAGATGAGGGGGCTGATCCCTCACTTCTGTGCCTCTCCCCTGGGTCACATAACCTGCCCTGACATGCTTATCTTCTTCCAGACCAGCTGGTCCTTCTGTAGCTGAGTCATTTTCTCTCTGACATTTTCATTGCTATAAGACAGAAGGAAAATGCATACAAATGCAGTAGCTGTAGTGTTCTGTTCCCAAGTCTTTGCCTTGAGATTTTTCTAAACCTTGCTTCAATTCTCTAGATTTTTGTCTGCGTCAGGTTTTCAAGAGCTGTGAAGAAAAATATGATAGAGCAGGATTCCTAGACTTTTCTTCTCTTAAAGGGGACTGTCACCTTATTAGGTGCAGTAATAAGAATGAACCTGAGTGAGGTGACTAGTGCTAAGTCAACTTCAGTATGAACTTTTTTCCTTTCCATGGGAAGGAAAACAAATTGTAACCATAGGAAATTATACCATGAACACAAAATCTGCCATTTTCAGAAAGATATTTCATCTTTAACAATTGATAGAAACATTTTTTTTTT
>NW_008803369.1:0-944 GCF_000699145.1 Aptenodytes forsteri | reverse complement strand
CTGGCCTGGAGCAGGTATGGCCCTGGCAGGGGAAGCAGAGGAGTTACCACCTCAGTGGGACTTGGCTGCCGTCAGACCTTTTGCTGGCCATTTACATCCCAGCTGCCCACACCATGGCTGTGCTGGGCAGACGGGAGCGCCACAGCTGCCCAGGTGCTACCAGGGGCTCGGGCAGAGGCTGGCCTCTTAGGAGAGCCCTGGACTCAGTCTAGTAAAATGAAGGTAAAGGAGCGTAGCGCTGCTGTAGCCCTGCAGAAGAGGATGGTGCTATACGCAGCGATCTCCATAGGTACCAGACACAGACATGCCAGCAGGACTTTTCTTTCCTTTTGAGTGATTTCAGTCTTCCAGGAGAGCACTCAATGGTTTGCTAAACAAGAAAAGTTTATCCAAGGAGAAATAAAAAAGGAAGTGATGAGGAAAGCATTCCGAGAGCTGACTAAAAGGAAAATGGGAAAAGGAGCATTAAAAGGAACTAAGATGAGGGAAGGGATCAATAAAATATGCTCCGGGAGGAACAGTTTTGGGGCCAATTTGATTTGATGTTTTCAGGAACTGCATTTTCACAAAAAAAAGCCTTGACGCGATGAAGACATTTTCAGATGACAAAGCTTTGGAGAACTTTGTCGAGACAATGAGCTATAGGCTGCAGTCAGGAGGAAGCATACAGGATAAACAAATACATTTAAGATTAAGTATCAGTTCTATTGTGTAGACAAAGTAAATGGAAAAAAGTAGTAATAAGTGGTATAAAGACAGGCATTAAGGCCATTGCACTTTTGTCTCAGGCATTTCATTCCCTGCCTCTCTTTGCAGCTTGAGAACAAAATCAGCTTTGAAAAACTTATGGAGTGGAGCAGTCCCAATGTGATGGAAAAGAGGAGAGTGAAAGTGTACCTCCCGCGCATGAAGATTGAGGAAAAATATAACCTCACATCTGTCTT
>NW_008803368.1:0-943 GCF_000699145.1 Aptenodytes forsteri | reverse complement strand
AATGGACTGAACAAATCTTCAGTGCACAGCCCCAAGAGAAGCTATCAGAGAGAGCTTTTTGGCTGAATGGGAACAGAGGTGGCTCCTAATGTCCTCTAAAGAGAATCTCTCCAGGGAAGCAGTGCACAGCCTGGGCTCCCGCCTGGGAGCTCTCCTGCGCTCCAGATGGGTTGTTGCCCAGAACCAACCATTATGCCAAAGGTGGACACAGCTGTGAATTTAATTGAACTCACCACGGTCCCAGTGAACCTGGAGTGCTTAGACCACAGCTAGTCTGCTGCAGCCTTCTTGAGGAGTAAGGCTGAGTTATTTCAGAACTGCAATGGACCTCGAGTGGAGGTTTATTTCTCAAGACATGATTTTTAGTACATTTGTAAGCCTTTGCTTATGCACTCAAGTAACTCTGACTTAAAATAGAGGCACTGACAGTTTTTCAGCACACTTGGGTATGTGATGGTGCTTTCAGGCGGACATCTTGGTGTGTGGGTACCAAGGCACCTGTGAGATTGCTTTTGATGGCCAACACAGCACACTGGAAATGATCATTCATGCTCTTCCTGCAGGCCCCACAATGCCTCCAGGGCACCTCATCTGTATTCATGCTGCAAGCCACCTGGGCTGCCAACAAGTCTGATATCTATCCCAGAAGCATTTATACTACTGCTAGCAAGGACCTTCTTGCATTTGTCCTATCTGTAAGTGGTCTGCAACGCGCTCACCTGTAACACTCTTATGCAGCCTTGAATGAATGGCTATGGTGCTGAATGAGGTTGTCAGTGTCCACACTGACCTCCCTGCATCAGAGCAGATGAGCAGGCTGAGGCTTGCAAGACCAAAGGTGGATAGATGACATGGGAAGCAGGACAACCCACAGAGCTCACAACAAGGGAGTGAATATCCCATTTCCAGAGTCAAGCAATTAGTTGATTTCAGGGACTTTTCA
>NW_008803367.1:0-943 GCF_000699145.1 Aptenodytes forsteri | reverse complement strand
AATTAAAAACCACTTGTCCCCTACAACAAATAGAATATGATGCATTTTTCAGCATCATCCATATTTGTTTTGCATTAGCACTAGAAATATGACTTAATTAAAATGCCAGGGATGTTTGATTTAATACGGTATACTGGATCCAAACCTATGAGTTTAATCAAAGAGCTCTCTCCATCAGAAAGGATAAAGAGTCCTGTGGGATACATGAGGCCTTTCTGTCTGACCCTTTTGTTTTTTCAAAAAAAACCCTATTGTGGAATACAGCAATAGAGAATAAATAAAACTCAACACAGTAAAAGATCTGAAGAAACACCATACAAATGCTTGTCACCAGCCATTACGGTGGTTTGCTTCACTCTGTTTATCAATGAAATGGCTTTGGACATAGTCCTATGCAGTGTAACCACTTGCTTGTCTCTGCTGCTTTAACCACGTGGCTATAACATGCTAAGGGGCACACAAAAATGTTATAAAAGAAGCAGCCCTTATTCTGAATAGCTTAGAGCTGAATTGAGCAAGAAGGACAAGAGTGAAAGTAAAACAGAGATTGAATGACTTTCCAACGCAACTCAATGTCAGAGCTGGAAATGCAGTTCATGTCCAGTCTAGTACCTTAATTCGTTAAGTATGAAACACTTGAGCTTGCCTCAGGGTTGTTGGAAAGCTAAAAATTAAGGTGGCCTGACAGATTAATGGACAAAAAATCCAGCAAGGACTATTCACTACAAAGATACCACCTTTGGCTCTCTGTCCTTGAACCAATTTTTGTAAGCTGGTTGGTTATTTAGGAGAGATAGATCTACATCCTACCTTATCCTTGTACTCTTTCCCAGGCATGTGCCATTGGCTGTTGTTGGAGACAGTAACTGGACTCCACAGCTGTGAATATCTGAAGTTCAATTGTATCCTGCAGGTCTTCGGCCACAACAACCCCATGCAACGC
>NW_008803366.1:0-942 GCF_000699145.1 Aptenodytes forsteri | reverse complement strand
GGGGGGGGGGAATAAAAAAATCAATGCCACTGCTAAAAATCAACTGGGAAACTTCCACGAAACCAAAGGGGATCGAGACTTCCAGCGCCTCAGCAGACAACAGTGCAAAGCTCTGCACCAACAGACCAGCTGCTGTGGAAGAAGTTACAAGTCTGGTTAACGTGACAAACTGAAGATCCAGTCTTGGATGAGATGAAAGCTGTGAGCCATTGCCCGTCTGGTGCTCACATAAGATCCACAGCAAAACAAGAACTGAGCTGTTGTTCTTCAGAATGGAGAAATCTAAACAGAGGTAGCAGAACAAGTTGCATAAATCTAGAGCATCAACCACAGAAGGCACCAAGGCCACAAAGCCTGCACTGGGACCTGTTACACTATCCACTGCGTGGTGTTTGCTCCCCTTCCTTATTGCAAGTCAGCCCAGAGAAGTCACTTTCGATAGGTACCCGCGTCAGGACTTGGTGTGACACACCAAACACTTGCAGATGCCCTGAAAAAGGGTCCTCCCTTTCCAGATCAGGCTAACAAGAGTCCAACAATTTAGCCACTCCTCTGCGCTGACAATCCCTGGGCAGCACAGCATCTGATGAGCTAGCAAAAGCCCTTCAGGAACGCAAGGGTTCTTCCTACGGTCCTAAAAAACCAATTGCTTAGAAATAAATACAGCCAACATAAAAGAATCTCCCTACCATCATTCAGCGTTTTGTGTTCAGCATTTTCTGTGCCGGCGATCTGAGAGACTACGGCCACCAGTATAAGAGAAGCAGCGCAACTCCTAATATAGGCAGGCAGCCCTTTGTACCAGCGGAGCTCTCTGTCACAGCTCAGGCAGTGGAGAGGGTAGATCTGCCTGTGCACATCGGGGGTTACACCAAATCAGTGACACTCGGTGCCTACACTGAAAGCAAAACCTTAAGGTACGCAAAATCTTCCCTACTCCCC
>NW_008803365.1:0-942 GCF_000699145.1 Aptenodytes forsteri | reverse complement strand
GGTTTTTTTTCTTTTTAAGTTTTTAAAAGCAATGCGTCTGGGGAGAAAAAAAAGCCTGTGGAAAAAATCCCAAGTCACAGACTAGTAAGTACTACTCCCATATCGACAGGCAGAAACACAGCAGTGCTGTTAGGCTGCCTTAATAAAGCAGAGCACGAGCTGGCCAGCGGGCGGTAAGGGGAGAGCATCCACCTTCGGGGAGTGCCCCCCCGGGACAAGGCTCCTGGAGGCCTTGGTTCTCACGTGCCTCCTCTCAGGGTCAGATGGAGTCCTAATCCAGACAGGGGTGGGGTGGCACAACAAGGCGTGTGCTCCTGCACGTGTGTCAGGGCTGAGCAGGAGCAATGCAGGTCTCCTCTCTCCCTCCCAAGTATTCTGAAATACTTGAAATGGGCATACCGGCGTTAATATTTTGTAAAACGCCTCTGATACGAGAGGCTGCATGAGAAATGGAAATGGAAATCTTACGTTCCCGTGCGTATCGCCGTACACAAACAGGGTAACTACAAGGTTTAACTCAGAGATTGTTCAAAATGGTCTCTGCCACCCACTTTGTCAGAAATTCACCTGCGGACCTACCTCAGCTGCATTCCCACCATACTTCTTCAACGTTACAGATTACCAAAAATGCCTCCTGACAACGTTTTGGGAAGTCAAAATCTACTTGCTCTTTGTAGCTATATTCATGCTGAAATACGTACGTGTTTCATCGCCTATTGGTCGCCCTGTGCTCCCGAGCCCAGCCAGTCTGGACAACACCGTGTTATTTTCAGCCTTCAAGTTCGCTTATAAGCTGCTCACTGGGACTTGCGTTTGCCACTGCTTTGTTCCTGACCTTTTTTGTCCTTTTCAATATGAAAATACACAAAAGACAAAAAAGAAGCTGTTACCCAGACAATCCCAGCAAACAGCAAGATTTCCTGTCGAACATGACTTTTCTTC
>NW_008803364.1:0-941 GCF_000699145.1 Aptenodytes forsteri | reverse complement strand
CTCCTCCTCCTCCTCGGCCAAGGCCACTGGCTTGTCCTCTACCGCTTGCAGGAATGCCCCCCCTGCTGCCCCCGCCTGCTGCTTGCAGGGGGCATGGGCTGCCCGCTGCTCCAGCTCGTCCTCCTTGCTCATGGCGTCCTTCAGGAGCTCCACGCATGTCAGCTCTGGCTGCCGCAGGTTGGAAAATAAGTTCACCTTGCAGATCTGAAAGGAGAGAGGGGGATTTGTAAAGGTAGCCTGGCTCCCACCAGCAAATGCCTGCCGGGCACCTGCCAGCATCGGCTGCTGGGACAGGGATGCGGGAGATGATGGGGCTGCAGCTCTGCAGCGCAGCGGCTGGCCCCAGGCAGAGGGAGGCTCATCGCCCTGTCCCGGTCCCTCCCATGCCCTCCCATCCTGTCCTTGGCACTCACCTGGCTGCGTCTGACATTGAGCCCCCCCGACCACGTCAGGGAGAAACGTTGCTGCTCGCCCTCCTGCTGCTGGAGCTCGCTCTCCTCTGGGCTGTCCTGCTGCCGCTGCAGGGTGCCTTTCCTGAGCTGGGCCAGGCTGTGCTCGGTGCGGGCCAGGCAGCTCCTCTCCAGCTCCTCCCGAGGCTCCGTTTTGATGGACAGGATGGCCAGATGCTCCGCAACAGCCTCATAGCGCACCTGCAACGACCTGCCGTTGAGGTAGCGCTGGATGTGCGCTGCCGGCGTTGCTGGGTTGTGCTCTGCCACTCGTCCCCGGCACCCTGGCCCCGCGTCCCTGCCCGGGGAAGCTGACGCAGGGGCCCTGCCAGCAGCACCAGCCATGCTGCGTGCCTGGTCCCGCTGTGCCGCCGGCTGCTGGCTGGGTCCCCGGCTCTCAGTCAGAACCTTGCCCAGGACCTCATTCACGAGGCACCGGGCTGTCCCCTTCACAGCTGTGGCATAGGCTGCGGGGCTGTGCGGGGCAGGCCT
>NW_008803363.1:0-941 GCF_000699145.1 Aptenodytes forsteri | reverse complement strand
GTGTGTGTCTGGGAGGCAGTCACTCTCCCCGCTTCCTTCTGGGTCTCTGAATGCTCTTGCATTTTAAGCCAGTCTGGGCAGAACTTTACAACTTATTTTTGGAAGCATGTGAAAGAGCTGTTTGTCAAGCCTTTAACTTCAGATTGGTCAGCACAACTTTCTGAAAATTCATACGGCGTTCAGTCTTTATTCTGTGCCAAGCATGAGCTGCCTACAGAGGAGAACTACACCGCACTTAGAGCAACTGCACTTCAACTGTCGTGTTCTAGATGGAATCTCAAACGTTTACTCATCAGACAACAAGCCTTCCACAGTTTGATGTATGAATACCTTAAGTCTGGCCCTCTCCCACCACAGTGAAGGAAATCAAGTGGAAGCTCTGGAGCAAGATACTGTGTGCCCATGACACGCTGCAGCCATTCATCAAGCAAAGACTTTTAAAGTCACATGCAAAATATCGAAGAACATCAGCAAAGACCTCTAAGAACAAAAGAGGAAGAATACGGAGGATATTTTACAGCCTCGCCATATATTAAACATACACTCAGCTAGGGTGTATTCTGCTAGATTGTGTGAAGAAACGTTCTGTACTCCATCAGTTACTAGCACTGGGTAAATCAAGCCGAGAATGAAGAGCTCGGAATAAATATACGTATATGCAATTCAAACAGAACATACTCATTGCAAATGAAGTGGCAATCAAACATTGAATTAACATACTCAATGCAAATAAACGTTTTAAAAAAACAAGATGGACTTTTAAGTGGAAGAAATAATTTTCTTCTTTCTGACATCCACCATTATTTAACAGTGTAGAGACAATGACATACAGCGAGTATGCTCAAACTGGCACGAAGGTAGATTTAAAACAGTACAGCACAGGCCCTCAGAAGGAGTATCTGTATACTGCAGCAGATCCCTGATCCTGGCTCCTGCGATGT
>NW_008803362.1:0-941 GCF_000699145.1 Aptenodytes forsteri | reverse complement strand
ATCTGACCAATATCTGCCCAACTCTTCTGTATAACCTCTAGTAGTGATTGAGGGTTATTGCATATTTGAGTGGTGTTTGCCACAGTGTTAATGGCCTCATAATACCTTGTCTTTTTTCCTGATACTAATGACAAGACTTTGGATGAACCATGAGAAAGTAGTTAAGTTCAATACTATGCCTCTGATATGATCAGATAGAATAGATAAGCAGGTTGTTTCTGAAGGACAGTTAATTTTTTTGTTTAGCTCCATTCTTTTGGCATTGCTACATGTTCATGCTAAAAATCAGGCTCTTTGACTTTTGTTCTTTCCCTGTCCTGCTCTAATGCTGTTGCTGTGTTAAAATAATAATAAATTATTAGGGTAGTGTTCTATAACTTCGTAAAACAAAATGCATGTCTGTGCTGGGTATAGGGTTAATACCTAAAAGTTTGCTCTTCTGCAGAGCTTCTCAAGCTTGCAGTGTTTTTTCCCGTTCTCCACGTGATATTGGTATTGAGACCAACAGAGTTTCCGGTGCCACGTGATGCCTTCTGAAATGAAGTTCTGTTTGTGGAGTATTCTTTGGTCTGGCATTTTGACTTTCTCCTCAGGTTTTTGAAACTGAAGTGAATGTTTCCACTGTGACTGTAGAAGTCTAATTACTGGTAATGTCTATTTGTTGCAGTAAATTTAATGATACATAATATCTTCACTAAAAGCTTCCAGTCAAATAAGAAAAGTAATTGCAATAAAACATGCTGTACTATTCAATTCAATGTCCAAATGCTTTTAAACTTTGAAACCTAAAACTTAATTTCCTGTTCTTGTTACCAGTTTAGTTGATTAAATTTGAAAATGACTAAGACTGGAGCAGTAAATTATTTGTAGCAAAGATGTGTAATGATGACTCATCCAAACAGTGGGAAAATTCCTTCTCTTCAGGCTACCAGTTCTCAGTA
>NW_008803361.1:0-940 GCF_000699145.1 Aptenodytes forsteri | reverse complement strand
ATGACCGTGAGGGTGCCAGCACTGGTGAGCGGATCCCAGGGTTATGGGCTGAGGTCTGGGAATTGATGGGAGGTAAATACCAGGGTTAGGAGTGAAGGCTCCCGCTGGGACTTGCAGTGAAGGCTGTGCTGGGACAGACTTTCCCTCCTCCTTCCAGCCCAGAAAGGTCTATAGTCACTGAAAGTGAAATGCAGAGTAGTTGGTGTTCCCTGCACAAACCCAGCCCTTCTGCTCTCCGTGGAACCATGGAGCCCATGGCTCATGCAGATCAAACCTAGAACTAGGTGGGGTTTAGAAGTGGGATGAAACAACCAGGCTGAGAATGAGATAGAGAAGTGGGCGTCATGGAGGTGCCATTATACAGATCACATGAAAACTTTTATTCAACCCGATTAACAAGGATGCCAAGAATAAAGGCATTGCTGAAAAGGCCCTTTACTGCACACCGCCCGTGTGTGCACCCCACGACAGTGACTTGAGATTGTCGCATGAGCAGGAAACCTACCCACAACAGCCCTGTCTCCTACGGATAACCCCCACCCACCAAAAAACACACACAAAGAGAACATTAGGTGTCGGGCTCTAATTTTGATTTGTGTGGAGAGTGGAAAAGGGGCATCCCCAGGGGCTCCGTGTCTGCGTTTCCATTCTAGGCCAAAAAGGATCAAAAATGATCAGGGTTTTATTTAAAACAGCAACAGCTGCAAAGAATGATGCAGTCCTAGGAAACATCGGTTGGAAGGCAACTTGCAGGTGTGTAGACCATCGTCCAGCTCAGTGCAGGGCTAACTGCAAAGACAGTGGAGGATCCTTGGCGCCTTGTCCACCTGATTTTGTCCCGGAAGGGACTGCCTCTGCCTTCTTTACAAACTGTGCTTCGCACAGCGGAAGCCTGCAGTCAGTTGCCCCCTCACCTTCTCTTCTCCAGGCTGAACAAACC
>NW_008803360.1:0-939 GCF_000699145.1 Aptenodytes forsteri | reverse complement strand
GTCTCTTCCAACCTAAACGATTCCATGACTAAGGTCTTCTGGCTTTCTGCATTTGCACATGTTCAGTATTTCAGAAGGTTTTGCAGCTCAGAGGTATCAGAAGAGTTAAGTGATCATCAAGATTATGTCAATTTCTGGTGTCCCAAGAATGTTAATGTGTCCTTGGATGGCTTTTTCTGCATATGTGAGCAGTTTCAGTATAAAATTTCCCACTAGAAGGGACCTCCCTGTAACATCTGAAACTGCTTTGGCAATTAGAAAACTAATTAATGGGAAAAAAGCAGAAGATTCAGTTCAGCAGTTTTCCTTCCACAAAGTGGGAGTAAAAAAATTAGTAGCATGGATATTAAAAAATGTCAGTTAAAACCAACATGACTTTCATTTGCTGCGGCGCAGCCTGTGTACTGTGGCACCCTGCCTCAGCAAGCGCTTTGAGGAAGGGTTTTGATTAAACTTTGACCCTCCATTAACTGGAGGAAAAGTCCTGTTGTGCAAGTAAAAAATCAGCGCTATCTTTCTTTGTTTCAGAATCTCCCCCTTCCAGGCAACTTAATGTTTCTGAAACTGTATTAAAACCTGTTTTGTGTATTGTGGTCTCATGGGATTGACAAGACTGTTTTGTTCTTCGGGGGTTATTGGGTGATATTTAACCATATTTGCCATTACTGGCGTCGTAGCTTACTTTTGCATATTTTCAACCAACCTGAAGGTTTTTCAGGCAGGTCAATGTTATCAGAAGTTTTGCAGTTCAAGTAAGTTTATCAGTCAATAACTTTTAGTAAATACGCTTCTGAAAGGGGGGGAAAAGATGCCAGCTGGAGTGCTACATTTCACCTTCCCTTGTGTGCTTAAAGCTTCGATTTGTAAACCAGTATTCATCAGCTGATGGAGGATATTGGTCTTTTCAAATATTGCACATAGTTTTAAATCCGCGGAGTT
>NW_008803359.1:0-939 GCF_000699145.1 Aptenodytes forsteri | reverse complement strand
TCTTTCTATCAACTTTCTTGAGCATAAAATTATAAAATTATATGGAAAAAGTGTAGTAAGTAAGCTTATGATTATCTACATAAAGGAGATGACACAGTACATCTAAAAGAAAATACCAGGGATTTTAAACTAACAGAAAATGTCAGGTTTAGTTGTCATATATGGCAAGTACAAATATTTACCCGTCTATATAAAAGTTTGTTGTATGTACTTTGATACAGGCTTTTGCCTGAGGTGGGGGTGTGGGGAGAGCACGTGCAGCCCTGTCCCTCTGGCTGGGGGTGGGATGCCCTCACCTTCTCCGGCCCAGAGCCATACTGTGGCAGGTTAGCCGTGGCCAGCACCCAGACTCCCACCCGCCTGCTCCACCCCCAGCGGGTGGAAATGGGGAACAGCAGGAACGAGAAATCTTGGGGTTTGGGATGAAGACAGGGAGATCGCTCGCCAGTTACAGTAGCGGGCAAAATAGACTTCAAAATTAACTCAATTCATTGCCAATTATTGGCGTTGTTGTCTGCGTTGCCGTGCGGCGCAGCAGCGCGGGCAACCTGCCGCAGCGGTGGAGCACCCAGGGAGGCTGGCGGCGGTGGCGCCTCTACTTCCAGATCACATACACGCATCCACCTCTGCATTGTAAAGCCTCCCAGTACTGTGCTGGGAAAACTTTCCAGGATGATCATGTTTATCCAACCTCCATTTAATTACAATTCCCCTTTATCTGAATCACAGTTATGTTCTCTAGCATGAATTGCCTTCTTGTACTACTCGCCACAATTAAGTCCACTAACCTTCATTTATCCAAGCGTGTTTTCATTTTTTATAGGAATGGGGTAGTTTTGCAATTTCAATCCTAATTCTTTTTTTCCACTAAAGCCGTAACAATTTCAGCCATAACAATGTCTTATTACAGCTGTTTAGTATGTGTATACACATACTAAA
>NW_008803358.1:0-938 GCF_000699145.1 Aptenodytes forsteri | reverse complement strand
TTGGATTTAGTATGAGAATAATGTTGATGGGGCTTCCCATCCCTCCTGCCACAACCACAGCTGAACAATGTGGTCCGGAAGGCTATGTGGAAGGAGGGCTGTGAATGGGAGCTGCTGTGCTGACAACTGAAACTTTACAGCTCCTGTTCACTGTGCTAGCAAAGGCCCCTAGCAGCGTAGTAAAGGAGTGCTCCGAGCTGAGTACTCCTGGCATTCATTGGAAGGGATTAAAAAGGGGTTTTCATTGTGTTTGCCTAGGTAATGGAGAGTTGAGGTCAGGGTAGCACAGGCTGCCAGAGGTTGTTTATGTGCATATGTGAAAGGACAGAGAAGGGCTGTTTGTCTAGCATAGGGTTGTGTTGGGGTGTCATCCTCCTGCTGGAGTGAGGGATTGTGTCTGTCTCTGGATGGGGGTTTCTGCAGCAGGTGCTGTTCACAGACATCTTTCTCTTGAGGGACCTCCTCTTCCGGGGAGAAGGGAGAGAAGATGCAGCTGTGGGGAGAGACTGACAGACACCTGGGTCCGGCACACACCAGAGAAGACAGGTATCTGTCCTCTCTGAGGGGGAGAGGTATTTCCCAAACATGTTTGGGAGAAAGGAGGGGACAGAAGTCACAGTGGCCAGAGTGCCCCATCAAGGGCGCTTGGCTAAGAAGTGCGAGCAGCTCTGGAAACACCTGTTGGGCAGTGCTGGAGCAGTGCCTCCTGAAGGGGCGGGCACAGGGGTTGCGCTGGACTGCAGCACAGCCCTGGGGAGGATATGGGCAGAAGGCCATTGGGGTGATGGGGGGGAAACCGAGTTCAGGGTTGCTGTGTGCTGGCCCTGAAGGAAACCCCAGTTTCCTGGTGGCCAGGGGCTGGTGTTGCTGCTGTGCCCTGAAGTAAGCATTTCATAGAATCGCAGAATTGTTGAGGTGGGAAGGCACCTCTGGAGATC
>NW_008803357.1:0-937 GCF_000699145.1 Aptenodytes forsteri | reverse complement strand
AGATGAGATGAGATGAGATGAGATGAGACACCCCAGATAACTCCCTGCTGGATAAATGAATTAAATTGTCTGGCAGACAGGTCTGAGAAATGGAAGGGGTGGAAAGGACCACGCTGCGTTTGGAAAGAGGGTGAAGACCTTCCCTTTCAGCAACAGTGGGTCATTGGATTAGCCCCACAGCTAAGTCTCACATTTCCGAGGCATCCAGCAGCCACAAATGAGCCACAACTGGCATCTGGAAAACTTTCAGGCTGAGCAGGAAGCTTAGTGTGGAAATGTTAAAGAAGATGCAGAAACTTTGCTTTTTTGTCCTTACACAATTAAATTTTGCCTATGTCCCATTTTAGACATCAAAATAGACCTTATTTCTGCATTTGCCTAGTCTCAGCTTTGAGACATTGCTTCTTATGCTTCTGCTGCTAAATTAAAGACTCCCCTAGTTCCTGTATAACTACTTTTTGATAAACTGAATAATTTGGTCCCTTTAAGTCTCTTACTCTAAGGCATTTTCTCCAATTCTATTGAGGCTCTTTTTTGTGGCTTTTCCAATTCAATATAATTTTAATCCTAAGTCTGCTCAGGACAACTGCAAATTATTTTGTTGTTCATTAAAAATTCAGCAAAAACCCAGTTCATCCCTGGAGCAACTTGTTATTCTGCGACTAACAAGGCAGTAGTCTGAGTTAACAATGTTTTCCTATTAAACATATGCAAAGTCTTCCTGTCCCCATACCCCAGTACATATGAGTAACCCAGAAGTAAAATAGCAGTCTGGAAAAATCTTTGCTTCACAGAGAGGATCTGACAGAAGTTCATATGCATAGTGATTTTCCAGGTGTTGCCTGGAAGCTGCTTTTAAATATATTTTTGGGAGAGGCATTACTTTTGGCTATAGCAAATTTGTATAGTTAGACAAAATTATACATATGCCTACAGG
>NW_008803356.1:0-937 GCF_000699145.1 Aptenodytes forsteri | reverse complement strand
GCACTTAAATCATTAGGAGGAAAAAATCCTACCAGTAATGCGTAAGCCCTTTTGTGAGTACGACTCCATGTCTTTGGCAGCAAGTCCATAGAACCTGCGTGTCAGACAACAAAGCAGGTTTTGCTAACAAGAAAGTCCCCTCAACTTTGAGAATTAAACTTTCATGACACCGTACAAGTCATACGCCTTTTGCAGCAACCTGTCGTCAAAGCTCAACATCTTGTTCAGGTCTCGCACACTGGAAAACAGTTGCCTACGTAAACCAGAAGCCGCACAGGCATCCCTCTAGAAAGAGCAAAGCGTGACAAATTTCTTCTATGTCACATCTCATACAGCAAAATCAAGAAAGAGTTTTAAAGTGGTGCACAAAAACAGAAGCAAAAATAATTGGCGTAGACAACTTAGATGACCTACCTAATTACACAGTAAACAAGTAACGCCGTTGTATGTACACACGGGAAAGGAGTTAGATACAGATCCTGACTTGGATTCTTTAACAGGAGAGCGTGGGTGGTGGCTTTTGCAAGAGAAGCGTAAACCACACAGTCAGGCAACTGCAAACACGTCGCCTCATAATTCTGCGCGTGCCTTGCACTAAGGTTGCACCTAGAAATAGTTTAGACGTTCATTTTGCTTAAACCTGGATGCCTACTGTCACAGGGCTGGCAGATGGGAAACAGGACCTGCAGCAGACAAATGTTTTTCTGGAGAGGTAGGCCACTGCTTGGCTGGGTACAGGACAGGGGAGACATTTCTACCCTCTGTCCGCAGTCTGCCTAAGGGGTTGGTTGCAACGTCTCACCACATCACAGACTACAACATTTACGTAAAGCGTTATGGTAACATCCTTTACCTGTGCATCCCCATCTTCACTTTTCCTTATGTGGCACATGATGGATTCATCCCGTTGGGATTCCTTTTCCAGTAGCTCAGGATC
>NW_008803355.1:0-936 GCF_000699145.1 Aptenodytes forsteri | reverse complement strand
ATATCAGGACAATATTTTTAATAAGTTATTTGACTGAAGGGATGTAGTCGCTGCTGACACTGGAATAATATCAGTCACTCATAGGGTACAGAAAATTTGCATTTAGATTTTACTACTCTAATTTGCAAGGTCATTTTAGGGAATGTTGCTGAATTAACATTAGTCATCTATTTATAGTCTTCCTTCGTAGATTATGTTCCCTTTTAAGAAATGGTATTTACCTTTTGGGAACGTATACATGGTATAAAAGCTGCCACCATTTTTTTTATCCTATGAAATATCACTCCACATTCTTATACTCTCTCAGAGTTTTCTTAAGTAATGGATCTATCCAGTTCTTTAAGCTTCTACCTTAGGGCAAAACCAAGTTATTATGGGAAATGAGTTTGGACATGGTTGAGCTCTTTCAGGTCTTTTGTACTCTATGCTAAGAGATTTCCCTGGAACATGTCATACCTATTGAACTCGTAGAATAAGTAGTATTTGGTCATATAATTAAAGATTGTATCATAATAGATAGGAACAAGGAAACCTTATTTATAGGAATTATTCTTTAACATTTCAGTAGCTCACTTGCAATCTTAATGTTCTTGTGATAGTACACACTTGCAGTTATATTTTGAAGGAAATATATGGCTATATATTTTCCTCCTTTTTCCATACAAACATACACCAAAAATACTTTTCTAACACAATTACTTTATTCAAGGAATACCAGATACATTATGTTTCAGAATTCCTACACACAGTGCAGTCCTGCTTTTATAATAAATCCCTTACTATTCTTTCATGGCTAGAAGGAAAAAAACTTTGAGCCTATAAATATGAAAAACCCTCATTGTCATCTGTGTTTATAGCGGTTGAAAACACTTTGAAGCAATGAAAATGCCCAGACTAACCCTTGTTTCGGGTGGCAGTGCGATAAGGCTGGAGCTT
>NW_008803354.1:0-934 GCF_000699145.1 Aptenodytes forsteri | reverse complement strand
TTTTTTTTTTTCTTTTAATTGGCTGCCTACATTGCTCCCACAGCCCTCAGGCTGCTGCCTGTTGAACAAATTGTGTTTCTCAGCAGGCAGTTTAGCATCAGATTTCTGCTGTGGTCCAGGGTCTGACTAATACCTGGACTGACAGAAATTTCAAGACTCTGAGAATGCTCCCTCTTCCCCCCCAGATTTTACACATGTTCTAGCTGCAGCTAGGCTCCAGATGCAGTTCTGCTTGCTGGATTGGCACCTTCTTACTGTGGTTGGCACCACAAAGCCATTACATTGCATGTCATTACCTCCTCCTTTTACCTTAGAAGGGGATACCCACAGAGGATGCATCAGAAGTGCAGAAATCTTTGGTAATGCTGCAGCAGGTGCATTCAGCCTGTTGCTACAATAGTCTTGGGAGTCTGGAAAACATGGCTCCTCCAAGAACTCCTTGCAGGTTGAGTCCCAGATGAGGATAGATTTCTGTGGGGAAAACGAAAGTTACACTTTTCACTCTAATTTTAAGAGCTCCGTTAGCTTTTGTACATCCCAGTGAGTGAAAAAGTTAAGTAAAAAGCATATGGACAGATGCTATCTTTACTGCTACAAAGTACTATTTTTTTTTTTAACTGAGAGGATGGGTTTAGCCCAGCATTAGCATAGAGTTTTTCCAAGCACAGGCATATTGCAAATATTTCCCAGGCAGTTGTTCCTATGAAAAGTGCAAATGCCAATACTTTATTGTTATCTCAGTATTTATATTTTTAAAATGTATTTCTATTCTGCTCTCTAAGAAGTAAAAGACAAAATGTTGGGCCAAGTAGGCATAATACACAAAATGCAGGAACTTCCAATTAAAGTATTTCAGAAGCACTCCTCTCCCAGTTGGAATATAGAAAAATGCATGTTTTTACCCCAAACCAGGAAACAAAATAACAGTGTATTA
>NW_008803353.1:0-934 GCF_000699145.1 Aptenodytes forsteri | reverse complement strand
AAAAAAAGGGGGAAAAAAAAAGAAAAAAAAAGCAGCTGCTTAGTGGGAAATTTTATTGCAACTCTGGTAGATTTGGGGAAAATAATTGCTTCATTTTTTATTGAAAATGACTACTTGTTGCTTAGAAGTCAGAATGACTGTACATTGTGAATCTAATGTAGTTCAGTCCATGTATACAGTATGAGAAAAAGGATTTAATTTACATACATTTATCCAGCAAGGCATTCAGTGATCTCATTTGTCCATATTTCAAATACTAAGGAACTTCCTTACAAATGAAATTGACTTTTAACAACTTACCACCCTTTGCATCGATGATACTCCCTCTCAAATGCAAATGATCATCATTTCATCTGAAATGTTGTAATTAATCATAGTTTCTTAAAATATGCTAATATGAGTAATTTTCAACCATGCAAATTGAATAAAGTGCAATATTTTCCATACTGTAAATATTATTTTTGTGACAACAGTAATTGCCATTAGAAAGCAGAGGCTACATCAGTTTTGATATTTTGCCTGCTGTTAATGAAATTTTAAAAGACAAAGACTTAGCATTTATCTGAACCCAAGAGGTTCAAATGAAGTAGGCAAATCAGTTCTGTTTTCTGATTATAATAACACATTTGGGTAGTCCTTTTTAACGTGAATCAATGATTCACCTCTTTCCTATTTCTTATGAATGCTAAAAACGCAGATTTTTCTATTCTCCAGGGTTTCAAGTTTGCATTTAATTATAAAGGGAAAGTTGATCAAAGAGAAGAAAAAAACAACTCACGTTATTTTTGTACATGTGTTTTTTGCAAATAATTTGTTCTGAGCTACATACTGGTACGTATTTTAAATATTTTTAGATAATTATCAGGTATTTATTAAATTTTCATAAATGCTGAAAGGTTGAGGAATGTCCTTGTTTCAGCTGGGATAGAGTTAA
>NW_008803352.1:0-934 GCF_000699145.1 Aptenodytes forsteri | reverse complement strand
GTGCTGTTGGAGGAGCCGGCATCACCGCCGGCATCGCTGCAGATGCCGCAGATGCTCTCGGGGAAGGTGCCGGGGACGGTGATGTTGGCAGCACCTCGCCAGTCGTAGGCCACGCGCAGGGAGAAGTCGGTCTCCAGCAGCAGCCTGGTGCCGTGCCGCGACACCCGGACACGTGCCCCGTGCAACGCCACCGGCAGCGGGAAGCTCCGGTTGTTCACCTGCCGGGGGGAGACAGAGGACGGAGGCTCGGGGTTTTGCAGGGGGTGGTTGTGTGCGAGAGCGTGCGAGAGCATGCACGGATGTGCAAGAGCATGCACGTGCTTGCAAGCATATGTAAATACGTTCAGGAGCATGCAAGAGCACACAGTTGTGCAACAGCACTAAATTGCATGCAAGAGCATGCACACGCTTGCAAGAGCATGCACACATGTGCAGGAGCGTGCCTTGGCATACAAGAGCATGCAGTCATGCAACAGCAAATAACTGCATGCAAGAGCATGCACAGACGTGCAGGAGCCTGCATGAGCGTGCACAAGCGTGCAGGCATGTTGAAGAGCATGCAATTGCATGCAAAAGTGTGCATCAGCGTGCAAGAACATGCACGCACATGCAAAAGACCACAGTGTGAGAGTGTGCGTTAGCATGTGAGAGCGTGTGGTCATGCACAGCAGCAATTAATTGCATGCAAGAGCGTGCACACACGTGCAAGAGCATACAGTCACGTGCAACAGCATGCACAGGCATGCAACAGCCTGCATTAGTGTGCAAGAGGGTTCAGTCATGTGCAAAAGCATGCAATTGCATGCCAGAGTGTGCATCGGCGTGCAGGAGCGTGCACACGCATGTAAGGGCAAGTATAAGCATGCACGAGCATGCAGTCAGGTGCAAAAGCAATAAATTGCACGTGAGAGCATGCACATATGTGCAAGAGCAT
>NW_008803351.1:0-933 GCF_000699145.1 Aptenodytes forsteri | reverse complement strand
TATATTCCAAATCTAGGAACTTTAAGAGAATTTTAATAACTTTTAAAATAGTTAAAATGTCTTCTTAGATAGTATTTCTACTTTCATATCTTACTCATCTTTGTGCTTTAGTGAATATTTACATAGCAAATATGACTGTAGTATTATTAAAATGCTTTGCAGAAGATGTTTTATTACATCGTTCTTCTAGACTGAGATGCATCTATTCCATTTTTATGGTGAATGGTGGCAGTGAACAAGCAACTCAATAAATCCAAGTGAAGTTAATGGATTGTTCTTTCTTTTCTGGTGTTTCTATGACGATGCTATCAGCAAAAGGAAGAAAAGACTAATGATCTCCCTTTAGGGACAACTTTTCCTTTCCTACATCATTTTTCATATTGGCAAAACTTTTTAGAACGCTTTTCATAAAGTAAGATGCTTCAAAAGTGTATAAAAAGGCAGTTTGATTATTAATTACGGTTGTTATTTCATTATGCACTTCTGGTAGCACCCAAAAGTGCTAGTCACTTCCCAAAGAAAATAAGGGGCGTGGATGTGTGCTCTGCACTAACCTAAGACACAAATAAACACAAGAGGTAACGAAGCGTGTCAAGTTGGGTAAGATGACAGGATGTAACGTGGCTCCTTTAGGTTGCTGATCTGACTCCCAGTGTGAGAATATTGCAAGATTCTGGGTTATGTTGCACAGATAATGCTCATGAAAATATGCAAATGCTTACGAAGGTGAACATGCTTGGTTTTAACCTGAGATAAGACTGCATATTGGCTATAAGCTTGAGATATTACTAGCACAAGTGAAATAGGTTGCGAGATCAAATGATAGTAACTGAAATGTACTGAAATATGGCAGATGCAAATCTTGACTTCTGAAATACCCTAAGATCACTTTATCAGTGATCACTCCGCCATTCTGCATTGATATTACTTAAC
>NW_008803350.1:0-933 GCF_000699145.1 Aptenodytes forsteri | reverse complement strand
AAAAAATCATTTCAGTATTTGCACAGCAATAGAATTATTTCCTTCAGATCTCACCTCTTAATCGTTATCTCCTCGAGTTTTCATTTCACTTATTAAAGTTATTCTTTTACAGCAATGTGTGAAAACAGACACCGCCTTGGTAAGAAAACATCTTGTATAAATCTTACATTTTTATAAACCTCATAAAAAATAAAGCAAGTGTTTAGATGAGCCTGACTATGCCGTCCGTGAGGGTGAAGCCAATGTAAATATCTCCTCACAGTGAGGTTCGATTTTCTCCTTCAAGAGATTTGTCACACGGCTTGCTATAAGACCTCTCTGGACTATGAATAATCCTCTTTGCCAAAAGGTTTTTCTTACCTAAAAACTACACCAAAGCTACAGACACCTATGTTTTTTCCTTACAAATCACGTCCACCGGAACAATTACGATGACAGCCAAGAAATTAGTTTCCTCCACACAGCCCAACTGGCTGACTTAATGTACTCTAAAAGGTTTATTAAATGTAAACAAATGCAGACCTTCCCTAGAGCCCCAGTTTGTGTCCCTCACCTTGCAACGCAGTCTCAAAAAATTAAATCACACAGATTAAAAAAAGTCCTCATACTGACTCATGGCATTGCTTGATCTTCTACTGTTTGGGGTTGTCCAACTTCAAAAAAACCCTCACAAAATAAGTGTTAATAACTAGAACATCTTTCCCTTTCAGAGCGACTCAAAGTTGAGCTGGGTAAGTGGTTTAAAAGTTTTATTTTATTGCTATATGTACCGGTGCATTAAGTAAAGTCAACCCTGGGGCAGAATCATGGTAATGACAGTAATTGCACATCAATAGACAGAAATACTGTAGGCTGACAAGTATCTAACTGCCCAATAGATTCATAAAGCGCTACTCTCTGTTTCCTTTCTGTAGATTTCTGGGAAGCCCGGAG
>NW_008803349.1:0-932 GCF_000699145.1 Aptenodytes forsteri | reverse complement strand
TTTTTTCAAGACATATGACTCACTTTTACATAGTTCCCTTCCTTCAAATGGAATATCTATGTGCTGAACTTACCTGACTTGCTTTTCAACTACAACGTTAAATCTAATTGCTTTGTGGTCACAACTTCAGAGCAGCTCACAGAGTAGCACTTCTCCAATTAGGTCGTGTTCATCAGACATCTGCAGTCTCTTTTTTTTTTGTGGTGGATTCTTATAATATCCATACTGACTCCAGTGACAGGGTGAACACCTCACTCAAATAGAGACGCCTTCGCAGACAATTGCTGAAGGGTCATAATTCAAAGCTGAATTTCCCTCTAAACAGCCTTCCAAGGTGGGTTGCTGTCTCTCCCCTTTGAGCTAGGTTGCTAAGAAGTAATCTCAATAAATTCTTTTGAAATTTTCATCTCCACCTCTCAGAACCATCTCCTTTATATAAAGAGTAAGATCATTCAATTAACTGTGCTTTCTGTCCATAGGAACAGGTTTGTGAATCAGTTTTTAACTGGAAGGTTTTGAGAGAAAATTTGCTATGGGTGTAGTTAATTGACTATCGCAGTCCACCCTTGATTTGTCCACAGAAGTTCACTTTTATTAAAAAAAATTGGGAAACTGGGCTTCATGAATTAAGAAAACAGACCCAGAAAAATAAAGGTGGTTTGGTTTTTTTTTTTAACACTTTTAATCATCATTGAAATTCTTAGATTTTTCTCCAACATCACCTTTGCTGGCAGAGAAAGTTGCAGAGAAGTTAAACCAGATTGCAACCGAGAGTCCGGATACACGAACGAGTTAGAAGTTCATAGCGAAAGCTAATGCCCACCTTTTACTCACAGACCAGGGCTTCAGGTGTCTGTGACTGAAGGTAAAGACCAAGCTTCCTTTCTCTCTAAAAAGTACTCATCTAAGTTTAAACTAGCTGTCTGTAGCCA
>NW_008803348.1:0-932 GCF_000699145.1 Aptenodytes forsteri | reverse complement strand
ATAAAAGAAATGTGAGTTCTTTTTCTATTTACTCTTTTTTTAGAAATTTCATTAGAAACATTTCTTTGAAATGCATAAAACTAATTTTATATGTATTCTGACTTTTATGCATGAAAACTCCACTGCTTCCACAAAAGCTGTGTTTAAGGTATAAATCAGAATCTGTGTGTATTTTCAAAAAGGTATAAACTTGAACAATTCAGTTCTCTTTTCTAGGAACAGTTCATAAGGTGAGATGAGAGTTGGTGGAATATCCTTACAATAATCATTCACAGCAACTCCTATGGAATCTAGGAACTGCGTAGGAAAGGTTCATGTGAGCTCCATTGGGAATGCTATAGGCATCTGTGCGTTTCAGTTTTGCTAAGTTAAAGACTTTTGCTTAATTTCTGTCCATCACTGACTACCATCAAGAAAAATAAAAATTTTCTTTTGCAAATGTAAAAAATTGTTCATTTTTAAATGCTTCTGTTCAGATGTATTGCTCAGTTTACCTGAAACAGCTTTGGGAACCTTCATGCAAAGGACAGCATTTATGCAAAACTGAAGAGGATGCAAAAATTGGGCAGATAGTGAAAAATGAGTACTGACTACTCATTTTCTGTTATAACGCTAGGTTTTATTTGGACAACTAGTAGGGAATAAATTGCTATATAACTTATTTCTTTTTTTCATCACTTTGTAGGTCTAACTGTGCTGAAAATATCCGTAAACACATCTTACATACAGGAAAGCATGAAGGAGTGAAAATGTATAACTGTCCTAAATGTGACTATGGAACCAATATCCCTGTGGAGTTTCGTAACCACTTGAAAGAACTACACCCAGACATTGAAAATCCTGATCTGGCATACTTGCATGCTGGTAAGGTCATTCGTCCCTTTGCTTACAAGTTCTTGTCTTTTCTATATGAGCACGCTTAAATGATTGCA
>NW_008803347.1:0-930 GCF_000699145.1 Aptenodytes forsteri | reverse complement strand
CCACAGCTCGCTGCATCCCATTGCAGGGGCTCCAGCAGCAAAAAGAGACTGCAAAGAATCGGAGCTGGGCAATTTTGGCTGGTGTTGGCAAGATGCCAACTGAAAGCAAGCAGCCGAGCTTCAGAAAGGCATGCGGCTTCTGCCTTGTATTAAGAAGTTTTGAATCTCTACCTCCTCTAAATCAGCCCTGGAAATCAATCCCTTCCACACCTGGGGTCAGCTTCTGCCTGGCTGCTTGGCCCTTCTTAATCCCCTTAAATCACAGCTCCTTGCTTTCCCTCTGTAAATTTGGGGAGCAACACCCAGTTCCATGGGTGAGCATTTAGGTATCCCTTTAAAGACACCTTGTATTTGGGATGGCGGTTGGGTCTCTCCATCCCATGCCGAGGGGAAGGTGGCCACCCCAGCTCTTCCCACATCCCATTTGCACCAGTACGAACTGGCACTGAAAAAACCACCCCAAACCAGGAGGGGTGTGGGGAGGGGACAAGGGATGAGCTGCCCTCCCCTGCGCCCCAGTGAGGATGCCGCAGCTCTTTCCCCATCCCACTCCACTGTGTTTGGTGGCTTGTTCCGCTCCAAGCTCAGAGGGTATTTCAGCCATTTCAGTGCTTCTAATCTCTTTGGGAACATTGCTGAGAAACACAATTTCAAGCCTCCCAAGATGTGACATGACTTGTAATTTGAGGCAGAGGTGAGAGCCTACCACCCAAGGGACAGAAAATAACCAGCCTCCGCATGCTTCTGCTCCCAGCCCTCCTCCTCACTCTTGGTGATGCTCATGTTTCCAACCTGGGCACCAAAACCTCGGGCTGGGTTCCCTGGGCAGACACCACCTTCAGCCCCACATCCTTGCACCCAGCACCCTGGACACAGTGGGAGGGAAAAGCAGAGGCTGGGAAAGCACCCGGGTGAGGAGGAGCAAGAGAT
>NW_008803346.1:0-928 GCF_000699145.1 Aptenodytes forsteri | reverse complement strand
TTGAGAAGATGAGACAGGAGATGCCAGGCTGGAACACCTACCCCACTCCTCCCTAGGAACATTAGAACTTACTGACCAGTTTCAACTACATGAAGAAGGAAGGTGATGGTCCCAAACATACTGAGGTTCTCCAAGGTTTGTGAAAATTAAAGGTGGCTCCTGTAATCGCTCTTTAACTGACAGAAAACGGGGAACAAGTCCAGATCATTTTGTCTGGGCTGCTTAGGGTAGTGGCTGGTTAACCAGTCTGCACACAGGTCCTGACTTGACAGTTAGCCCATGTGCAGCTCTGAACCAGCCATGTGATGCTTTTTGTGATGTCCACCTGCTGGTTCAGACAGAGGCAGCTAGGAGATGTGAGAAGGAATTAGAGTAATTTAGGGTAAGCCCAGGTGACATGACAGGTAGGTGAAGGTATTGGGCACACTATTTTGGATGCAGGAGGGAAACTCAGGAATAGGACAGAATCTGTAGGAAGCTGAGTTTCATTAGTTCTGCTGCTTATAGTACAGCATTTTAATAATAGAATTGGATTAATTTACGCAACATAATAGAACAATATTGCTTGTCTGATAGTACAATGATAGGAAGTTAGACTTAAGTTTGAATATATTTCACCTCTATAGAAACCCCATACAAGCTTTCAGACTGTACACCATGCATAACCATACACTTTCTATAAAGATGTGGTTGATATTTAATGGTGCAGGGGGTTTTTTTAAGCTTTAGAAACAGGTAACCTATACTTGAAAAGGAAAAAAAAAATCACCAGCAGACTGGTCAGATTTCTGCTTGAATTTCTATTAAGAAAGACAGAAAGAAATAAACTTTGCTTGTACAGAAATGAAAGTGTATGTTGTGTCTCTAAGACTGAAATGAAATGGTGTGGTTAATTCAGGACTTTGTGTATTTACTTGTTTGATCCCTT
>NW_008803345.1:0-927 GCF_000699145.1 Aptenodytes forsteri | reverse complement strand
GCACAGACAGGGCCTCACGCTGGCGTGTAACAGTGCAGACATTTCTCTGTGAAGCACAGACTGGAACTCCAAAGCTATGAGTGACATCCCTGGGCACCTTCTCACGCGTCCTTCTCCTTCTTTCTCTTCGTCAGGGAACAACAGAGTGTCAGCGATGGTAGGTAACAGCTCTGTGCTCACCTGCCCTCCCAAATCAAATACAACTATGGTAACATGGAAAATAAGCCCCAAGGTTGGAGGCCCCTGCACCCTGGGATACAGGGCTGATCAGAACAAGACAGACAGAACAAACTGCAGTGACAGCATGAACTGGAAATTCAGACCAGATCGGGATCCTGCCCTTGAGATACGGCAAGTGGGAATAGCCCATGAGGGAAGTTACACCTGCGAAGTAGTAGCAACAGAAGGGAATTTCCACAAGACGTACCACCTGACCGTGCTAGGTAAGGGACTCCTTCCTCATTTTACAGTTCTCCAAAGGACCATGCCTGGGCCTGGACATAAAAAGCTCCTCTCCCCATGCACCAGGGGATATACTAATCCAATATGCTAACAGAGGGCTCTGCACATGCTTCTGGTTATCCTGTAGAATCAATCATTACTACAGTAATTTAAGAGAACTAAAGCATGTGAGAATAACACTTCCAAGTGCTGAGATAGTCTATCAAACATGGGATGGTCTTATCCAGACGGTAGGAATGGACCCATTTCCTCTTATGCTGGCGTTCAGGTACATTTTAAATGACGTGCACGACGGCTGCTTAGGACAAAAGTCTAATTCAGCCCTGTATTTGGGAAAATTCCCTACCGCAATGTCCAGGGAAACCTCCTCTAATGGTACCTGGCTGTGGTAACTCACCTGAATGGGGGAGAGCTGTCCAAAAGGAAAAGAGAGGCTCGATCTTTGTCTCTGGTGACTTTGGCCCA
>NW_008803344.1:0-925 GCF_000699145.1 Aptenodytes forsteri | reverse complement strand
GGGGGGCTCACAGCAGGATCCGGGCAGGGTGCCGTGCCAGCAGGGGGCTGGAGGAGGGCACCATTGGCCCCTTCGTCACCCTGCACACCGTCACATCACTTGTTCAGCGCCCCTTCCCTGCACACCGCCACGCCGCTTGGTGCCGTGGTCAGTGCCTGCCGTGCCTTTCCTCCACTTCTTGCTCGGTGGTTTAGGGCTGTAATTCTCTGCCAGACACATTTGGCAACAGGAAATTAGGGACAACAGCAAAACAGGAACCGTGTTCACCTATCAGGAATTTCCCTTAAAGCATTTAGACTTCAAACTCTTTCCCAGTGAAAATGCAATTATTGTAGCTGGAGGTTAAAGGCTTAGACACTTTGCTGTATCTAGGCCTTGGGAGAGAGAGCTCCTGCCCCTAAATGGGTGTTATATTATGGTTCCTCTACAAAGTGACTTTCTGGTCATTACAACCATTACAACTTGCATTACACAGGAATTTGAGACTCCACCAAGGCTCCTGTACGCCAGCACTTCACAAACTGGGTTTGATGGTTGCAAATTGCCCCGCGAGAGCAGGATTTGCCTTGCAAGTCTGGAGGTGGGGTAATCTCCCCGCTCCCCACGCTGGGGGTGAAGTCGATGCTCTCCTCATTTGGGCAACAAAAAGCTCACCCACGTCTCCCAGCCTGGAACAGGGGATTAAGCTGCTGCTTTTGGTCTTTTACGGCCATGCCACTTCCCACGCACCTCCTGACATGGTCCCCTTTCCCTCCCCACCCACAGTGCCACCTTTCTAAACCTCGTATGCTGGTGGCCCAACCTGCCACACCAAGAGCCACATCCTCAGCATTCTGGTATCCTTCACGTACGTTGCTAAGTCTTCAGAGTGCCCAAACATACAGCATTTCTTTTTAAATCACAGCTTCCTCAAGCCAGCTCCAGG
>NW_008803343.1:0-925 GCF_000699145.1 Aptenodytes forsteri | reverse complement strand
TGCAGAGGTGCACAGTGCGTGGTGCAGGGCGCGTGGTGCAGAGGTGCACAGTGCGAGGTGCACAATGAAAGATGCAGGGCGCGTGGTGCAGAGTTGCACAATGCAGAGGTCAGGGTGCAGGCTGTACAGTGCAGGCTGCAGAGGTCCGTGGGTGCAGAGGTTCTGGCTGTGCGGTGCAAGGTGCAGAAGTGTAGGACGCGGAGGCGCAGGGTGCAGAGGTGCAGGATGCAGAGGTGCTAGGCGTGCAGTACAAGGTGCAGGGTGCACCGTGCAGAGGTGGGTGGGTGCATGGTGCAGAGGTGCGTGGTGCACAGCCGCAGCTGTCCCCAGCTCTGCCCTGGCCCTTGCACCGTGTCCGCGCTGTGGGGGCCTCGCTCTAGCAGGGGCCCGGGCACCGGCATGGCCCCGCTGGGCTTTTCTCAGTGCTGCCAGACGTGGTGGCAGAGATGGGGCTGCTGCCAGCCCCGAGCTGCCCGCTCAGCTGAGGCGCTGGGTTCGGCTGCCCACGCCGTGGGCCGAGGCTAACGCAGGCCAGGAAGGAGGCGTAGGGCCCTCGCAAGCATGGGGCAAGTGAAACCCCTCGTCCCCTCGTCCCCAGCCATCTCCTCCATTGGGCGTATCCCCGTAGCATCGCATTTAACCCGCAGCCAGGGCCCCCTTGGAAACCTTTGTAATCTCTTGGGGCGCTGCTGGGACCCCCAGAGTATTCGATGCTTTTCCTAAAGCCCAGGGGGGATTTGGGATTTTTGCAGCGTGCACTCGGCAATGCTGCTGCGTGGGGAGGGACGAAGGCTCTGGCGTCAGGCGGGGCGGGGGTGTCACACGCCTCCGGCCTTTGCTGCTGAGGAAGAAGGAAATCCTTTGTATTTTCAATTTTGCATGTTGACGGCGAGCTTTGAACTCAGTGGCAGCTCCTCGGGGCACC
>NW_008803342.1:0-925 GCF_000699145.1 Aptenodytes forsteri | reverse complement strand
ACGCAACGACATGTCACAACGCGTGATAATGCTCAACAATATGCAATGACACGTCACAACACGTGATAACATGCAACGACATGTAATAACATGCAATGACACGTCACAACGCGTGATAACGCGCAACGACATGTAATAACACACAATGACACGTCACAACGTGTGATAACACACAATGACGCGTAACAACATGCAATAACATGCAACAACATGCAATAACACACAACAACACGCAATGACGCGTAACAAGGCGCAAGAACATACAACAACACGCAATGACACATCACAACGCATGATAACATGCAGCAGCACGTGATAACACGCAACAACACGCAGTAACACACCACAGCACGTGATAATAACACACGATGACACGTAACAACACGCAACCACATGCAACAGCACACGATACCACATAACAACATGCAATAACACGCAACAACACGCAACAGCATGCAGGAACACCTCACAACACGTGACAGTAACACCCAATGACACGCAATAACATGTAACAACATGCAATAAGATGCAACAACACGCAATGACACATGACAACACACGATAACACGCAACAACATGCCGTAACACACAGCAACACGCAATGGCAGATCACAACACGTGATAATAACATGCAATGCCATGTAACAACACGCAATAACACGCAATAACACGTATCAACGTGCAATAACACGCAATAGCACGTAACTGAATGCAATAACACGCAATAACACACAATCCCCCACGATACCACACAGCAGCACGCAGCAACATACGAGCCCAAAACACGTGACGGGCAGTGACACGCAACAACGCGCAGTAACACGCAACACGCAATGACATACGACCCCAAGACACACAACATCCATTGACACACAACAACATGCAGTGACACGCCCCGACACGCCTCGACACACCATGACACGCC
>NW_008803341.1:0-925 GCF_000699145.1 Aptenodytes forsteri | reverse complement strand
TTTTTTTTTTTTTTTTAAACTGAACAAACCTCTTGGAGAATTCTGACCTGTGAACACTTGTTGAGCCCCAAAATTCACCATTTTTCCCTAGCAAATAACCTCTTTTTTAAGTAAATGTATTTGTTTATGCATCTACAGTGAAATGCTGTAAAATGAATATCGATATGGTAATGCTTTTTATCTTTTAGATGTTTTGCTCATTCTGCTTCTTTTGGTGTTTCACTAATAGCATTCAGTCCCTCCTCTTGAGTGGTATGCTCAGGAGACATCACTGAGTCAAGGATTATTATACATACTAGATAACTAAGTGAGACACTTTTAAAGAATTGCTTGTTGATCTCTGCAGTGAATTTACAGCAGTACTGTAGATTTGTATTAACAGTTTTAGGATAGGCTGTTGACTGCACAGCAAACCTTGCAAATGCTGACAAGAGGGTGATAACACTGCTTTACCTTTCTCTGGCCAGTGGCCCTCCTGAAACTATTCCGAGGCCCTCAGAAGCAACTCAAAACCTTTGTTACTGAGAATGATAGCAAAACACCTTTAATAAAGCTCATTTTAATAAGTTTTTGCCCATATCTTGTGCAAGGTTCAAGCCATCCACTGGCTGATTTGGCTATCAATTGCCTTATAATTCTATCGTGCAGCTCTAAAACATTAGCAAGATTAAGTGATGTTGGAGTGATACTGATGAGTAACAAAGTGCATTAGGATTCTGAAAAGATGGTTTCTTTTTACTGGGGCTAAATGAGCTGTGGAAATGCTAACAAGATACGGTGACTATATCCATTACATAGTGCTTGCTTAAGTCAACAATTTAATATGACATCTTATTAACAAATTTAAACAGAATGTGAGTTACATGCTGCTGATTATTAGAAGCTACTTTATAGTTACATGGAAACCAAAACTCCTCCCCCCCCC
>NW_008803340.1:0-925 GCF_000699145.1 Aptenodytes forsteri | reverse complement strand
ACACTTACTGGTTTTTCCAGACGGCAGGTCAGGTCCACAACAGAGACATTGGGGGTTGGCACACGGAAAGCCATTCCAGTAAGTTTCCTGTGAGAGACATGAGTCAGCAGGGAACAGCACCTGGCACCCCTCTGCCAGCCCTCCATTCTGCTAAAGACAGGTCAGAGCCGGCCAGACACCAGCTGCCACCTCCTGACACCCAAGGAGGGACAGCACTCACCCATTGAGCTCAGGGATGACTTTTCCCACAGCCTTAGCAGCCCCAGTAGATGCTGGGATGATGTTCTGGGCAGCACCTCTGCCATCCCTCCACAGCTTCCCAGAGGGCCCATCCACTGTCTTCTGCGTGGCTGTGATGGCATGGACAGTGGTCTGGGGGATGACAGCACAGCAGTAAGAACACAGCCGATACTTTTTCTGGAGAGTATCCCAGGCACCTCCTCCCCATCCCAGGGGACACAGGGAGTACAGATGCTTTTCCTCTCACATAAGGGGACCTGGGGATGGGGCACCCTCCTGAGCAGCAAGCTCCAGACCTACCATAAGACCCTCCACGATGCCAAAGTTGTCATGGATGACCTTGGCCAAGGGTGCCAGGCAGTTAGTAGTGCAAGAGGCATTGCTGGAGAAAAGAGAGGAAGGCTCATCAGCCAGAGGCAACACATCTACAGACATGAGATGAGACCCCATGCAGCTGGTGAGAGCTCCAGGCCAGATAGCATCTTCCTCTCTCCTTACCTGACGATTTTCAGAGACTTGTCATACTTGTCATGGTTGACACCCATCACAAACATGGGAGCATCAGCTGAGGGGGCAGAGATGATAACACGCTTAGCGCCACCCTTCAGGTGAGCCTGGAAAAAGAGAAGGAGGTTAGATGACCCAGAATCCCTCCAACAGCTCACTTCTTCAGACAACCTTTTCT
>NW_008803339.1:0-924 GCF_000699145.1 Aptenodytes forsteri | reverse complement strand
TCATTAACTGCATTTCTCATAAATAATGTTCTTTGGTTTCCTCCTTGCCTGCAAAGAACATATACTGGTCATTTCTCTCTCAGCAATGGGAATATCTCAATTTGTTTTGACATTATCACAACAGACCTTAGCCTTGTTCTTCACAGCTTTGAAACATGTATAGGCAGCTGTTATGGTGCCAGATGTTCCTACTTTATTATAAGGAGAGAGAAAAAAAGCCTTAGAATTGGCTAGACTCTGCTGTGTGTTCTGGATTTCCCTTGAAGAATCTGCAGATGCTCACTATTTTAGAAACTTGGGTTACCTACGGATAGGTAACCATCAATATTGTTTTGGGATTCTATGTTTTGAGACTACTGAATGTTTATATATGGAATTACATTCTTAGTGCTTCCTGAGTTTGTAACAAAAAACCCAAATAAACAAACACAAAAAAGACACACACCCCCCAAATCCCTCACCCCCAAGCCAGTATTTGTATTCTGCTAATCTCAGATTTCTCAAATTTGCACAAATGACTAAACACCAGAATATAAACATGAAGAAACATCTCCACAGATCAGAAATTAGGAATCCTTGGCCTTAAACACTAAGTATTTCTCAACCTAATAAAAATACGAACATTAAAAGATGATGACAAAAGTCAGCTGGAAGTAAATGATATATATGTTAAACAAGTAAAAACAAAGTGTAGAGAGAAATATCAGCAAGGCGGTTGATATTCTCAGAGTGGAGCAGATGTTATGACTCCACTGCAGTGTTTTCAACAAGGTTTATATCAGCTCAAAAAAATTTGATTTATAAAAACTTTTATTTTGATTCTCTTGGTCCTGATATTAGATATCTACTGTTGGCATGAATGAGTATCATCTTGCAGTTTGCAAGGACACTACGGTAATAAATCCAAGGGGGGCAGGAACTATC
>NW_008803338.1:0-924 GCF_000699145.1 Aptenodytes forsteri | reverse complement strand
AATAGCACTGGGAAGCCAGGGTTACCCTTTTTTCCCCCTCAGTATGGGTGTTAAATGGTTTTCTAGTTAAATCAGGGCAGTAAGCATGGTGCTTCACTTCAGTATGTTTGGAGTAAACTGTATGAGTCTGTAGCCTTTTCACAGCTATTGAGTTAATGGGGTGGCTTTTTGGATGAAGAGTCCATGTGTGGCAGCTGCTTTGGAGCTCTGGGCTGCATAAAGCACGTTCCCATGACAGTCGTGGGAAGGGGAGCACTCCAAGTCTTCAGTAACTGGGGTGCCAGTGGAGAGTTTCATAGCCCTGACAGAGAACGAAATGTGCCCTTATGTAGTAAGCAGGCACAGAGCAAGCAAAATGACAGTGATCCCCACCTACACCTTCAACTGTTGAGCTGCTGTTGTCCTTCCAGAGAAGACTTCAGTTTTGCTGGCAGCTGCATTGATTGACTCTGACTTGGGAAGAAAAGTGACAGAACCCACAACAAATGTGGAGCTGCTTAAAAAGAGCTCCAACTCTTTTTACATGGAGACGATTCAATATACTGCCAGAAAAAGTGTTCCCTGGGCCCAGAGTGGCTTTTCCATGATGCAAAGGAGAAGGCAGCTGTGCCAGAAGGGCCATAGGCCGTTTCTGACTGCCTTATCTTTCTTGCCAAATGAGTAGTGTGGGTACTATCTAAGGTAGAGGAGCTTCAATAGGACAAAGGCTGAGAGTGAAACTCAATGATAAACACGCTTGGCTGGGATGAATGACACCCAAGATCCAGGCCCAAACAGACTAAAACAGTAACTTAATCATTAGATTCTTCTTGTCCCAGATTTCTCACTTTCTCTACCCCTTCCCTTCCCTTTTTCTTTTCAAGCAACTTCAATTCTGGTCCTAAACAGAGTGCAGAGAAACTCCAAAACCTACACTTTTTTTTT
>NW_008803337.1:0-923 GCF_000699145.1 Aptenodytes forsteri | reverse complement strand
CCTTGCTGAATTCCGTAATTTTCCTGGCAGCTCATTCCTCCAGTCTGTCTCTGTCCCTCTGAAAGGGAGCTCTGTCCTCAAGCGTATCAAAGCCTTAGTAAATGCTCGTCTTCACTCTACCCCTCCAAAAGGTTTCAAAACAGAAGGATAATTCTACCAACAGAGAAAATAACTCAGCAGCATAAGGACCTGCCGTTCTCTCAGGTAACTTAGTATTAGCCATTTCCCGCTTCTTCCTTCTGGACCTATGTATTTTTTCTACCAGTCCTCCGACTGTACTGTAGCTGCATCAGTATTAACCTTTCTCTCATCTCAGGTATTTTCAATTCCTGCTCTACAAAGCAGGACACACAAAACAGAAGGATTACAACTCTGTCGAAACAAAGATATGTCCAACAAGGTAAACACGACCTCCCCCAGCAAAAAGAACCTGGGTCGAAGGTGCTCCCAACAGCTTCCTGCACCAGCTCTGGTGCAGTATACCCTCAAGTCATTTTACATCTTTCTGTTAAGACTGTAACCCTGTTTTACTAAGCTAAAGTGCAGATGTCAAAGCATCTTTGCCTTAAGTATCTCAGGAAGGTATGACGGACAATATACAATAACACTGCTCTAAAAAAGGAAGCAGACAGCTGGATGTAATTTGATGACATACCTCTGCTACATCTGCCAGAGACCGTGACACAAAAGAGTCCCGTGAGTTTCCATCCAGAAGGCTGGGTCCCAGTAAGGAGGTGCCACTGGCAGTCCCAACAGGAGTTGGCAACATTTTTCGTCCCTTCTCAGGGGAGATGAAACTTGCTATAAAGAACAGGCACATCAGTAAGTCACTGCACTGAATGTTTGCAATTGGGAGGATAAAGAGAAGGACAAGGAAATTGAAAATGGAGGACAGATATCTATTTATCGCTTAAAAATTATGT
>NW_008803336.1:0-923 GCF_000699145.1 Aptenodytes forsteri | reverse complement strand
CTTGGCGCTTCCCCTTGTTGAACTTCTTGTGGCTCCTGTCTTGGCAGGTACAACTCCAGGGTGATGCAGAGAGTAGCACCAAGTCGTGACTCTGCACAGGAGGAGGGATTCAGTCAATTTTGAGAAACATACCATAAAAATGGTATCGTTTCATGGCACCAGTGATTTGACTGAAAATCATTCACTGAAAGCTAGATTGTTCTTCCTTAGTCTTACTGTGTATTACTTGCCAGGCATTTTCACTGCCAACAGCATTGACAAATTTATAGACCCTAAGCTTTACTTTTACTTTGGCTTCTGCTAGGATGTTTGGCTAAGAACCCAATAGTGTCACTTCCAGGGGTCGGAAGCTGCTCGGGTCGGAAGATAGGTTGAGACCCTGAAGAGGAAACACCCAGGCATGCCAGCAGTGCCAGGTCCTTCTGTCGTCATAATAATGAAAAGTATTTAAGCTATATTGGATGTTGGATGCATTTTGGCGGGCTGCAGAGATAGCAACTACCTTCTTGTTAGACATTTATTGAGAACTGTAATATGAAGAGTGAGGTAACGTTATCGCTGATCTGGAGCAGGTGATGGAGTGCACTCTCAGGTCTGTACAGGACACAAAACCGGGGGGAAGCAGTCATACGTGCAAGGATGGGACTGCCATCCAGAGGGACTGGGACAGCGGGGTTGGACCTTGTGCAGTCTGGGCAGGAGGAACGGGCAGCCCTGCCCTGGGCTGGCAGACCCCGGCAGCGATGCTGGCAGGGCTGGGGACCAGGTCTCAGGGGAGGGTGCTGGGTGTGGATGGGCAGCGAGCTGAGCAGGGGCCAGGCCTGTGCCCAGGCCGCAGCAAGGTCCCGGGGTGGTGTGAGCAGGGCACGGCATGGGGTGCCAGGGGATGGCAGAGTGATCCCCTCTGCTCAGCACCCGTCAGG
>NW_008803335.1:0-923 GCF_000699145.1 Aptenodytes forsteri | reverse complement strand
TTCTGACACTGATTCTTTATTTTCCTTGAAAGCCATGAAACTGGTTATAATCACATTACAAGATACAGTACATTATAATTTCATTACTTGATAGAGACAAAGATGGTGCTAAGAGTCATAAAAAGACAAGTTACTCACTAAAATTCATACAATATTCCCCCCCAAAAACACTTAAGATTTCCCACTAATCCTTCTGTAAGCACAGAGGCATTTCTTATCTGTTACGACCACACCGTATCAAGTATTTTTACGCTGCCCTAGAAATAGACCAAAATCCATCTGAATTGCTGAGAATTCACATAAACAGGACATTGGTCTAGCAAACAGTTCTTGTTATAGTAGTGCCAAGGTAAGTCAACCTTTAAAAAATATCCTTGAGGTTTAACTGACATAAGACACAACTGAAAAGAATACACAAGTCATGTGTCCAAACTGGAACTAGATTTTTCATGAGGTTTAAATAATTAGGCAGACAAACTGTAAGGCAGCATTAAAATAGGTCCTTGGATGTTAATACTAAGTCCTTAAACTACACAGTCCACATCACATAAAACCTTACAAGAAATCCATATGAAATTGTCAATTTTACAACTTCACATCAAAGTTACACTGGCACTACACAGTGCCTTCCCGCACACAGTTAGACCTAGCAAGTACACGTTAAAGCTGAAATGTGCTCTGAAGTACTTAAACTGCTTCACCATGGACATCAGTTCGCTTTCGTCCTGAATACTTCTACAGATGTCAAACAGGCAGAATATGGGCAGTGCTATAAAACCTCAAGAAAACGGACTTACCAAATAATACGGAAGGCAAATATGGGCTACAAACACTAGGGCACTAAATGAAACCACTGAAATGTATCATCTAGACTAAACCACCACAAAATTACTTTCTCTTGGAAAAAAAGAGAGGACATCTAT
>NW_008803334.1:0-922 GCF_000699145.1 Aptenodytes forsteri | reverse complement strand
GGATAAGATCTGTCCAACTGTGGCAGTGAAGCTCAGGGAGGGTTTTTTTTTTTTTTTCAAATTAGTGACAGCACCAAGGAATAAAACCTACCCAGAGAGGGATTCTGTCCAAAATTTTGCTTCAGCAACAGAATGGCTGGCCAGTTTGGGTCCTTGATTGTCTGCAGAGCTGACAGAAAAATACCTTTGCATTAGTTTAAATGCAGTGTTTGAAATGTTTTAAAAGAACATGGACTTTTATGAACTTGTTCCTACAAAGTCACCTTCTGCAGCACATTTTCTGATGTGGGTATGAGCTGTGCTTAGTATGGCATGGGAAAGCATAACAGCCAATTTTATCATAGAATTCTGGAATTTGATTGAAGAGCTTTCCTCTGTCAATCTGACTGCTTTCTAGAGACTGGATGTGTCGTATCCCCATAAACATCACATGCATCTGTTCTGATAATCCAGTGGTGGTTTAATCCTACTTGATATCCAGAACACCACTACGAAGTACTGCTTAATAAAATTGTAATTGGGCTTGGGGTAGTTCTTCAATGCACTGTTTAGCTATTTTTCAGCAGAGAGTCCTTCTCTTAAGGATTCAGCATCACCAAATTGCACCCCCTAGCAGGTTTGCAAAAGTTAAAACTAAAGTCAGAAAATAACAATGAATAATACATTTTTAAATGGTCTTTGACATGCATGGGAGAGTATTACCCAACAGTGACATGAAAACCACTTTGAGAAGTCATGCAAATAACGAGGTATTGACAGAAACCTGCCTCAAATTCAGGTATGTAAAATTAACAGGTTTCCTTGACTTCTGTCCCTGGGGAAGACAAAGGAAAAGAAATCAAACCACTCTTGTACTGCAGCATTAATGACCGTTTAAAACTTCACTGGCCAAACACAGGACAGAAGTAAAGGGCATCTGAGG
>NW_008803333.1:0-922 GCF_000699145.1 Aptenodytes forsteri | reverse complement strand
CAAAATAAAATAAAAGAAAACAAAACAATACAATACAAACCCGAGCAAACCCATTAGAAGTTAATATTTTCCCATAAAAATACACTATCAATTTGGTAGTGCAGGTTAAAGGAGGGAAGTATATTAAATATGAATGTTCTCTGCTGCAAGAGAAAGCTGAGTAGAGAGATCAATTTATCATTTTGTTTTCAACAGTTGGTTGAAAGAAATTACTTAAGCAAATTTTTCTCCATCAGTTCAATGCTGGCAGCAATCTTAAGGGATTTCAGGGTTGCAGTGAAGTGTTAATTAATCCTGCATGTCTCGCTGAGCACCAAAAAGAACAGTGACTTTGACTGCTATAACTGTACAGGGGTGGATATTTTCATCTTTGGGATAGGCATATCAAGAGAAGCAAGTACTGCACAAACGAACAGCTTCAAAAGCAGGGGACATTATTTCCCTTCATTTTGGAGAAGTCTCTGGGGGAAGAAAGAGCTGTGTCCTTCCAGCAATGCCTTTCTCAGCCTAGAGAGGCTGGAAACCGCTGGACTAATGTGTAGGACATGGCTCTGCAGTTTCATGTGCTCTAAGGATGCTGCCTGGGTCAGATACAACCTCTCCCTCCTCCAACGATATGGTGAGGGAAGAGCTTGTTTTTCACCCAGATTGAGTTTAAGAATTAACACTGAACTGTTCCATATCAACAAGGCCAAAGTCCTTCTAGACGTGCCGCGTTCCACCCAGCACCCCGAATCTATAATGTTGCTGGGTCTATTATAAGGAGAGAAAGAGTGTTGACAGCTGCTGAGCCAGGTGTCCTAGGAATGTGATCTTTGCTACCCCAAACCTGGGGGGATTCACATGGAATTTAAACCCTTGAATTCCTTTTCTTTTGTTCTTGTCCCAGGCCCGTGTCTCCAGTGATTGTAGGCTTTGATTC
>NW_008803332.1:0-922 GCF_000699145.1 Aptenodytes forsteri | reverse complement strand
CTGTCTGTACAACAGACTCAGACAACACCAAATAATTGCGTTACGCTTTACCATAGTAAAACAAGAACATAATGCTGACCACAGGATGGAGGAAATGGGGTCAGAGAACTGTCCTATTAGCCATAGGGATAACAGGGTAAGAGTCAGAACGCGTTACGAGCTTCGTAACGGATTATTTGGTAAGCGTTTGAGACTGGTGACAAATTTAAAACAGGTGACTCTCATGGCAGAAGCATACCTAAACATTATTTTGCCAGCTAACCTCAAAGGCAGCAATGGCACAGATAGAGACCTTCAAACGTGCTGCAGGGCCTGCACTGCTACAGGGTACTCGACCTGCAGAGCTCCTGCAAAGCAAGGTTTATGTATTTTTAAAGAGGGGGAGGGTTTTAAGTGTTACCCAGCACTGTACAATACTCAAAAGCAGGGTAGTATGCTACCGATATACTTGAAGAATTCTAAAGGTTAGTTTATTTGGGAAGCTCAGCAAAATGCCTTTCATTAGAATCTGTCAGGAAGAGAAACTGGAGCTACGGGAAAGAACCCTTTCCACGAGAAATGTGTTTCGTTTCTAAAGCAGAAATCCCTGGGAAAACCAAAAGCTTCAATCCAGAGACCAAAGCCTGAAAGGGCAAGAACCACGTGCAGGTTTTTGGCCTACGCTTCTACTCTGCCAAAAGGAGACTGAGCTAGCTCTCTAGTTTAATGGCAACTGAGCGTCTTGGGGGGAAAGGTATTGATTGCACTTTAAAAATCCCTCAAGCCTGTTACCGCAAGGTGAAAAAAGCCATTCCTCATGGACTCCTAGAAGTCCTGGTGACACGGAGCGTTACTTTGAGTTTTTGCGTGCAGGAAGAGGAAGAAAAGTCCCAAAGGGCCCCACGGAAGCACCACCATCTTAGAGGAACCTTCAACAGCGGCG
>NW_008803331.1:0-921 GCF_000699145.1 Aptenodytes forsteri | reverse complement strand
ATCCAACTTGGGCAGACATCCAACAATTATTTGAATCAGTGTTTACCCTGGATGAGCGTATACGAATCCAGGAGCATAATCAGAGATAGGCTGAAGAAACCACTGGGAGAAGACCGTGGCCGATGGCGACCCAGGGTGGGATCATACTACAGAAGCAGGGAGGAACACCTTGAGACAATGTAGAGATGGACTTTTAGAATCCCTGGAGCGAGCAGGACGAAAAACAACAAATTGGAGTAAAGTGAGGGAATGTCAGCATGGGTCGGCAGAGCACCCATCCCATTTCTGTGCTCGATTAGCTACACAAATGAGAATGTGCGGAAGGGTGAGTGCTGAAAATCCTCAAAATTGATCATCACTTGTTTCCCTTTTTGTCGACCAATCCGCTCCTGACATCTGCAAATTTTTTTCCAGACATGCTCCATGATGGCAAGGGAAAGGAAGAGATGAAACTGTTAGTATAGGGACTTTTGTCTTTACTGGCAAGGAAAGTAAATAGGAGAAATTGAGGGAAAAACAACAGGAGGAACATGTTTCCTTGCCAGCTGCGGCCCTTAGGGGTCCAGGACCCTTTTTTTCTAGAGGGAGGGGCCAAGGGCAAGGACGCCATAAACCACGAGGACTTTTTTCCCCTGAAATTTCCCGAGTCGATTGCCGCAACTATTGTAGGTGATCAGGTCACTGGAAAAAAGATTGCCCCTTTAAGCTCTGTTTTTCTTTGACACCACAAGTTATGCCCAGTTTAACCGTGAGTTCCCAATTCAATTCCCCTGCCCCTGCACAAGAATGTAATTATACCCAAGACAGACAATTACTGGGAACCTGTTATGCAGCGACCATGAGTAACTCCCACAGGATTTTAAATACTGTAAACCCACAAGAGCTCCAACTGATCCTTCGGGGGGGGGGGGGGGGAGGGTT
>NW_008803330.1:0-920 GCF_000699145.1 Aptenodytes forsteri | reverse complement strand
TTTTTTTTTGTCATTCTCTGGATTTTACTACAAATCAAACAGCCTTACTCGCGACATGTAATCTTTGCCCTGAATCCGGTCAGAAACTAATATATAGCAACTCTTTAGTCATCTGGGGCACTGGAAATATGCCTGTAGGGCCCTCCTACAGCACATGAATGTAGTGTTTCCATACCAGCAGGTCATCTGCCATTTCTGAGCTGACCACAGTGGCTGTCCTTTAGCAAATCCATGTTTGACAGCTTCTCAGCAGCTTTGAAGATGCTCAAACCACCGCAGAGCCCACAACAGGTAAATAGGGATTATAGGTTTTTTAAACAGACTAAAAAGTCTGCAAGAATTAAGGCTTTCCAAACAGGGCCAAAAAAAACCCCAAAGACACAACACATTAAGCTGACAGGGCTAATGAATATTTGATTCGTGTAATGAAATATGCCGTTTTTTTAATGTATGGAGAGATATTAAAAAAATATTCAATGGCTTGTCCTAAATTTTCAATTTAAGAAATATCAGTCTTAAAATAATTGACAATGTTAGCTGGCAAGCGATACACGTTAACCAGTTCAAAGCAGGCTTGGATTCCTTCCCAAGCCCTTTGAAGTGACAAAATTGTACTACTTTGCAATGCTTATTTGTCAAATGTTTCTGCTCTATTTAGAAACTCACTTCGTTTCACCAAAATTCTCTCTAGAACAAGACAGCAAGAATCCAGAAATTGAAAACCATAACTCCTTCCTCCATTTTTACTGAGGTAAATAAGCAAAAGAAGGGGGGTGGGGGAACCCACAACACCCCAACCCAAGACCCCACAACTCTCTCCCCTCTCCCAAACACAAACCCCATAAGCTGATAAGAAAGGGGCCCAGGAATGGGGAAGCAATAGACTGAATGAACAAAAAAGTCTGCTATAGATTCCCCCC
>NW_008803329.1:0-920 GCF_000699145.1 Aptenodytes forsteri | reverse complement strand
CCCACCAGTCCTTCTCTGTTTGTAAATAACAAAACTGAAACTGAAACTGAGATTGCCTATAAAGTCAAGACATCTGGGAAGCTTGCTAGAAAACGTACGTGCTTGTCAGATCTCAAGTTACATTTTTTTTGTTGCTTGGTAACAGGCATCAAAGTTCCCTTTCATGTTTTATTTTCCTCTGTATCCACTGTTTATAGGGTATTTACGACTGTGACACCAGAATCCCATCACTGAACAGCTGTCATGGGGTCCGTCTCCTGAGTAAACACTCTTTTACAGTCCTGACTTCTCCTAAATAGATCAATATTTGATTTGTACTCAGAAGGATTAGGACATGGAAATGCCTTTTGAAAAGCCTCCTTATCTTCCCAGGGTGCAGACACACCTGAGAACACTGTAAGAAAAAGCAAAATCATGGACAGAATGAGGGGGGAAATAAAGAAAAAAGGAAACAAAGAGAGAGAAAAAAAGGCCTCGTATCAAAACCTGCCAAATGTTCTTTACAAATGACTTCACAGTGAAAAGCTCAGGGTAAAAAGAAAAGGCATTTTGTGTTTGCATTGCAGAAACCAAACTGCTCTTTCCGTAAGACTGCTTGCCTGAAACACCTTCTCTGCCTCCTGCCAGACTCAAGGAAACGTCAGGCTTGCAGCAACAGTACTTTCATGTGTCCTGGTACTGCTTAAGTTGCTTCTGGGTCACTGTGAACAGAATCTTGAAAAATCTTTGACTCTTAAGACTCTGGACATCCAGTCGGGCTGAAAAAAACCCTCCCCTTAAAAACGGAGACTATCAGCTGTAAAAACATATTCTTAAGAGTTGCTAAGCAGAGGGTGAATACAAAAGGCTTTGCTGCTTATTTATTTTATCTTTTCAAATAGATGCCGTCATTTGTCAGCGAGCTTTGTGTTTTTCCCAAC
>NW_008803328.1:0-919 GCF_000699145.1 Aptenodytes forsteri | reverse complement strand
GGTGTCGTCCCCCCCCCCAGCCTCTTTCTGGAGGAAGGAGCTGTGTTTCTCAGGTGGAAGGAGCCTGAGTTTCTGAGTTACTTTGCCCCAGTATTACCTTTCAAGCAGAGTTTGGGACATTCTCCAACTCAGGGTAGGGAGGTAGGAAGAGGCCAGCAGTGGGGGAAGACTCAATTCATTAAACCTTTTGCTGAAAACCACGCAGGTGGATTATTTTAGGTATATTACAAAATACCACCATGACTGTATAACAGCAGCTTCTTATGAGATATTCAGTAAAACATTTTATTGAATAAGAGTACAGTAAAACCAGCTGTAGCAAACCATGCCCTCCAGAGAATCATTAGACTACCTGCTACTCGCATGGTATTTTGTGCAGATGCCACTGCTAAGTAGGAAATTAAAATGGCTAAATATTTTCAAATTAATCTTTGGGCAACCAAACTACTGGTTTCAGAATTGCATTAATTAAAAGCAATACATATCGCAGCAATGAAACACACTGGGTAAAGCTACTGAACTACACGTGAGTTTTGACAATTGGGGAACCTGCTGGACCACACACAAGGTGAGGGAAGGGCTGTGGATGGCCATGGATGAGATGGCTGACCATAGGAGTCAGGGTCTTTGCAGACTTCTCAGCAGGTAGCATAAGGGCAGTGAAGCAGCAACACTGCTGTCCCCCAGCTGATCTCCTGCAGCACCTTAAATGCTACACCCTGTAGCAACAAGAAGCCTTCTGCATAACCTACATAGTTAGTGCTTGGCCCACAGCAAAAGAAAATCTACACAGCGAACATTAACAGGCAGCTAGTTTCAATATAATAGAGACAAGCCCCAGTGAGTACTGTCTCTGAATATGTACACGTACTAGAGACTAGTTTTGAAGTTTGATAAACTTACCAGTTTTATTAGGGAC
>NW_008803327.1:0-919 GCF_000699145.1 Aptenodytes forsteri | reverse complement strand
AAAAAAAATGTATTGGTGGTTACAGTATACAAGTGCTGGCTCAGAAGCTTCTGGCCAAGCATTGGCATCTCCTGGATCTTGTTTGGAAGAATTTCGAGCCATCCCATTCATAGAGTGCCATGGCAGGGGGACGTGCAACTACTACACAAATTCCTACAGCTTCTGGTTGGCATCGTTAAATCCAGGAAGAATGTTCAGGTAAACTGTACTTCTCTGCATCCATACGCATCGCATCCGTGCTGCAAGTGCCCGAGGAGACAGTAACTGCCTGCATAACATGTGGGGGTTCTCCTAGTAATTCCTCTCAGTTTAGACATCCCCCTTTGTTAGGTTTAGGGTAATTCTGTAGCACAAAGATGCCTTAAGTGAGCCAAGGATTTCAGTGGTGTTGTCAATACTTCCATACCCGAAGTTTCATCATCTCTTCCTGTTTTTTAAAGAAAAAAGTAAATGTTTGTTTTCTTTCTTCTAGGAAACCTCTGCCACAGACTTTGAAAGCAGGAGAACTAGAAAATATCATCAGTCGTTGTCAGGTCTGCATGAAGAGACCAGTCTAAACAGTGGCCACTCTTGATGGAACATGAAACTCTGCTTTTATTACAAAGAATTGCCTAACTGAAGAGCTGTAATTTATTAAAGTCCAACTGCATCTGGAAAGAACACTATAAATTGCCAGTGCAGCACTGTGGTGAGGTAGGGTAACGGTTTGACTTTTGTCTTTGGCAAATGACAAAGCACTTTGTCGGAGAAAGCTTGTAATGGCAATCTGCAGGGGCTTCTGCTGAACTATGTCATTTCTAAGTTGCATCTTCATGATAAAACTATGGCATCGCCAGATTTTTAATGGAAGATGTTAATGCTGCCTTGTGTCGTGTGCTTTTCAAACCGCAAGACAAACTAAATGCTCTAATATCAGCTT
>NW_008803326.1:0-918 GCF_000699145.1 Aptenodytes forsteri | reverse complement strand
TCTGTTGCTGGCATCACTCTCCGAGTGCTTCACAAACACTAAAGAAAATATACAACATACTTTGAGATGAATAGACGCTACCCCATTTAATGTATCGCCAAACTGGGACAGAGATTAAAACCAAATTTGAGTTCCCAGTTTGAGACACCATTAATGCACTCTTGCAGAATACGTAGCACCACACGGTGGTTTCCTTTCTGAAGGAACATCTTCCAGTGATTTCATCTACAGATGTGAATGCTCTGGTCTGCTCCACATAACACGTCATATTCTCCACTGCAAGTAACCTGGTCTGCACCCTGCACAAACTCTGTCACAGAGCCAAGAGTGGAAGAATTCAGCACATCGTTCAAGTGCTGGGATCCCGTCTCTTTCTGCAGCAGTCTGCCTGTTCACACGTTCCAGCTTCGGTAGTAATGAAGCAGGGGTTATTCGTACAGCAGCTCTGTTCACTGTACAACCATGGTCCAGCAACGGCACAGCCCATGGCTCTTCACAGAGTGAAGGTGTAGTTACATGAGAAGACGGAGAAAGTACTGAATCCTGTAATTAAAGCTCTCCTGTATTGTAAGCAGAAAACGCTCATGTGTCTTGGTAACAGCTTTGCAATACTCTGTACAGAGGTATGTATCGGAGGATAATAAATTTTTGTTAAGAGTATACCAGGGATGTGCCAAATATCTGGTATATAATAACTGTATATTTGGGTGAGCATTCAGCTTTAGATGGTAATCAGATGAAGCTGAATTGGAAATTTATAACTTAATATAGCAGAATTTTGTAAAAATTATCCAGTAAGTTATTCTATCTCTTGACATAACAAAACAAAATGTTAGATATTACTCTTATTATATTTTCTTAATACCCTGCTATTGTCATCAGAAGCATAATAGAAAAAGACTTCACTGTGCATACATT
>NW_008803325.1:0-918 GCF_000699145.1 Aptenodytes forsteri | reverse complement strand
TGATCCACGGACTTTTTGCTTGCCCTATGGTTATTTATATGAACACAACTTAATAATTCATAATGCCAATTTCATTTAATCAAATTAAAGTTGCACTGTTTAGTGATGGTTTTGACTTGCATTGCTGTTCAAAGATAGTTTAGAGTTGGGGATCTTGGCACAAGGAGGACAGAGGCCCTTGGGGCTGTAGCTGCTGGGGAACCTCAGGTAGACCAGGTCTCATGCTCTGAGTAGCGGACTTCATAGTTTCGCTTGAGTAGTACAGCCCTCCTTATTGTATACAGGAAGGGTTAAAGTCTATTAAAGATATAAAGTTGCCTGGAACTGATGATTGCTCAGATACTTTGGCCCAATCCTTTATAAAACTGGGTCATTGGAATGATCTGATCTGTTACGTTCACCACTGCCAAAAGCTACCCGGGATGTGGGATGCAGTTATCCTTGCAAAGCATTGGCCACTGAACAGATAGGTTACTGGGCATGTTTGCTTTCCCTGTTTGAGGCAGAAAACTTTCTGTGAGCGTGTCTCTTCAATTAAAAGGCAATTAAGAGCTGAAAGTCCAATTACTATGTAGCAAAAGCACCAGGGACGTTTTAGCGATGCTAGCATTCTTACAGCTTGCTTTTTGTCTTTATCAAAACAATTAGCTCTCAGGGCATCCCTGCTTTCCTGACAGAGTTTTCTTACTAATGGGGGTGTATGGTTTCTGCATACTTGATAAACTGTCCAGTCATGCATTTATCTTGTTTGTTCGCTTCTCAAGTAAAATCTAGCTTGTGATTTAAAGTCATCCAGAAAACACTTTTTTGACTATTTTATGTGTAACGAAAGGAATCTGCAACTCTCTTGTATAATTGTTAAGGCTGTTTTAGGACTACAACCCAGGGACAGAAGTCAATGTTTCTCCTAACATGCCA
>NW_008803324.1:0-917 GCF_000699145.1 Aptenodytes forsteri | reverse complement strand
CCCAGCTTTACAGGATGGGGGCAGTCACTGCTCTTGCCCAGTGTGTCTCCTGGTGAACAGTATGGAGTGTTGCTGTTTTCCAAGGGGATAGTCACAGCTGTTTAAATGTGCTGTGTGTAGTTAGGAACCTGGTCACTGAAGGCTTCCTATAAAGTCAATGTCAAGGGGAAAGCTCCCGCGTAAAATGATACCGTTGTGTGTTAGTTCTAGCTGCCTTTTGGAGACTTTCCTTCTCTTCATGGTTACTGGAGAACATTACCACATTAGCCTCCTAAAATTTGTAAAGTCAAACAGTATGAACACTCCATCTTCATTTTCTATATCCCTTGTGTCTTTGCACCTGTACATTCCCTGTCTGGGTTTGTATGTGAGATGAAAAAGAATATGTTTTCTGCTCTATTTATATCATATTGAATATGTGGGATATTAGTGCATGAACAGGGCTCATAAGTATTGCCATTTTAGATGAAGTTAATTTAAAAAAGCAATGCCATGGGAGGGTCTCAGAACCCACGTTGTGGAAAGAAAATAGGATGAGGTTTATCTTGGGCCATTTCAGTAAATGTCCGACAGCACTGGATAGACATTTAAAACTGGAATTATTATTTAGCAATAGTTAAGCCTGTTAGTGAAATTATTGCTGGATATACAGCTATAACAAATCAGGTCAGCTCTTTATGGTGCTTTGGAGCAGCAATGGCCCAATGGAAGGTCATAAAACTTAGTTGGATTGATTGTGTGTCTAGATACTTCACACTGAGGTTTTTGAAGATCATGTTGTTTCCAGAGGTTTTCAGCTACTACCGATTGATATCAGCTATTATCAATTCATATCAGTTGATATTGGAAATAACACTTTAACATCCCCATTAATGACATAGGTTGTGTGAGTGAGTGCACCCTCAGCAAGTTTGCAG
>NW_008803323.1:0-917 GCF_000699145.1 Aptenodytes forsteri | reverse complement strand
CCGCCATACTGTCAGCAGCCCAGGAGCCGGGGTGCCGGGGGTCTCCTTCTCCCACTACGTGCCCAGTCTCCTGAGAGTTAAACCAGTTCCCCCCTGCTTGGGATCGGCCATCTTTTCTTCTGTAAATATTAGTTCTACATTCATTTTCCTCTACATTGCTGGCTCCAACACTTTTTCGTACCAGTTTTCAAAATCTGCTATCATGAGGTTGAGAAACTTCACTTACTGACTCACACCTTAGCATGAATATCAGATGAAACTAAATAATGTTTTCCACATATTTCCTTTACCAAGTGCCGCTCTTAGGGTAACTTTAAAAATTGTTCAAATACATCTACTTTAAGCTAGATCTTAAAGAGGACACTGATATTTCATGACTTTCAAGTCAGCTTTAAGTTTAGTTTATCCCGTTCTTCATTTCTACTGGATCTGCTTTGCTTTTCACAGTTATTCAATCCTGGTATATTAGTCCATGCTTTTTAAAATATTTATTCCATCTTCAACATATTACCCATCAATATTTTTAAATGCCACCTCCTTTCTCTGGAAATGCCGTCAAAGTTGTCTGGACTGGATGTTGCTCCTGGTTAGAAAGATCTGGTTCCCATATGGAAAAGCTCAGGCCCCCACATCACAAACCCAACTTGTCCCTGGTTTATTCCCAGGTCCTTGGCAGGCTGAGGAAAAGCTGTGTGAGTCCCCAGAGGGTTTTCAGCAAGTTCTGGTGTCACCCAAAGCTTTCACAAAACTGTGTGTCACAAAAAGCAAAAGAAAAATGCAGGGAAATGTGCAGTGCTTTTAGAAAGCCTGTGTTTAGATTTCATTCCTGTCCCTGGAACATTTTCCTTTAAAAGGTATTATGCAATTTTTCAGTCAGTTTAAAAAAATGTTGGCTTTTCTATGACAAAAAAAAAAAA
>NW_008803322.1:0-914 GCF_000699145.1 Aptenodytes forsteri | reverse complement strand
CCAGCCTCGTTGCCCTTCTCTGGACACATCATGGAGCAAGTTCTCTTGGAGCATGTTTTTGGCCACATGGAGGAGCCTGGGAGGGGAACAGCCAGCACGGATTGACCATCCTGTTTGCTTTCTATGATGCAATGATAGGATCTGTGGTTGAAGGGATGACAGCTGTGGATGACAATTGCCTTGACTTTAAGAAGGATTTTGGCACCTTCTCCCACCATCCTCATATCCAAGGCAGAATGTTATGGTTTGGAGGGCTGGATGACCGGGTGGGTCAAAAACAGGTTGGAGGGTTGGGCTCAAAGGGTGGTGGTTCATGAGCTGTGCTCTGCCTGGAGGCGGGTGACACGTGGAGCACCACAGGGACAGCCCAGGGACCTCTCCTGTTTAACATCTTCAGCAATGACCCAGTGCAGGCACAGAGTGCACGCCTGTCAAGGTTACAAATGACACCAACCTGGGGAGGGGGAAGCAGCTGACACGCTCGAGGGCAGGACTGCACCCCAAGGGCCTCGGGCAGGCGGGAGGAATGGGCTGACAGGAACCGCATGAAACTCAGCAAGGACAAACGCCAAGTCCTGCTCTGGGAAGCAGAGCACTCCTGCCAACAGCACAGGCCAGGACTGCCAGGCTGGGGAAGCAGCTCCGGGGAAAATGTTCTGGGGGTCTGGGTGGGCAGCAAGCAGGACATGAGCCACAGTGCACCCTGGCAGCAAGGAGAGCCTATGTGAACAGGGGCACAGCCAGGAGGTCGGGGGCAGGGATTATCCTCCTCTCTACTCAGCCCTTGCTAAACCACATCTAGACACCGCATCCAGTTTTGGACCCCCAGTACAGGAAAGACCTTGACAAACTGCGGCGAGTTCACGGGCAGCCACTGAGCCGGCCAGGGGCTGGAGCACCTGCCCTGTGAGGAG
>NW_008803321.1:0-913 GCF_000699145.1 Aptenodytes forsteri | reverse complement strand
TCCTCCTGGGTCACCTGTCCCTGCTTCCATCTCTTGTACATTTCTTTGGGTTTTTAAGTCTGAGTTTAGCCAGGAGCTCCCTGGTTCATCCATGCAGGCTTCCTGCCATCTCTGCTGACTTCCTGCTTGTTGGGATGGACCTTTCCTGAGTTTGGAGGAGTTGATCGCTGAATATCAGCCAACTCTCCTGGATTGCTTTTCTCTTCATGGCGACATCCTGTGGGATTCTTCTAAGCAGATCCCTGGAGAGGTTGAAATCTGCTCTCCAGAAATGCAAGGCAATGGTCCTACTTTTTGCTCTGCTCTCTATTCTTAGGATCCCAAACTTCACCATCTCATGGTCATGCCAAGGCTGCCTCTCCCTTGTTCATAAGTATCACATTCAGCAGAGCAACTTTCCTGGTAGGTTCCTTGATCACCTGTGCCAGGAATTTGTCATCAATGTACTCAGATCTTCTAGATTGCTTGAGCTCTGCTGTACTGTCCTTCCAGCAGATATCAGGATGGTTAAAGCTGCCCATGAGAACCAAGGCCTGAAAACGTAAGGCTTCTTACAGTTGTTTGAGGAAAGCCTCATCTACTTCTACCTGATCGGGAGGTCTAGTGCGGATATCCACTACAAAACATGTGTGTTGGTCTGCCTGCTAATCTTGACCCATATGCTCTCAACTGACTCCTGACCTGTCACAAGGCTGAGCTCCAGGCATTTCAGCTGGTGTCTCACATAAGGGGCAACTTGCCCTCCTTGCCTTCCCAGGTTGTCCTTCCTAAAAAGCCCATATTCCTCCGTCACAGCATGTCAGTTATGTAAGATATCCCAACATGTCTCCATGATCCCAATGAGGTTGTAGCCCTGTAACTGCACACAGACTTCTCTCTCCTCCTGCCAGCACTGCCAGCAGGTTGAGGGAGG
>NW_008803320.1:0-913 GCF_000699145.1 Aptenodytes forsteri | reverse complement strand
GTGTCTGGCGAGTGAGGATGTGTGGGCATGATCCTCTGCAGCTGGCTATAAATCCTGTCTCTCCCTGCCTGTCATGCAGGTCTGCAATAACCAAGGGAGCTGCCATTGCCAGCCCGGGTGGAAACCACCAACTTGCCAGGGGAAAGCAGGGGCGATGGGCGGGAGCGGCAGCAGCCCGTCCAGAGATGGTGAGTGGCAAGGGCAGTGGCTGCTCGGGGTGAAGGGTTATCATGGGAAGAGGTGGTTCTGGGGCCGGGGCGATGGATTCCCATTCTGGCAGTGGCTTGCCAGAGCAGGGCCGTGTAGGCAAGTGTCTGGGTCCTGTGGTGTGTCCCAGGATGGGCTCAAGGAGGTTGTTTTGTTTCCTGTGCTTAGATGAAGCAGACGTCGGGAGCGAGGGCTCACCAAAACTGTGGCTGCTTCTGACCTTCTGCCTCTTTGTCCCTGTTGCCGTCGGACTCATCCTCATGGCACTAAGGAGAAGCGGCCCAAGGCGCTGTCCCACCACGGAGGAGTTGGATGAAGACAAGTGAGTCTGTTCTCTGCACCAAAGGGTGTTGAGGTGATGGTGTGGTGGCACAGAGGTGGCCGTAGGCAGCAGTAAAGCTGGAGCCCAGACAAAGACTTTCACCGTGCAGCACGTCCGAGGCAGGAAGAGGAAGTGGGAGCAACGGACAATGAAGGGACAAGGCGGTGCCACCATGGGGCCGATGGCGATGCTGGGAGGAGGGTTTTTGCTCCTTGCAACTTTAGGCAGCTCTGCGACTGACAGGAGCTGCCTTCCCGGTCCCACTCTAGGTTGGAAGACAAGGACTGTGTGGATGAGGAAAGGAGCATGTCAGATGTAGAGCGGCGCAGCAGGGAAGGACGTTGAAATGTAAGTCATTGCCCAAGTGGCTGATTGGTTTTTTTT
>NW_008803319.1:0-913 GCF_000699145.1 Aptenodytes forsteri | reverse complement strand
AAGACCTGAGTGGTCACAACCCAGAGCACCCCGGTCTGTCTTCGTTGCTGACCCTGCCCTGAGCCAGTGCAATTCTGTTCTGAACGTGGCGTCAGATGAAATGCCAGGAGACCAAGTGTTGGTTTTCAATACTGTTCCTCTCTGGTTTCAGGGGAGCTGCCACAAGGCACCATATGTGCCATCAGCTCATCCGGGCCCCACGGGACACTGTTGAGGGTGAATGTTGGCCTCTGAGAGTCTTAAAATAGCCAATAGTGGTCAGAACTTGAAAAGTTCTGAAGTTCAAAAATGAAAAATCGGGAAGCTGACATGTCCTTAAAGAATAAGACCTCCAGTTAAATTGCATGGCATATAGTTCAGGAATGGCCTTGGGAAACAGTGGCACTTTCTTCTTCCCATCTCCCCTAGCAGCTAGTGCTGGACTATTTTGTGGAATATTTCAGGCAGCCGCATGGATTCTACATATACGTTCCATAATTCAACGTCTCGGTATTCCAGTGTAGACTATAAGCATAGCAGCTCACGCCAAGATACAAAAGCAGAACTGAACTGATAGCATTTTTTTTTACCTTGACAGCATTTGGCCTCAAAACCTCTTTTTCATGGTTTTGCAACTAACCATTCTAACATGACATACAAGACCTTCTTAAGTGCCCACTTCATGAAGAAATGTAGCTAAGTGCGAGGTAATATTTCTTCCTTGTAGGTCATATTAATAAATGAGTGTAGCAGTTACTGCAAGTGATCCCAACCGTGCCCCTTAGGTTGGCTCCTTTGCAAGCGAGCTTTTATACCAAGCCGAGTCTAAAAATTCTGTGCTGTGGATTCTGCTCTCACTCACAACAGGGTACCTAAGGACAGAATGTAGCATGCAGCTCACCATGTTACTTGCCAAAAGTCTTCCTTTTTTTTT
>NW_008803318.1:0-913 GCF_000699145.1 Aptenodytes forsteri | reverse complement strand
GTTAATAGCGAGAAGTGTAAGCTAATCGGGAAGATCAACAAAGCATGTTTTCTTTCCAGGAACATCATCCCTTCATTTGTACTGATGGATATCCAGGCTTCCACCGTTGTCACTTATGTGTACCAACTAATTGAGGATGATGTGCAAGTAGAAAGAATTGAGTTCAAGAAGTACTGAATCATGGTCAAACCTGCTTGTTGACTTCTCACCGCCTTTCATTCCTTCTCCTTCCAGTTAAGTCGAAGTGGAGGCAGGCCACGGGGGGGTGCTGCTGCTGCGGCGGCGTGTTGGACTGTGAAGCAGCCACGACACTTTCTGGCTTGTGAGCTTGTAAAAAAGCGTTAGTCTTGGTTGCGAACCCGAACTTGAAGCAGAAGCAGCTGCTGATTAAGAGAAAGAGGCCTGTGGAAAATATCCTGTGTCTAAGGAGGGGCTGCTGTGTTCCTGGCCTAAGGGAGTCACAGGGGGTGGTGGTAGCTTGGCATTGAACCTCTTCTGTAGAACGAACATAGAATAATAAATCCCCGTCTTCATGTGTCCGGGTCCTATTGATTATGCTTCTGAAAGGTGAAGGGGGGCTGGAATTTGGTGTGAGGGGGCTCGGGGGGCCGAAAGGAAGCTGCTGTTTGCTTCCTGAGACGCAGTCCTGAATCATTTTGGGGTCTGTCAGAGAGGCCCAAGGACCCTAACGGCTTCGGCAGACCCGTCCCACCTCCTGCTTAGGAGCAGCACGGAAAGGCAGAGGCGGGTCTGGGAAGGGTGGCGTGGAGAGCTCTGCGCGGGTGTGTGGGGCTGGGCAGGCTGGGCGTTTGCCCTCATGCTCCAGAGGTAGCGGAGGCCAGGGCGCTTTGCCTCGTCCCCGCGGTGCTGCTGAGAAGTGGGAGCGTCTGTGCTGGTGGAGCAATCCTGGCCC
>NW_008803317.1:0-912 GCF_000699145.1 Aptenodytes forsteri | reverse complement strand
TGGTAGACTGCACAGACAATTCAGGGGAGCTCAGACGTACTCACTTGCTTGGTATCGAACTTCTTGCTGCTTACCAGCTTGTACCACCTGCCTCGCAGCTTGGCTGGGTGAATGGCTTGTTCTAAGGCTTGGTTTCATGATGGGCTGAACTCTCCCGCTGGCATTAAAAAGGAGCTGCAAGAGCTTAGACCCTCTCAAGATCAGGTAGAGCCAAATATTTCAACAACATCAAAATCCAAGACTTGTCCATTAGAATGTATTTATTTGAAAATATATGAAAATGCCTGGCTAACATTTCACAGTGAATGGTCAAGCTTGGTCCCTCCCCACAGTCCATCCTTGCTTAGTGGAGTGTCCTCCCTTTCCAAACAGCGGTGGGATGAGACTCCTTCGCTCATTCAATGGCTTCCATGACTTCCATCACGAGAGTTCGTGGGCCTGTCATGATGAGGCTGCTGATGGTCTGATAGTCCAGATGCAAAACATACATACCATTCACTGAGAAAACAAACTGGCACACCTGCAAGGAGAGGAAGGGCAGGTTACCTTCAGCTCATGTCTTCGTGGCAACTTCTGCCCGTGACTGGCTAGAGCCAGAGGCTGCAATGCAAATAACTCGCTACAAAACCCTGCAAACCCTAAAGCGTTACCACTCCATAAGCTCCACTAATAATCACTGGGCTACGATCACTATATCATAAAAAAGGGACCAAAGGGATTTAGACTGTGAGCTAACAGAGAAAAGACAGACTCATTTATGAAAAGTGGTTCATTTCACAGATGGAAATGAGGCACAATATTAACATCTACCAATTTGGTAGCAAATGAGATTAGGTAAGGAGAAATTAACTGGGCTCTTGAGTAAATGAAACAAATTCATCCATCCCCTTCCAATCCTGCCTGAAGCAAACA
>NW_008803316.1:0-911 GCF_000699145.1 Aptenodytes forsteri | reverse complement strand
CGCGCACACCGCGCCGGGGAGGGAAGCGCAGGGAAGGAGCGCCGAGCGTCCTGCGGGGCCGCCGCTTGAGCCCGAGCGCACGGGCAGCGCCGGCAGCTGCCCCGCGTCTCCCCCGCGTCTCCCCCCGCTCCCCGCTGCCCAGAGCCCGCGGGCAGGCGTGCGCGCTTGGCTCCCGGGAGGCAAAGCCGTGCCCTTGGGGAAACACGGCGGCGCGACAGGCACAAGGCGTTTCCCACGGCACGGTGGGGCGGAGGCTCGGCCCGGAGGGACTGAGCCGCCTTCCGCGGCCGGAGGAGCCGGGCAAGAGCCTCCGCGGGGGCAGCACGCAGGTAGCGGCACCGCCCGGCACTACATCTACTCGGGGATCTCAGGCTGAGGGCGGGGAACGGGGGCGGGACCCAGCAAGGCTCAGGCGTGGACGCGCCCGCCGGCCGGCCAGTCCGGCGGCTGAACGGGAGGAGGGGCTGCGCTCCGCGGGTTGGCTTCCCTCTCGCCAGCGGGCTGCGAGCCGCACAGCGGTTCCTCGTCCTTGCCCGCCCCCGCCTCGGCGCGGCTCTGCGGGCCGGGCAGGACGGGCCTCAGGAACTGGAACTGGCTCCTCCCCGAGCCGGTGGTCAGGCACGCTTCGTAGCGGTAAGCCGCCGAGAGAGTGCCCGTGCCGGCCACGTCCGCGCCGCCGGTGGCGAAGTCGCCGTCAGCGTAGCAGCGGGCAGAGGGGGGCGAAAGGCGTGCCCGGAGGCGAGCCTTGCAGAGCTTGGCCGCCGAAAAGGCGAGGACGGACAGGAGGAAGAGCGACGAGACGCAGCCCAGGGAGGCGATGAGGTAGGCGGTGAGCAGGTCCTCCTCGCCCGCCTGCGGCTGCTGCTGCGGCCTCCCCGCAGGGGCGTGGTTGAGCTGGAGGAAGGCGTCGG
>NW_008803315.1:0-910 GCF_000699145.1 Aptenodytes forsteri | reverse complement strand
AACCTCAATGATTCTATGATTCTATGGTGATAGCAATCACTGTGTTACGAATTGTTATAACATATCTTTTTGATAGGTTTGGAGAAAATGTAAAATGCGTATCTTCACTGTCGCTCAAATGGATGATAATAGCATTCAAATGAAGAAGGATCTTCAGATGTTCTTATATCATCTTAGACTGAATGCTGAAGTGGAAGTTGTTGAAATGGTAAGTTACTGCATTTTTTTTTTAGGTGTAACTGAGACTGAACTTGGGAAAATGGATTTAGCATTTTTGAAACTAAGAGATGTTAGCCCAACTATAAAAAGGGAAAGACTGCAGTCCTACCAAGAACAGGAAGTTTTTTAAAGCAACGTTATCTTACCATGTCACAATGCTAGTGTATGTGGTAGCGAGTTTAATGGTTTTGTCAAGTGGAGTTAGCCATTTTGATGTGTTAATGCCTACTTTATTTATGAGGACTAGTCCGTAGAGATAGTTCATTCAGGAAGGAAAAAGGTTGAATTCTTAGCAGGCAGTGAAATGGAAGGCTGAATGTACTTAATCTAATAATCCATGGCATCCAGCATGAGAGAGGATGAACATGCCTGTCTCTCCAACTGCTGTATGAATATCTCTCTGGAATACGGAATCCCTAGGCCTCCGTGAGAGTATGTCAGTTGTTTTTGGCATTGCCAGCCTCTTTGGCACTGAACACCATGACAATATAGCTACGGAGTCACAAGTCAGATAGTGAGAAAATTAATTTTGTAACTTTTTTCCCTTTTTAAATACTGGGCGTAAACTGGTAAAGAGGCAGGACTAAAGCTGTAGTCTGTCTAGACACGCTTTTTTTGGCAACTAAGGAAAAACTTCATTTCCAGCACGCAGAGGTGACTAGCATAATGTCCAAAGACAGACCAAAAAAAA
>NW_008803314.1:0-910 GCF_000699145.1 Aptenodytes forsteri | reverse complement strand
GAATTATGAGGAGAGAGCATGGTATTTTCCCCAGTAGAAGACACTTAAGTACAAGGTTGCTGACGTTTTTCAAAAAGGACATTTTCTTATTTGTCACTTATAAGGTAGCTTTTTGTTCTAAATCCATAGATTGTCATTGCCTTATAAATTTTTGTTGCATTGACTCCTGTGACTCAGTAATTTCAAGGAGAAAGGTGAGGGTAAACAAATACCTGTTTGTCCCAAAAGTGAAAGAATGAACTGGAGAGAGAGAACCAGATTCTAGAAATCTGTAACTATTTGATGTTTAAACTTGCATCTTATTTTTCCTTTTACACTGCATAGCTTTTACCAACATAATACGTCCACTTTTGACTTCTGGCCCTACTTTGTTCAGTATTATCCCTCTTGCTTTTTCATTTTCTAAAAATTTATTTCTGACAACCTCTTCATTCCTCAGCATCTGCCCATGCAGAGTGGCTGTCAGTAACAAGCGCTCAGTTTCATTTCAGATCCTTCCATGGTGGACCTCCACATTACCCTCAGATAACGTTGTTTCAATTCCCTCTTTCCACCAGCATTGCTGAAACAGAAGGAAGTAAAATACAGCAGCGGATTTAGGATTTTCTTCTACTGCGTTGTTCTTGATCATTTCTGTTTCTTTCTTCCAAATGTACTAACTTTGTGTTGAACAGTCAGAACATTGGAATAATCTTCTTTAAAAGATAAATGAAAACTAATAGACACTGAAGTAGCTACTGGGCAGGCAAAGTAGGTTTCAGCGCTTTGTGCTAGAGTGGATTTGCACTATGTTTGTACTGTATTGATTCCACTTTTAGAGTTTTTACTGCTTGTTTAGAAGGGCCTGGATGCATTTCTTCCCTTGGTGAACACAAGTAGTTTCATTAGTCTGACTTCTTTTTTTTTTTTC
>NW_008803313.1:0-910 GCF_000699145.1 Aptenodytes forsteri | reverse complement strand
ACAAGAGAAAAGCACAAGTGGCTTGGGGCAGGCAAAAGCGTTACTTCTTCTCTCTACGGAAATGCAGCTCAAGCTGATCAAACTGTACTGCTGCAGAAAACGCCTCCATTGAGCTCCAAATGTCCAACTGCTACACCATACCTGGAAATATCTGGATTCATGTCATCAAGTCCTTACTGGCCTCTGCAAAAGAAACCTGAAAAAAAACCCCAAACCACAAAATTAAGCCTAAATATATTATATATGCAGCCCAAAGCAATTTCTGAGTGTACATAGGAACTAGCTTGAAGTGACCCTCAGCATCACATCACATAAAACACTCTGTGCTGGCGTTTCTCCCATATTTCTCTTAAGGGTGAGTAGCAAGCTTATAAAACTTTCCCCTACTCATCTTAGACCTGAAAAAGTAGTGTATGATAACATTCTAGCTACGTTTTACTCTCTTGCAGAGAAATTGGCTATGAATTAAGATCTGAAGATTCTCTGAGAGATCTTTCGTTTAAAACAACTGCTTCCAAAGTCTTGACAAATCATCATAACCTGGACACGTGGCAACCCAGCTGCTACAGAACAGATGTTAGATCACTCCATCTGCTGCAAGCAGCGGTCACAAACCAAACTCTTTTATACTAGTTCGGTGTGCAGTGCTCTCCAGAAAGAGAAGTCCCATGGTTGTAACTACCTTGGAAGAAAATGAGGCAAAGCTCAGAAGTATGCCTAGATGGCTACAGCCTTACCACCTGCAGCTGTATTGACTAAACACTCATTTACCATAATCACTATTCACAAGTAGAAATAACCGGTTTGCAGTTTGATTTTTGTGTATCGAGCCCACATATGCTGCTTCCTAGAATCAGAGAATGCTAAAATGCATGATCTACAGAGGCTTTCAGTTCCTTCCCTGGCCTGT
>NW_008803312.1:0-910 GCF_000699145.1 Aptenodytes forsteri | reverse complement strand
TCTGTTTTTCCAGCTATGGTTTCAGAAGGGGGGGACCTGATTCAGGACCTCTAGCACTTGGAGGGACTGGGGGGGGTGGAGAGATCATTTGTCAGAGAGTGAATTGTTGGCAGCTAGTATCATCTCATGCCTTTCATCTGCCTCTGTGAATAAAGACGCAGCTATCCTGTGACCCAGCTGAGCGGTGGGATGTGTGCAGGCTTGCTGGCAGTTCCAGGGTGCTGGACCTGCAGTTTGTGGGCGACCTGGTTCAGACCGTATTTCTGCTGCAGCCAGGCTGTGAAGGATGAATACATTTTTCAGGAAGTGAGAGGTATTTTGTGTGTTTACAGGTATTAGAGTTTCCATTTTAATGCAACCTGCACTGAGACGTCTAGTGCCACTTTAAGTAAACCCTCTATTTTTAAATCCTGAATCTGCTGAGAAATGTGTTGGAGGGAAAGCAAGAGAATGTGGGTTTTCACAGTCACAGGGCAGGTGTCCGTGAGCAGAGCTCACAAACACAGCCCTGTTCTCACCTGCTACAGCCGCCCGGGTCAGCATCTGGATAGGAAACCATCAGGGGAAAAGCAATGGCCAGCAAAACCGATGACTCAACAGGGACACCAGGCTGTGCTGAGGAGCCTGGGTGTGGGTCTTGACCAATCTGATGCTTATGGGGGCTGGTTTGGAAACATTTTAGGGCTTGTGAACACACATAAATTGCTCTGCATTAATTATACCAGCCTAGCAAAGCTGTACAACCTTCTACAGTAGGGACAGGTAGAGGGAGAGCAGGAAGAAGTGCTTCTTCTAGGGGAGCTAAACCCAGCTGGGAAAGGGTGTAAGTAAAACTCCTTTAGCTGCTTATATGGCAGGGGCTGTCATTTCTTTTTTAAAAACACCTCTCTGCTGTTTATTCTTGGAGCAA
>NW_008803311.1:0-910 GCF_000699145.1 Aptenodytes forsteri | reverse complement strand
AATTTGCCTGTGCACTGGGAGAAAAGCAGCAATAGACATGTTAAACTGTTTTTTTCTGACTAGTAATGATTGACCTGGATCCCCAAATCACTGCTAAGCAATGAGAGAGCACATATTTGCTATGCTTGGATTGATATTTCTCAGTTTAGACAGTAGCATTTGAAGCTGCATTGTCAGTGGAAAATACAAAAAGCTTAACTCGAAAAGTACTGAGCCCTTTTAATGAGCCCTCAAGGATGTCAACCATTGTTTGTCCCATTCTCAGGTGCACACTCTGACACGTCTAAAAACTGGTACTTCTGTCAAAACAGCCAACTAAAGTCCCCACGGGCCTTTCATATCAGTGTCAGTGCTTAGCTCCAAGTATGCAGGAGCTGCCATAGCACATCAAACATGGGGTCCGTCTGGTCCAACAGCCTGTCCCTGGCACTACCTGGCACCAGAGGCCTCAGAGGAGTCTCTGTAGTGGACAGTTATCAGTAACCTCTCCAGCAGGGGCCTTCAGGCATTTAGTGACTATTTCTGCATGAGTGACTATTTGTGTATGAGTCTGTCTGTCCCACACACAGAAGGAGTTTGAGGTTTGCTTGTTCTTTTAATCTCCTTTAATGCAACTTGTGGATCTCTTCATTGTTCTTCTAATAGAAATCTTTTGGTTTATTCTCTTGTTTTTAAACAAGTTGTTTTAAATAAGTGCCTGAACATTTGGCAGAGTTCCACAGAACAACTGTGTGTGTATGCCTGTGTGTGTATTCAGCATGCTGGTTTTAAACTATCATGTTTTGTTTTAGGGAAGGGGAAATATCTATATCCTTTATATATCCTATATGCCATCCTTTATTATACAGTATGCCTTTGTTCAGCCTTCTCATGTTTGCTGTATAGTGTGAAGCATTCTGACCTACTCATT
>NW_008803310.1:0-909 GCF_000699145.1 Aptenodytes forsteri | reverse complement strand
TGAACCATGACAATGACAGTGTATGATGGCATTCTGGATGTATGTTCTTCATCTCAGTGCTCCAGTGATATTACCCCCGTTGCAGATGGTCTGCATCCTGAATAAGCACTGTATCCCAAACCAGGTTATTTGTGTACCTGTGCCTTTTGCCTTTGGGCTTGGGCAGGAGAGTTGAACATCATCTCCATAAGCATTCTCTTGTAAAGTGGGTCGTTAATTCTTTAAGATGTTTTGCTGTCAAAATAGCAACATGAAGGGATGTTTGTTTTCTTTTAGCGACTTCCTGCAGCTTACAGAAAAATCTTTATTTTTCTGGCTTTCAGCTTCAAGTTTTCCTGATAGATATACCTGCCCACTTCAGGCAACAGGAAAAAGTTGGAAAGACAAATCCTGCCCTCATCTCTGTAACGTCACTGCTGTAAATTCTTTCTTTGCTGACACTAGGGCAACATTTTCATGCTGAGTGCCTGTGTACAAGCATTTTGAATATAGGTAGATGTTTTCAGAGGTATAAATGGAAAGGAAGACATCAGTTACTGCGGGATGGCCATGCCTGGGTTTGGTACTTAATTGCTACTTTAGCTTTATTTATTCCTTTTTTTTAAACAACTCTGATGATGATGTGCAAATAATGATAGCTCCAGCTCACTCTGTATACCCCTTCTGACACTCCAGGACTGATTGAAAGAAGGAGCAGTGACAACTTTGGTCAGCAGAGACAACAAATTTGATTAAATCTTCTTGAAGGACAGGTCTGTGATAGAAAAAGGAGCACATTTTGCACTCATTTTTTTTCAGGATCTTTAACGCACTTTAAAAGATTAATTCCCAGCTAGCTCTAATTGGGAGATCTACCATTGCCAGCAAGATTATTTTGGGGATATTAATCATTTCCTCTGTGGTCAGTAG
>NW_008803309.1:0-909 GCF_000699145.1 Aptenodytes forsteri | reverse complement strand
CTCTCTCCATCGCAGCCATCCCTCTGCTTACGTAGCCCTGCATCTTCCTGTCTGCCCGAACATCTCTTGCTCGGTCTCTGCATCCCTCCCCGTTCTGTTCCCGTGTCTCATCCGTCTGCCCCTTACTCTCTCCCCCACTTCCTCTTCCATCTTTCCCTCCGTCCATCTGATTGTCAGTCCGTCCGTGCTGACTCTGCCCTTGATTCTGGTGAGTGTTGGCTTGTTCGTGCCTCACTGTGTTATTCTGTCCTTATTCTCTGCTCGTTGTCCCTGTTCACTGGGGAGAGCTTGCCCCTATGCGATCCATCCCTCTGTCCATCCCTCACCCCTACTCCCCCGAGGACTTACACCCTATCTGCTCTCTCTGTCCACCCTGTCAGCATGATGGTGCGGTGGGGATTTTTCTGGTGCTCCCCACCCTGTCACCCCAGAGCGGGAACTGCGGAAATTGAGGCAAATGTGTCTCAACCAGAGAGATTTATGTGGATGGGTTTGGGGTGGAGGGCGGTCCCTTTCACCTGGCACTTGGCCACAAGACAGCCACTTGAACTACACCCTCCCTCCAGTGCCTTTCTGGGATTTGCTCTGCAGTCATGGAATACCTGACCCTCATTTCTCTCTCCATCATGTTCCCCCTTATTATCTGGACTTTCAACGTGCCCTCGCAGGTGCTATCTCTTGTGCAGCTACATTCACACAATTCTGTTTGTGATGGGGAGCTGCTCGTCTCTTCTAAAATGGACCCCTCCACCTGTCCATTCATCCATTTCAACAAAAATGTCTCTCTGTCCACCTATGCATCCATCTCTCCCAAAATGGACCTTGTCTGCCAATCTATCCATCCAGCCATAGATGGGTAGCCATGAATTGTTCATCCCAACACAGTCCCATCCATCCATCCATCCATCC
>NW_008803308.1:0-909 GCF_000699145.1 Aptenodytes forsteri | reverse complement strand
AAAAAAAAAAAAAAAAATGTATAAACGATGGGCATTTACCCTTTTTCCCAGGTTTTAGATGTGCTTGCGGGAAGAACTACAAGTGCTTTTATACTGCCGTAGCAGGCAACAGAGGTGGCACAATCCCAGGCCCCCTATATAGCGGTGCGAGCGCAATGTCTCGGCACCCAGGGAGCTGGCAGCGTGACTGCCGACGGAGACCAAAGAGGCAGCAAATCCTCTCATGCCTGGAGATCAAGCAGAGGAAGTTCACGACAGGATTCAGGGCATGTAGAGTGATGCTCACAGTCATAACAGCACCATTAGTAAAATTTGGTGTGGCAGATGGGACATCTTTTGCCGGGAAATAGAATCTGATCTTTAGAAGATGAGTTCCTGGTACGAGTCCTCGGGAGCATCCCAGGGACGAGCCCGCTGCGGCTCCACACTGATTCACTGCACTCTGGAGGAATCGTTCTGAAAACACTTAAATCAAGAATGGTCTCTTTTTTTGTCTGCACAAACTCTCCAGCAGGACCAATTCTGTATTTATTTCTGTAAGGAAGAAAAGGACAAGCAGAATCATCTTCCTTTACAATTACGTTACACAGGATTTCTCAGCCAGGGGTCTGGGTTGTTGACTTGCTGCTGTTTACGTTTTTGTGAAGCCGAGACAACGCCCTGAGTTTGTGGCAAGCTTGTGATATACAAATAAGAACACGGCTTTGTTATATGGCTACACTTCAGAGCTGAAGCCGAACTTCAAACCAATTCACCTGAAATGTCTGTACGAGGGGCGCGTTACAATGTTATAGCTTGCCTGTACATTACAAAGGCCTAAGCAAATTTACCAATGGTGGGCCTGGACAAAGGGGACAGGACCTCGCAGCAAGGACCTCAAGAAATGCTCAGAGCTGGCGCACCAGGTGC
>NW_008803307.1:0-908 GCF_000699145.1 Aptenodytes forsteri | reverse complement strand
AGTGTCGTGTCCGTGCGCGGTTGTGGTTGTGGCGGCGTGTGGTTGCGTGTGCCAAGTGTCCCTGTGCGGTTGTGCACCTGCGTGGCGTCATGTGTGGGTCGTGTGTCCACGTGTGGTTGTGTGTCGTGTCCGTGTGCGGTTGTGCATCCATGTCTCGTCGTGTGTGTCAAGCGTCCGTGTGCGGTTGTGCGTCCACGTGTGATTGTCAGCGTCAAGTGTCCGTGTGCGGTTGTGTGTCCATCTCTGTGTGATTGTGAGCGTCGTGTGTGGGCGGTTGTGGGGGTTGTGCATCTGCGTGTGGTTGTGAGTGTTGTGTGTCCGTGTGCGACTGTGCGTCCGCGTGTCATTTGTGTGTGTTAAGTGCCCATGTGTGCCTGTGGTTGCGTGGCGTGTCCGTGTGCAGTTGTGCGTCCATATGTGGTTGTGAGTGTCATGTGTCCATGTGCAGTCGTGTGTCTGCGTGTGGTTGTGTTTGTCAAGCGTCCACGTGCGGTTGTGCGTCTGCATGTGCTTGTGTGTCACGTCCGTGTGCGGTTGTGTGTGTCGGGTCTCTGTGTGCGGTTGTGCGTCCACGTGTGGTTGTGCGTCCACGTGGGATTGTGAGTCTCGTGTGTCCGTGTCCGGTTGTGCGTCCGTCTGTGTTGTGTCACGTTGTGCACACACGTGAGGGGTGTCAGGGTGGGGGTGCGAGTGCCGGTCGTACTGTTGCGCGCGTGTCAGTCTCCTGGCACGGGCACCGCGACGCGCGTTTGCGATGGTTGTGCACTGCGTGGGCGCGTGAGGGCGTGTGCACGCTGTTGTCCGTACACAGGTGCTGTGCACCTGTAGCGTGTGCGTGCACGTGTGTGCAGGGTGTGAGCACGGTCTGTGCGTGTGCGTGGGGGTTGTGTGTGTGTGTGCGTGCGCGC
>NW_008803306.1:0-908 GCF_000699145.1 Aptenodytes forsteri | reverse complement strand
GTTGCACCTCTCCGCAGACATTGCCCTCTTGCTCTCATGCAGGGCCCCGCATCTGCCGTCCACCCCCAGGTAATGGAGGACACGCATGGCCATCGCTGTCCCAAGACCGTGGCTGAGGGGCCTCCGCTTCTTTCTCTTCTCTTTTTCTCTTTCCTTGCTGATCGATGAGGTCTTTCGGGTCACATCAGAGAGGGCCCCCGGCAGGCCAGCTCTTCCGTGCTCCCCTTAATAGGGAGCCATGGCGGTGTCTAGTGTTCAGGCAGGGTGGTCTCCTTTCCAGGTTGCTTCCCGCCGCATGCGAGGTGTTGTCCTCCTCCCCTGAGCGAAGGGGCCCATGATGATGGCGGCAGTGTTGATGGTAGGGTACATGCCCCACTGTGTCGCCCTGTCATACCTCCCTCCCCCTGCTGCGAGGTTCCTCAGGCACCAGGGGACGCCAGGTGTGGCACGGGCTTCCCTCCTCCTTGGTCTCCTTAAATAAGGAGACTAAAAATAAAAAGAATAAAGAGAATAAAAAAATAAGTAAAAATAAATAATTAAAGGAAATAATAAAATAATAATAAACCAATAATAAATGTTAAAATAAAGCACAGAAAAAAGGCAGGCAAGAAGGGGCTGGGGAGGTGTCTATTTTCTCATGAGATTTCTTTTGGGGGTGGCTGGCAGAAGGGGACCCAGGCGTCTGGGAGAGGGAAACCAATCGTCCATGCGAGGACCCAGGCATCTGGGAAAGGGAACCATGTGTCTGGGAAGGTGACGCAAGCATCTGGGGAAGAGAACCCAGGCGTCCGGGAAAGGGGATCCAGGCATCTGGGAAGGGACTCTGGTGTCTGAGAAGAGACCCAGGCATCTGGGAGAGGGGACCCAGGTGCCTGGGAGAACTTACCCTCCAGGGGATCTGGGCTGTC
>NW_008803305.1:0-907 GCF_000699145.1 Aptenodytes forsteri | reverse complement strand
AACTTCCGCAGCAGTATTTCACCTTAATTCCAAGCCTGAACCAGAATTCACAGTGATGAGTGCGTACAAAGCACCTTGCCTGCAAAGCAGCGAGCAACTTCTGCCTCTCACCAAAAAACGCTCTCCATCCTCCGTCGTTTTGCTGTACCTCAGAGGTCCTTTTTCAGCAAGTTCTCAAGCGCAGCAAACAAACCATGACCCATTCCACTCTGCTATTTTTGCAGCAAAGTAACATGTAAGCAATGAATTATGATGTGCTTTACGTTTATGACATTTAGCATCCAGAGAAGCTGTTAAATATTTATCAGTCAACTCAACGGCTCGATCTCAAAATGTTCGTTACAAAACTTAAACACAAAACAGATGTACGAAACCGTGACTCGAGATGAATCACCAATGTTTTCTGTGTTTTGATCAATACTTCTGCTTTGGTGAAATATGAGAGCAACAAAAACTGATGTTGAAACTGTAATTGAAGCACCAGAATGCCAACAGAAGCTTTCCACCTACTTGGAATATTTTAGAAGGGTCCTCAAATTCATACTATAGGTAAACCTATTTTCTCTGTGACAATTGGCATAAATTTAAAAGTTAATCTCCGTTGGTGTTTAAAGCATCATTTGATCCAACTTTCCCTGACATTTCCCCCTTTTCCAGCAAGGTTTTAGAGGACCTAAGTGACTGCAGTATAACTAGCATCGAACCAAGAATGTGTCTGATAAATAGTAGTTCAGACTCTGTTCTCAAAAATTAATGAACAATGTCCCTATAAATATACAATCTATTCAGAATGACACTGGATGGTTATTTTCCTACTCTTACACTGTGCATTCTTACCCTATTTTGCATAACATGATAAATGATTTAGAAATCAATTTCAGCTACAGAAAGTCCAGTTTACCCATTA
>NW_008803304.1:0-907 GCF_000699145.1 Aptenodytes forsteri | reverse complement strand
TTTGGATTAAATGTAGGGTTTTTGCCTAAAGCATCGGGGGGAGGTTTTCTGCCGAAGCGGGAAAGAAAGGAAGGACCCAGGGGTACTCACGCAATCACCTGCTAACTCGCTCGCTACATCCTCCTTCTGCAGGAGTAAACTATGGCAAAGTGCTAATTCACTGAACCTGACTACTAAGGTGCAGAAAGTGTCTTTTCCACCTACTGCTCCTCCAGTGCTTGTGAGTTGCTTCCTGTGTTTCTGGGGAAGATGTCATTGAACCAGTCATTTATAATAACTCAAAACACCCTGTAACTGTCATCTTCACCTGTTATTCAACAAAGGGGATGCTGTTTTCCTCAAAAGAACTTAGCTTTTCTTCCATTTCTGCTGCTTCTTCTTTGGCTTCTTCCCGCTCTTTGTCCTGTTTCCTTAGAAAGTGTGATCTGAAGAGTGTCACGCAATGTTGTCTGTCCTCTGATCACCAAGTAACACTTCCCTGAAATCACTTTAGCTTCCACATCTGGCTGAATGAAAGAATGACGCCTGTCAGCTGCAGCTTAGTGAGTCTCTACGTGCAAGAGGGCGTTCAAAGTTGACTGACCGTGTCTTGGGCAGCGTCCTTTCTAAAAGCAAAGGGGCTTTAGCTCTCCTTGCAAAGCGAGTGTGTAGTTTCACAGGTGTATGAGCTAGCATAACGGCTTACTGCCACAAAACGGAGACGGACGAATTCCCTCTCCTTCTTCCCAAGGCATTGTCCTGCCTCCTTCCTTGTGCCAACTTTTATGCTTGCTAGTTCTCTCTGCGAGCCAGTTTAACTCTCTAACCTGGTGGAAAACGATCTACTGTTCCGGGTTAGTTTCCTGCCTGCTTAGGGAGCTAACTTGGCTCATGAAGTGCTCTAAAAAGCGTTCAAGTCGGTGCAAGG
>NW_008803303.1:0-907 GCF_000699145.1 Aptenodytes forsteri | reverse complement strand
GAGCAGCGCCCGCAGCATCCTCGGCTGCAGCTCCCGGCTCCCGGCTCAGCCTTCCCGTCTCAGCCCGCTCTTCTTCCCCCCTTTCTCTTTCTTTCTTCCGTTTTATTGTCTCGATCATCTCTGGACACTGGTTTCACTTTGATCTCCGGAAACTTTGGCATCACTCCTAAAAAATATATGTATATATTAGGAAAAAAAATAAAAGGAGAACAAGAGAAAAGCCGAGCCTTTGTTCCCCACAGCTGTTGTCATGCTGTAGCAAATCTCCACACAGGTATTAAACGCTTACCATTGATCAAACAGCCGGTGGTCCAGCGTTACCAGCACGGACCTGCTGAAGCCGGGTTATTTACACTAGAAATAATTTGGTTCCTGAGGTCTTGCTTGAGTTAAAGAGAAAAAAAATAAAAGCACAGAGCGGCAGGGAAGAGAGATGGCAGAGCTGCTGTCCACCCAAATAGCATGGAGGTGCCTGGGCCAGATGCTTTGGGGATGCTGCAGGCCAGGGCAGAAGCTCTGTCCAGGCAGGCACGAGGCCGTGAGCAGGGCTGCAGCACCGTGTGGTGCCATGAAGCGCTGGGATGTGGCTGCCCTGCTTCCTCCCCATGGGTACCCCAAAAACATTCAGTCATCTAAGCTTCCCCGTCATCCCCAGCCTTGCAACTCCCACAGTCCCATTGCCCTGGGGCTGGGACATCAGAAGGCTGTGCCAAGGGACCTGCCTGGCCTGGGACATCCCTCTGAGGACACAGAGGGAGACCCACTGCTGGCCAAAGAGGCGAAAGCATCCTTCCCTCCTCCACGGTGATGGGCAAGGAGCAAATGTCGGGGGAGCCAGGGACAGTGGGAGAAGGACCGGGGTGGCACAAGACAGAGCCCTGCCTGCTGCTCCTGCCCGCTGTGTCCG
>NW_008803302.1:0-906 GCF_000699145.1 Aptenodytes forsteri | reverse complement strand
GTTACCTTTGGAACTAAAAATCCTTAAGATCTAAGTCACCCAGTGGACTGGGTGACTCAATCTGCAGTTGAGGAGTGGAAGGTTCATGTATATTCTATGCATATCTGAATGTCAGCAATCAATTAGGTGTATCTCTTAAGTCCTTACTGATCTTATGAGCAGTCACATAATTCAGCAACAATCTTAGTTATTCATATTGTGATCCTGCCTCCCTGTGAAGGCATTGTGTTCCCTTCAAAGTAAAACTGGTCTTCTGGAGATAGTGCTCAGACTATGTGTTATCTGGTATCATGAGACCATCTGTTATGATTCTGCCAAGTATAGCATTAATTTAAATTACAAAGATATGGACAGACAATCCATTGCAAAACATGAGTAGTCCTGACTTCTAGATCAATGACTGAAATGTCTTTAACTGAACATGTATTAATAACTATTAAAAATAATGTTAGATGCATATTACTGTGCTGATTTTATGGACTGGAAGTGCAGATGCTTTAATGAACACCAGAGGGTAAATAATTTATAGTTTGTCTGGAGAAAGAGTAAACTGGTAAACTAGTAAAACTACTACTAGTAAACTAGTAGTCCAAATTATCTAAATACATGTGATAGTTAGCTTTTAAAGACCTGAAGACATTCTGATACAAGATTATCATACTCTAAATAATCCATTCTTTACAGATTGAATTTCTAGTCAATCAATTTCATTGGACAGTTTTGTAAGCTCCACAATTTTTGAAATTCATCTGACGTCAGCCAAGAGATCACACTTAACAGTCAAAGAAAATAAATAATTAACTGACAGCTCTACTTTCTATGTGCCATTCAAGTCACATGCATTTCATGGCTTAATTTGCTGTGACTTTTAAAAACTCTAACCAGGTGATTAAGACTGACAGATTT
>NW_008803301.1:0-906 GCF_000699145.1 Aptenodytes forsteri | reverse complement strand
GTTTGCCAAACCTTATCTCAGCAAGTCAACTGCAGCAGGCTCCCAGCTCCTGCAGAGTTCAGGGCCTGGCAATGCCTGGACCTGCTGTGGGAGGCTGAGGAGTCCCAGCCCTACCTACTCTGCCTTAGGCCAGAAATAAAATTTCAATGAATCCTGTACTCTTTCTAGTTGCAAGAAAGAGGCTGTTCTGGTCTGCCTTCCAAATGGCTCAACCCGTCAAGAATCAGTGTTTCTCATCTCTAGGAATTCCCCTATACAACTGGGGTGAAGTGGGTCTCCATGTGGGACATTCAGGTCTCAAATAAGGGGAGGTGTGGTGTACAGGGAGGCAAGTGGATGGGCAGTGAGTAGTTTATTTCTGAGAAATTCAGTTTTGGTGGAGACTGGTTCCTGACTTTGCATCAGATCCTGCCACCTCCCCCCCCCCGAAATAAAGTTTGGAAGAACCAGAACACCTGTATGTTTTCAAAATGAAATATTGCTCTCTTAAAGACTGCTTCAGGGTTAAAGTCAGCAAAGGACAGAAATATCCCAAATGAAAGGTCCCGGTTTGTTCCTGGGTGCTGTTGTTTAGGCTCCCCTTCTAGGATGGAGGAGTAGTTCAGAGAAGCCAAGGGAAGTCTTTGCCTCGCTCCACCCCGAAGGTGGTCTTAGCACCTCCGGAGAGCAACGCTGTGCTCATGTGTATTAAGTAAGGAGCCAAATAGAGCCTGCAAGTAGGAAACTCTGGAATGGGTGCCTGTGTGTCTGCTTGGAGGGCATCGATTTGGGCATAGAGAGTATGTTTGACAAATGCACTGGGCTTTTTTAGATACATGCAAATGCCTTCTATTAAAGACAGTGATCGACATTTTGCCCATTAGCAGCTATGCCTTATGCAACTGTCATTCAGTGCAGAGGGTTGAT
>NW_008803300.1:0-905 GCF_000699145.1 Aptenodytes forsteri | reverse complement strand
GGGCCCTGAGGGCACCACCAGCCCTGACTATCCTTGCCCAGCTGCACCCTGGGACTCCCCCCACCCTGCCCACAGCCCAGTGTCTGAGAATGAAACACCTAGTGACTGGGTTGTACCCCAAATTCAGCTGTTCTGACTTGCATCCCTTCTTTTTGCAGTGCATGAAGGACTTCAGTGCTCCTGCTGTTGCACCTAAAAGAGAATTCTTTAGTGCATCTATTTAGCTTAATAAAGTCTCTGCTTTTGTAATTCAGGTTTTCCTGAATTACGCTGTCATCAGCTATATCATAGCATTACCGTGCAGCTGACAGACCACTATAATGATGTTCTTTAATGACTTTTCAATTAACATTTGCTTTTCCTTCTCAGCACTGTCAATTCTGCATTTCCTTCCCCCCATTTTTGTCATGGACAGTCATGCACAGATGGTTTGTACCACATAAGGGAAGGAGAAAGGCAGCTGGAACGCTGGTGGCAAAACTCAGTCTAAATTGTGTTAATAGTGTCATGGGGATTTCTGGAGCTATACTCAGTAAGTGGAAAGAAGGGTTCTGCATTTCCCCCCTAGAGTTCATGAAGTTCAGAGGAACAGCATGAACCAACTGACTGCTTAGTCTGTATTGCCTGCATAACAGCTCAGCATCCAGTTCTGCTTGCTTTCAGAAATTTTCATGTCGATTTGTGGGTAGAGATTCTTTAATTTGTATCTTGCAGTCTGCTACCACTGCAGAAGGAAAATATGCAGAAGCAGCTCTTTGATTAACATCTGTTAAGACTATCTGTTCTGGCAACCTTTGGGAATGTAGGAGATTCTTCCTCCTACATCTGCTGGGCTGCCTGTGTCAGTCTCTAGTTCCTCCTAGTCCGATTCAACAGTGGGTCTCTCCAGTGGCAAGGCTGAGCGT
>NW_008803299.1:0-905 GCF_000699145.1 Aptenodytes forsteri | reverse complement strand
GGGGGGGGGAAAAGTGAATCAATGTTCTTATCTTTCTGTTGTAGCTGGCAGAGAAGCAGATGATATTGTCAGCTGGCTGAAGAAACGCACTGGCCCGGCTGCAAGTACCCTGACAGATGCTGCTGCAGCAGAGACGTTGGTGGATTCCAGTGAAGTGGTTGTGATTGGCTTCTTTAAGGTAGAGTTTGTGCTTCCGTTTGGGAAGCTCTTGTGTATGTCTAGGGCCTTCCCTGCTTTCTGCCCCATGGGGACCGGACAGCTGGGGAAGGCTCTCCATAAGTTGTGAAACACTTGCTGTCCTGCCTTACTTGATCTTCCAGTTCTCTGGCTGGTAAGCCCTGGGATGTTTATGCTTCAGTTTGACACGTCCCGTGTGAGACACCTTTCTTTATTTGCCAGGATTTGACATCAGAGGCTGCAAAGGAGTTCTTGCTGGCAGCAGAAGCTGTGGATGACATTCCTTTTGGGATTTCCTCCAGTGCTGATGTCTTCACCAAGTACCAGCTTAGCAAGGATGGCGTGGTCCTCTTCAAGAAGGTACTGGCTGGTGCAAAGCACGAGCGCCACACTTGAGTCTTCTGCTTCTTCTTACCTTTCCTCTAATGAGTCAGATTCAAACGAGGGCAGCCCTGGATGAAACAGCAAAAGGTCCTGTGCTGTCAGTCTGGCTGTTTCCAAGCTTCAGAGCCTGGGAGGGGGAAGAGCGGAGCCTGCAGCCCCTTTGTGGGGTGGCGGAGCCCCGGGTCCCTTTGCAGGGCACAGCTGGCAGCAGAGGGGCCTGCGCTTGGTAGAGGGCAACCTCGTCGGTCTCCCGGCCTGGTGCTGCCCTCCCGAAGCTGCTGGGCTTTGGGTCCAAGCTGTTGCTTCACTCACTTCTCTGTTTCTCAGATATCTGGCTGCAGTGC
>NW_008803298.1:0-904 GCF_000699145.1 Aptenodytes forsteri | reverse complement strand
TTGCAGACTTTGTGACAGTAATCATTGTTTTACTGGGTTCATTAATAAGGACAATCATCTCCTATATATATGTATCTTCTCCACTGTGCTGAAGATCACATCTGCCTCAGGAATGCAAAAGGTTTTCTCCACTTGTGGTGCTTATATCTCTGTGGCCTCTCTATACTAGGGCAGAGCCATATTCACGTATATGAGAATTTCACAGACTTCTCTTGATACCAAGGAGGTTGTGAATGTGCTGACCCCGGCGGTTACACCTTCGCTAAATCCATTCATCTACACCTTGAGGAACGAGAAAGCGAAAGAGGCCTTGAGAATTTTCTTCACGCAGCCCACAGTATTTCATGAAGACAGGACTGCCTAAGCAACATAATTCATTCTCTCATGTCAGATACCTTCCTTGGGAAATGGTGAACTAACCTTCGAAAGAACCTTTCTCTTTCTTCACATCCAGACACGGGGGAAGCGTTTATATAGACATTATGTTAGGAGTGAGACTCAAATCACTTCAGTAAATCTGTCAACCTTGTAGAGGTCTTGGCCAGAGTCAGTCATCTAGACTACGTTTATACTCAGTGGGGAGAGGTGGACACTTTTACAATTTAAATCACCTTGCTCTTTGCAGTGTATCAGAATCAGGTGAAACAGACCGTAGAAATGCTTGTTTTTCTGCAGTGACTGTAAAAGACATTCAGACCCCCAGACCAAGAATTCAGACACAGATGTATCATCTACTTTGACATCTAAACTTAGATGACCTGTATCTTACTACAACCTTGTAGGTATCTGCAAGGAGACGATAAACTGCAAACCAACTTATAAAGGCCCTGAGTGCATGAATAGGCCTTAATGCCCCTGCCCAGACTCTCCTACGGCCTCCACCCACACCCTCTGCCCATGGGCC
>NW_008803297.1:0-904 GCF_000699145.1 Aptenodytes forsteri | reverse complement strand
ATGGCAAACAAGGTAATCCCTGCTTGCCTGGGTGGGCGAACAGCCACACAGCTCCCCTGCCACGCTCTCCCCTGCCTGCCCAGCCCAGGGTGGGGGCCCTGTGCAGGTGGGTGTGGAGGAGCACAGCACGGTGCTCCCTGCTGACCACGCTGCTCCACAGTCTTGACCTGGGAGGGTGAGAGCTCGGCTGTCAGCCAAGGATGTCATTCGGGACGCAGTGTGGGCCCGGAGCAAGACCATCATCAATGAGTGGGATGAGGAGTTTGACAGAGGGAAGGTAGGTGCTGGCCGCGTCCCGGGCAGGGGCGGGTAGGGGGAGGCAGGGGACTCTGCGCTCTAACCCCGAGCCTTCCTGCCTCTGCACAGGTAAAGAAGATTAAAAAAATGAAGCGGGAGCAGAGGAGACACTTCAATCCCTTCCAGCAGCTCCAGAGCAAGCGCAACTTCTGGTCGGTGACGCATCCTGCCAAGGTGGCCAGCCTGAGCCATCGGCTCTGAGGTGAGCGAGCCCAGGGGGGCAGGGAGGGGGGCAGCTGCCTGGCGGGGTGCTAACGCCGCTCCTTTCCTCCCAGGTTGAGATCTGCGTCCCCCAGCCGGCAAACGGAGCAGTCCCAGGTCAAGGACCAGCAGGGAAGCGCCGTCCTGGGAGCTGCTGGTGGACCCTGCTGCAGAGGGGAGCGGAGGGGACGCCGGTCCCGCGTGCCTCCAGACCCCACAACTCTGGGTGTCACGCCATGCTTGGTGTCACCTGCCTTCCCCTCTGGGGGCTGCGGGCCCCGGGGTCCCTGTGGGCTGGGGCTGTTTCCCTCTGCTCTCCAGCTGAGGAGGAGCCTCTCAAGCTCTGACCTGCTCTGGGGTGAGGGGACACCTGCTCAGGTTTAGGGTTAGGGGTTAGGGTTGGGGG
>NW_008803296.1:0-903 GCF_000699145.1 Aptenodytes forsteri | reverse complement strand
AGCTGAAAAGCTGAAAGCACGAGACACTGTTTTCTAAAGAGTTATTCTAATTATCTGTTCATGTGTATCATTTAGGGGTTTGTTATCCCCGATACACCCCTTGGGCTATATCATGTGATAAGTAAATGATGAGTAAGATCCTGTTCAGATGATGGCTTTTGAATCTTGACACTGACTTAAATGGGATCAGGATTTCAGAAACTGCTTTAAAACTGCATTATTCTTGACAAAAAGGACCGAATGCCTATGGGTGAAGCCTTCCTGGCTTCATCATATTTGTGTGAACCCCAAACTTAGTTCTTATCTTTCACCTTCCTAATTTGGGCTAAAAGACACACCTGTATTTTTTTCATCAACATTATTACAATATTCCCTGTAGTGTACCAGAGACAGACATTTAATCTTTTAAAATCATTTAATCTACAAAGCTGGTTTTGGTAGGAAAGCTTGCTAGATATAAGATATATACCACATATATTAATTTTTATTTTAAACCAAGATTCTATAAGCTGGGGAAGTCTGATATTAGAAATAACTGAAATTTGCAGTCTCCAATATTCCTGGTTTTTGAGTCACAGTGAGAAAATAGTGTATTTGTCTAAACAAATTGTACAGTCCACAGTGAATTGAAAGGAAATCAGCACCTTACAAAGCTTTAGAGTTAAATACAATGTCAGGAAGTAAAATACCGTAGCACTTAAAGATATGATAGAGAGCAATTATTGTAAAGCTAGAATTGTAGGCATTCTTCAACTGACTTGCACTGAATATCTATGTTAATTATATTATAGTATAATAATATTAATACTACTGTATTAAATATTAATTATAATATGTACTGATCCTATGCCTCAATTCTATTCAATCTTTTTCACAATTGTCCTGGTTTTGGCTGGGATAGAG
>NW_008803295.1:0-902 GCF_000699145.1 Aptenodytes forsteri | reverse complement strand
CTTTGCCCTGAACCTGAGTAATAAATTGGCTATATATTTTTAATAATATTTGTGAAATCACAGGGTTGGAGGTATATTCAGCTAAACAAGGGAATGAAACTGCTTTGGTTTTAGTAGATCTTTGTTCTTTAATTTTCCATGACATGTAAAGGGTTTCACAATCATTCCGAAAATAAAATACCCATATTAAATATCACAGTAAGGTTAAGCATTTGGAAAATCTAATAGGTAGAGAGGTGATAGAGATGTGAGGTAGGACATCATAAAGCGCACCATTTGTTTGAAAAAACCAAACAAAATTCCCTAACCCGTCATTTCTGGTTTTGTGAAATGTGCCTGAAAGACTATTTCATTGCACAGTGCCTTCCCATGAAGACAGCGGTTGTTCTAGGGGACTGCGGTAGAGACAGCATGTGGTGTGAAATCTGAAAACAAGCCATAAGCTTATCACTGTTCTCACAGGGATACTAGACTCTTCCTTATCTCTTCAAAATATGATGCTTGGAGCAGGGGGTGGATAAATATAAATTACAAAATTATGGCCGTGTATCTTTTCACACCTTTCCTAAATCCTAAAGACTTCCCTTTAGCTGTAAAATCTTAAAGTACACCTGATCATCTAAGTTTTCATTTATAAGTTCTTTATTCCAAAGCCACCCACCTGAGACCCTGTGGATAGGAAGAACAGAGACATTCAAAGCTTTTTATTTTTTGGCTATGTAAGACTGCAAGAACAGCTCATAATCCAGAGAATAGAAGGGTTTCTCAGCTCTCTGAATAGCGAAAATGAGACAAAATATGTTCTATTATCCTGAACGAGGGATGTCTGCACATTCTTGGTTGGTTGTATTGGATTATAAGTACAACGCTCATTATATTGCACAGCTAGTAGTGACAATATA
>NW_008803294.1:0-902 GCF_000699145.1 Aptenodytes forsteri | reverse complement strand
AAATTTCAATTTGTTAATTTTAACTAAAAATAAGAGTTAAGCTTTTCTTCTTCCAAAGAATTTATGGACATGACTTGATTAATCCTCAATAATTCTAGGAGGCAGGTTATAAAATACAGAACATTTACCCTCTTTTACAAATGGGGGAAATTAAGAGCTCACAACAGTTTGCCCAAATTCACAAGTTAAAAATCAATGGCAGCCTGGGTTTAAAATTTAGGGACTGGACTAGATTGCCTCCGCTAAACAAACAGATTAATCTTTAACATGAGAACAAATCAGAAAGAACTGGGTTCATAAAACTGCAAGCACTAAATGCCAACTCTCTGAAGATTGTTTTAAAATAAGCAAAAGAAATTATGTGAACATGTGTTTTACCTCAGAAAGCACTCTAATCCTTTCAGTTACTCCTCCACTTCCCTCCTGGTACTTCTCTTTAGCCTAGAAAGAAACATGTTTTTTGCTGTAATGACAAAGCTGAAGATATGCACCAAAACTTGCTCTCACACGTCCCAATTCCAGAAACTCTCCCACAAAGTCCCAGTGACCTTTACAGTGCTACACATATGAGGACAGGCTTGAAATATCAGCCCCTGTAATGACTATCATTCAAAAATTTACAGCAGTTTTAAAAATTGTAATAGCCCTAATACATACACAATTAGAAGTATGTTTTCTAATCACTTACATGAGGAAATAAACATAAAGAAAATTTGCCAGAATGCAGACACAGTTGAATCCTGAAACCCAGAATACTTCTTCGTCAACAGTAAATTACTACTTTGAAGTTTCTTAAAGTTTAACAGTAAAGTAAACAGAAAGCACAGAGATCAGATCCTGTTAGCCTTAAAGTCATGCCCACAAATAGGAGGGCTAGTGCCCTGGTTTCGGCAGGGATAGAG
>NW_008803293.1:0-900 GCF_000699145.1 Aptenodytes forsteri | reverse complement strand
TAATAATAATGATAATGAGGATGATTATAAGTATTTCTTTGCAGTTGAATAGCAGCCTGAGAAAGTTATTTGGGAAAATTTTTACAAAAAGCCCCACCATATGCCCAGAACAAAACCATTAATCCACCTTCTATTGTACTGATAATGTGAAAAAATGTGTTTTACTCACATCCATGAAAATGACTCACCTTAGGCAAGCGGAGTAGAGAATTTTTCCGGTCTGATTCATTTAATCCTTATTTCCAAAGACTTCGCAACAGTTTACAAAGTAATCAGCCACCATGTTCCCCTGAGTTCAGTACACCATCAGCTTATCGTTCACGCCAACAGAGATACTATGAGGAAAATCTCATGGTCACAAAAAGAAGTCAGTTGTGTCGCTAATACCAGTGTTCAGGAATCGCTTCAGTTGCATGTACTATAATAACACTTGGAAGGCCCGTCCAAGTCCCTGCTGTACAAGGGCTATGAGGCATGCTGTAAAAAAGCATTCATGCTCCCACAGCCAGCAGTGTAAAAGGGGGAAGCAAAAGCACAGGGAGATGATGTGAGAGCCAGAGAAGAGGGGACCAGGCAAACTCACAGCCTTCTCTTCCAGAGCTTGTTGCCTCCTGCTCCCAGCTGCACCTCGCTCTACTGCTGACACACTGAAACAAATTTGTCATTGTCTGATTGACTTCTGCTTACCATCACAACAGACAAGCCATGCTTGTTTTGCAGACTTACCATCTCCATCGTCAACCTGTCTTTCTCCAGGAGGAAGAAGGTGAGGTCAGATGAAACACAAATGCTCGTCTTTCTTTTGATTGCTATGCTGTGATGCCTGGGGAAAACAAATGATCTGAGCACCTCCATGCAAACAGTCTGGCAATGAATTAGAATAGAATAGAATAGAATAGA
>NW_008803292.1:0-900 GCF_000699145.1 Aptenodytes forsteri | reverse complement strand
AAAAAAAATATAGACAAACATTTTAGAGACTTAATCATGTATAGTATCTTAGGGGGCCCCTGGAGAGAAACAGAGAGAGATTCTGGTTTCTCATCTTCCACAAAACGCAGCTTTCACTTATCTGCCTTTTTCCCGTGGTGTAAAGGCCAGCGAGGGGGATGAGATAATGCTTGGGAAAAGGCATGTTTTTCATAGCATGCACTAGAGATTGGCACACGGCTAAACTTCCCCTTTGCGGACCCCATCCAAGCACAGCTTTAGAGAAATGCGAGTTCTGGGTGGGACAAGGAAGAAATCGCTCTGACAGGTTTGTGGCTCTTTCTAAGAAAAGCCTGCTTGGAGCTGCTGAGCGGACAGGATGCTGAAACAAGCCCTGCGGGGAAGGTGTCGGAGGGCAGAGCGCAGCGACAGTTGCATTCACAGACCGTCCCTGCCTTTGCCACCTAACGCCACATTCCTGCAGGGTGTATCTATTCATTTGACAAGAACCTTTCATCAACTGAAAAAGTGTTAAATTTTGAACAATCGTTTGGTTAACGTTTCAGCTCAAATGAAACCCTGGGGAAGAAAAAGCAGTTATTTGTCTGGTACAACTATCTATTATTTTTCTAGGGAATTTTTTCAAAATTTATATTTCAGGAAAGGTTTTGCTAAAAACAAACATTGAAAAATGTCAGCTAGTTGCCATCATGCAGCAGCCCACTCAAAGTTTTATCCCGGTGTATTTTGTCAGCTCTGAGAAAAGTTTGCCAGCGTGGTGACACGCAAGATCCATACGTTTCTCGCGTACGTTAGCTAGTTTTGTGAATTGAAGGATGTTGCTCTGCAGGGACCACAGAGGGAAAGGAAATGATCCATTTCATACATGTGTAGCCATTTTCCTTGACTATAAAACCCCCC
>NW_008803291.1:0-900 GCF_000699145.1 Aptenodytes forsteri | reverse complement strand
GGCGCTGCCAGCAGCAGCTCTGCACACAGCCCTCAGCACCAGCATCTCATGGGATGCAGGTGTCCCAGCCGCCATCAGAACCAAACTTGCTGTTTAGCACAACAGGTGGTCACACTTCTCCGTGCTCTGACACCGGCTTTGTACGTTCACATGAAAATTCATATTGGCACCAGCTGTAGCAGCAGAGAAGTCAGGTGGGTGCACAGGCAGCTCCCAACCACATCCCTCTGCCAGGGAGACAAGCAAAAACAGGCAGGTTGTGACTACACGGCCCTTAACCCGCTCTTGGTGCCCACAGAAACTGGTGGGTAGCGGGGGATCTGCAAGGCTCCTCCATGGCGGGACCAGAGCATCTGGCACAACACAAGTGGCGGAGCACGTTCTTCACCAATTAATACTTATTAACTACCTTCACTATGGGCTTTTCAGGCTGCACACAATTCCTTTTTTGAGTTTTATTAATGATGAAAGACCAATATGTAGACTATTTTTAGCATACAGAATATATAGTATGTTTCCATCCCTCTAAAGAGCAAATTAAGTATTTGATGACAAATTCACCAATTAAGTGGGAGCAACTCAATTGACTTCAGTAGAGTTCCACTGACTTACTCCTGCTAATTCCATTAAGCAGGCTTTAGATGACATTTATATAAACAGACTTCGGCCTCCCTCCCTTAATCTGAATATATAAGTAGTCCCAAGAAGCCAGCGGATCATTTCAGGTGGAAAATACTGCCGGCTTTCTCTCCTGAGCAAACTTGGCACCTTATGAAGGCCACTGCCGTGTTGGAGGGTTGAAGTGTAGCAGTCAGGTCTACTGCTTATTTTAAACAGATTGTGTAACAGTAGAATATATGAACTTTGAGCTAACAATCTTTTTCTTAAAAAAAAAAAAAA
>NW_008803290.1:0-900 GCF_000699145.1 Aptenodytes forsteri | reverse complement strand
AGGTGACCCCTTGTAAAATGCATTGGGTAGAGGTGTCAGGGCTTCTGTGTAGATGTCAGGGGAGCAGCTGAGGGCCAGCAGGACATGGAACCGGTTAACAGGTCTTTTGGGTCCTTAGGTTCAACCCTGCAGCTTTCACGTGTACGGTGGAGAGACGTCACGGGCCTAAAACCTTCCCAAAGTAGACTGTAGGGCCGCAAGGCGAAAGCTAGAGAGTGTAGAGTCTCATCTGGCTTCCTCGGCTTGTCTGACGACAGTGAGAAGTTCTTTCGGTTGGGAAGACCCTCCTCTTGAGGTGCCAACGGGGAGGCTGGAGGCGTTCAGGTGCAGATAGGCTGCAACTTACCATGAACCGTGCCAAGATCCTAGATGTGTGCTGAAGGAAGCCGTTAGTTATTTGCGACTGTGCTGCAAAGGTACAGGTTTGCAGGTGTAGGTGCAAAGATAGATAGACCTTAGTGGGCTCCCCATGTAACTCTGACACCTTGCTTGAACAACCGACGCCTGGAAGGTGGAGAACGTCCATCTGTCCGCAGGGTGTAGGTGTCGACACCATCAGGGGCAAGGCCAGGACTCTCACCCATCCACTGACCAGCAATGAGACCATAATGTAGAAGTGTTAGATTGTGCCCTAGGGCACCACTGAAGAGCCCACGTGTTTTAGGTGAAACTTCTGTGGTTTTGGGGGTTTTTTGGGTTTTTTTCTTCATTTTCTCTCATAGCAGAAGTGGTAGAATCTCCAGGCAATCCTTTCGAGGCTAAGGTAGAGGTTGAAGAAGTAATGAACGTGCAGCCACTTGGGACCTTCTGAGACGTAACTGGGAAGGACGACCCTAGGCAGTCGGTCGGTGGCAGTGGGATGTGGGACCGGCACCCCCGGGGCAGAGGCGTACAGCTTGG
>NW_008803289.1:0-900 GCF_000699145.1 Aptenodytes forsteri | reverse complement strand
AACCTCAACCCTTCTGCGATTCTGTGATTTTAAAGCTATTAATCCAGAATAAAAGCAAGGGTGTCTTGAGATAGAAAAGCTTCACAAGGTTTGGGAATAGAAGGTTTAGGATAGTTTACTTGTCTGAGAAATTATTTCTGAGTACTCCAATCTGCAATAACATTATCTAGAATCTTAAGTAATTTTTAAAGAAAATATCAGGTCATCTTAAAGGTTGGCACACTTCACTGAAAAGTCACAGACATACCAGGGGCAGCTCTACAGCCTTCCCATACTGTGAAAACAGTGACAACCTGCAGGCAGTTAACACTTACTAGAATGATTTAAGATGACAGTATTATGTAGAAAGTTACATAGCAGAGTTCAATGATATTCACCAAATCTTTAAATATAACTTTAAAACTCCCTGTTAAAACTGAGAGTTTTAAAAATGCTACCACCTCTTCAAGCATCAAGAACATTTAAAAAACAATTGAGATTATTTAAAAGTGGGTTAAATTTTCAAAATCATGCAATTTGCTGGTTGTTCTACTGAGATGTTTTTGCTCTTATTTTCTCCTTATTTTGCATTACCTAAAAACAATGATAAAGGAATGTGAAGCATCTAAAGCGAATAAAAGAAATATCACCACAGAATTACAAAATAATTTGCCAAACATTTTAGTTCTATGAATATTCTGATTGTTTGTTTGAGATAATAGTTATGCCACCTCCATATCAACCTTTTTGGAATTCTATTGTCTACGTTTTCACCTATTTTTGTCTTTTATATATATCTCACTATCTATGGTTGAGCACACTAATATTTTTGACCCTTCGGATATAGAAAATCATACACAATTATTATAATGAGAAGTTTTATCAAAAAAATGTTAATAAATATACTGCTTTCAAGAAAAT
>NW_008803288.1:0-899 GCF_000699145.1 Aptenodytes forsteri | reverse complement strand
CAGGTGGGCACCTGGGGTGAGGCACATGGCCCCAGGTCAGGCTCCCGCCAGCCCAGCACCCACGGTCCCCACCTCCCTGGCTGTTTTGGGGATTTGGCTGCAGTGACCGTGAGCTGGGGTGGTGCAGAGCCGAAAGGACTAGGGGAAGGCAGTGGCTGAGCAAAGAGCCCAGGTGAGTGGAGGGCAGGTGCGCCGCGTGCAGGGACCTGCTGGGGGGTCCGTGGGAGCTGCCTGGGGGCAGAGGTGCTCGGGGCACTGGGGTATTTTTATAAAAACCCTTTGCACACCTTGAGCGTGGCCCATCCCCTGAGGGGGACCGCTCATGCACCCTGGAGGTGTTTGAGTCTGTGGGACCTGACAGGGTGCCTGCAAGGGTGCTGGCCGCCTTGGCTTGACGTTGCAAAGCCACCGCCATGCCCTGGCATCAGGGCAGCAACCTGCATCCTGGGCTGTCCCGGCAGGCGTACAGGATCGAGGGAAGGGATTACTCCCATCCACTTGGCACTTGCTGCCCCAGAGCCAGGAGCTGTGGCGTGGCTGGCAGAGCAGGGCTCGGGCCCGTCACCACTGCAGCCGCCCTTCTGCAGCGAGCGGCTCAGCTCCTCCCCAGCAGCAGCCCCCAAAGCCCATGGCCCCTCACCATGGGCAGAGGGGAGCAGCAGCCCTGCGCCGGGCAGGCACAGGCCAGCACGTCCCCCCTCTTCTCCTCTTGTGCCAGGCTGGGGCTCGCTGCAAGGCTGGGAATAAGCTGGGTGGGCACGAATTACCTGTTGTGTATGGCCATTCAGCAGGAGGGGTTGGATCTGCATCTGCAAGGAAGAAGATGGAGTGAATGAAAAAGCACCGAATGCAGCAGGCTTGTGGAAATGGATGGACATGGACGTGGACGTGGACGTGGA
>NW_008803287.1:0-898 GCF_000699145.1 Aptenodytes forsteri | reverse complement strand
GAGTCTTATTTGACAGAAAATAAAATACACAAACATGAGCGTACAAGCATACAGTTTGCTACAGGGCTCCTTAAAAATCGTTGCTGGTAAAACAGGAATTATACTAAAGAAGAATCGTATCTGTAGTCAGCCCTTGGAATTTGAGAGCCGCTAACTTAACATCAAACAGGGGCTATATCCCCAGGAATTCCCCTGGCAAAGGGGTCCCCCAGAACCGGGGAGATTATCCAATTCCAATCTAAAGAAACTTACAGCAAGGAGAAGTGACTAAAGACAGAAGCCTCTGAGCGTTCCGTAAAGACAAAGAAAGAGAGAGAGAACGAGAGCGAGCCAGCTTCACTTTCTCATACGAGTCAAGTGAGGAGAATTTATACCTGTCCTTAAGTTTGTGATGAGTGGAGTCAGGGTCCCTGGTGTGGGATTCCGACCTGCCTACTCTCCTTCCTTCCTTCTGCTATTTACATTGATTCTTACGGAGTCTTCTCAGATTTACGTGCGCTAACAGAAAGGGGCTCTTCACTTGGAAGCGGTGTTTGGGGCAGCACCGGCAGAGAATCAGCGTTGCTGTGAGTCCTGGGCTCAGTCGGGGAATGGTAGATGGCTGCTTCTCCTGCGTACAAAAGAGAGACACCAGAGAGCCATTACCTTGGAAAGGCCACCCAGGGCAGGGGCATCAGCAGCTAACAGCTCTTCCAGCAGCTAACAGCTCTTCCTAGCTCGCTCCAGGGACTTGTCCCGGAAGGAGACTGTGGTACCATGCCTGGAAGGGGAGCTGCACCATGGTGCATCTCCAGCCCATGGCCATCACAGGTGCTGGGATCCCTGAGCTGCCACAGCAGAGAGCCCAATTGATTCAGAAGCTCTTGAGCCTGACTGCCCATCCAGCCCATTCACTTTT
>NW_008803286.1:0-897 GCF_000699145.1 Aptenodytes forsteri | reverse complement strand
GAACTATCACAACAGTTCATATTGAAATCCATGACTGTAACAAAAGCTCACAAGCAAAATCACCAGTGATTGTTTAATGATCGAATTCAGGAAATGGAACAAAAAGGGGTGGGAAAGTACACGGTCTGAACAAGGAGTAATGCAAATTGCACGTCCTTACCTCAGGCGGCTTTAGGTCTGACAAGAGGAGCTCTGTGAGCTAAACTACGTGTGTAGTTTCCTTTCTATAATCATTGGGAAGATAACTCCAGAGTGTTGCTAATGACACTAGAGTTTAAATGACAAGTCAGAGAACTGATTTCTGTCAGTATTACTCTACAAAACCATGCAAAAAAGGGTTTTTTGCTCTTTTTTTAACCAGGTAATCACAAGAAAACCGTTAGCTCAGGTAAGTAATGAGGAAGATGAACGTGAAGATTATGACAATTTGTAAGCTGGAAGGTTTATATTAAATTACAGAACTAATTAGCAGTTCTAGTTGCATCCAAATGTTTTGTAGTTTTTTATTTTATTTTTGCACCGCACAATGTAATAAGTTCCTGTATGAGTTATACATATGAGGTTTTTTCATTTGTGCTTTATAAACAGAGTCTGTTTTCTTCTTTCATTAAGCTCTAGTCATTACTATATGCTTACTGACATACTCTACCATGTCATACACATTCAAGCTTTGTTTGCAATTGTTCAAGAGGTAATTAATTGATCAGAGGCATTCCTCAGATTCTTCAGAAGAGGAAGAACTAAATGAATTAACCAACCAGTCAAGAGCAATTCAAGGATCCAACCCAAGGCCACCTCAAGACTCTGAAAGCAACTTACTCTTTGAGTACATCTGTTTGGTACTCACCACCTATGCCTGTACTTGAAAATAAAATGGACCATTTGGCATAGAGCCAC
>NW_008803285.1:0-896 GCF_000699145.1 Aptenodytes forsteri | reverse complement strand
GGGCATTTATGCACATGTTCCTCCATGCGTATGTGTGCATGCGCAGCAGCGTGTGAACGTGTGCACGCATCTATGTGCGTGTGCGCGCGCATGCATATAGGCGCTTACAGAGCTCCAGGTGTGTGCTTGCATGCGTGTGTAACTGCATACATGCGCGTGCATGCCCATGCACGCGCACACGTCTGTATGTGTGCAGAGGGGGGTTTGCATGTGCACGCGTTCGTCTGTGCACGTGCGGCGAGGTGTGCACACCTATATACACGCCTGCGCGCCTGCCTGCACGCATGCACATACACGTTCCCCCGCGCAGGCGCTCGTGGCTGCCAGCGTGGCCGCGGGCAGCAGCGCCTCTTGCAGGGGAGGTACGTGCGCGGCTGCGAGGGCACGTGCGCCCGTGCAGCTGCCCGTGAGTCACACAGCAGCACCCCGGCCGTGTCGCCCCGTGCCAGGCCCTGCCACGAGCCCGCAGCACCCTCCGGCGTGTCACACCCCGCTCCGGCCTGCCTCCGTGTCCCCTCTGTGTGTCCCAGTTTATGCACGGCTATAGGGGGGGGGGTGGTGCGTATAGGTGCCTGCACATACACACCAGTGCACATATGCATAGCCTTTTGTGCATATATGGGCGTATGACTATACATGTAAGTGTATGCAAATGTGTGGTATAGGGGTGTACGGGCATTTGCATATGTGCTTTGAGCATGCTATAGGGGTGTATATAGGTGTGGCTGTACGCGAGTGTGCGGCTGCAGAGGGGACGGGGGTATATTAAAGCGCTGGCTGCTGCAGAACACCCCAAGGGCCACCGGCGCTGCGCCTCTGCAGTGCCCCTTTGCACCAGCACCCACCCCTGCACCCCCCCGTCAGCACCCACTCCACCAACCCCCTGTAGCACCTTC
>NW_008803284.1:0-895 GCF_000699145.1 Aptenodytes forsteri | reverse complement strand
ATGTGGTAGTTACTACTGTTGCTGTTTAAGAGTGATGTGAGTAAGAGTAGCTGTAGAAAAGCTTCATGGCAGGTGCGTGAGGCTCTGTTTGTTAGTGACTGTGCAACTGTCCTTTCAAACGATGCACGTTCATGAGCCTGCAGTCAGTCCTGGTATGTTTATTTTGATTTGTCTGGGTGATCCTTTCCAAATCAGTAGTGTTTTCAGCCTGGGGACCAGAAATGTTCCGGGCAGTTCATAAGGAAGCCATGTTTTTTTGGTCTGCTGTAGAATGTTTGCTTGCAGTTTGCTTGCGGACTGCTTGCAGATTATGCCACTGGTTTTCATGTAGCAAGTATCTTTAAAAGTATCTTTGTTGCTGTGCAAGTCAGGGGTTTATCTGTGTGTGGGAAGGACCTGGTACGCCACGGTCTCATTGACTGCTTGTTGCGTAACTGTACGAGAAGGAGCTTGGGGAAAGGCCTGTACGAAACCTCTCTGCACGTAGAGTTGTCTCGGCAATGTCAGTAACCCTTGGTTTATTTGTAGAATGTGTACAAGTCAGACCTGGAATGGTTGCGAGGCGTCGGCTGGTTGACAGAAGGTTCTGTGGATGTGGTGAAAGCAAAGAAAGCCCAGGAACTCCTGAATGAGAGGTTGTACCGCACGCGGCCGGAGGAGATGAAATTCACTAGCATTACTGACACGCCAGACGTTGTCCAGGCTAAGATCAATGCTTTGCAGATCAGTGACGTAAGCTTACCTTTCACTTACCTTTCATTTATGTGATGACATTTCTTTTCTTTGTGGTGGAGAGTAGAATTTCTGCCGTGGGAATGACTAATTGGAAAGTATTGCAAATCAGAATTACCAAAGAATTCCTGCTGGTGATTTTGTTTTTTTTTTTTTTAAGTGT
>NW_008803283.1:0-895 GCF_000699145.1 Aptenodytes forsteri | reverse complement strand
ACTATAGTTAAAGAAATATAGAAGTGCTACAATAACAAAATGGCATACTCAACCGACTACCGACAAATGATACTGGACAAGCACAAAGCAGGAAGAAGCATTCGTAGCCTTGCCCAAGAATTTAATATCAGCACACGCACTTTACAAAACTGGAAAAAACAACCAGAACGTAAAGTGGTTAAAACTCGTAAAGGCAAAATCGACATGGCTTTACTCAAGCAAGATGTCGAAAAATACCCTGATAGCTACCAACGAGAGCGAGCCGTACGTTTCAACTGCACTCAAAGAGCAATTGGGATAGCCTTAAAGCGGCTTAAAATCACTCAAAAAAAAGATACTTAAACACCCACAGGCAGATGAAATAAAACGTCAAGTGTTTATCGAGCAACTGGCAGACTATCAAAGCAGCAACCGACCTATTATCTACCTTGATGAATGTGGCTTTAAAACTAGTAGCTATCGCCCTTATGCTTATGCACCAAGGGGACAAAAATGCTTTGATAGCTACAACTGGCAGCTAAAAAGTACCACCAATGCGATTGGGGCTATTCATGGTAATCAGCTGTTTGCTGTAGGGCTATACGATTTTAATATTAACGCTGATGTCTTTTATCATTGGACAAAAAATCTGTTATTACCTGCATTGTCACCACATAGCTTGATTGTAATGGATAACGCTAGATTTCACATTCGAGAAGATATTAAAAATCTTATCGAGCAAGCAGGTCATACAATTCTTTGGTTGCCGCCTTACAGTCCTGACCTCAATCCCATTGAACATATTTGGGCTTGGGTTAAAAGGTTAAGACAAGATTGGCGACTTGATGATATCGATAAGCTATTCTTCTACTTTATGTGGATTTGTGGTAGTTTTTAATTTCTTTTACTATATAAT
>NW_008803282.1:0-894 GCF_000699145.1 Aptenodytes forsteri | reverse complement strand
GAGCAAGCTGAAAGGCACGGAAATGCTTTGTAAGGGGCTGTCACCAGCTACAATAGCGTGTCGGCACTGAACTATCCCTCCTCGCCCACACCGGTGAGTTAACAAAACGTTTCCAGAACGAAAGCGCCTCTTCCCCGTGACAGCTGGATCCAAATAAGCAAGAGAAGAGGGAAAACTCTTCAGGCGTCGTTAAATACTGAGACAAGGCATTTCTGGTGTTTCAATTATAACGGTCTTTGTATTTGCAACAAAAGAAAACTCAAGTTTGAGTATGATTCACTTGTCATTCTGATGGAACTCCCCAGCGTCTGACATCTTGTAGCTTTTCGAAGACTACAGCAAGTCAGAGACGGGGCGATATCTGCAAATAGTTTCCAGCGAGCTGCAGCTGGGGCTTGGCCAAAACACTCGGGGGTGAGCAGCAGCGGAAGGAGTGCGGCTGAGCGGGTGTCGGGGCACCAGCCCCTGGAGAAGCCCCGTCCTGGACCCGAGCCCCCCGACAGCAGACCCCACCCACAGGGTCCATCACAGCGTCCCTCTGCCCAGCGTGGCTTTGCTCGCCGGCAGCCACCCCAGCCAAGGCTCAGCAAAAGCCGCTTCAAACGTCACCCACGCTGTCCCCAGGCAGAGCCTCAGCGCCGTGTGCCCCTCAGCGTTTCCTAAACCAAGGAGAGCTCCTCAGCCTCCTCGGGGACACGCGGCCCCGCAGCCCTGCTCCGGCAGGGAAGAACAGCTCCTGCGCCGGAGCGTCCCGCCTCGCTCCTGCCCCGAGTCACGCACAGCAGCCCCGGCACTCACACTTCGCGTCCTTCCTCCTGGCTGTCAGCAGAAAGTCTTTAATCTCCTCAATCTTGCGAGGCTGAAAAGCGAAACAGAGGCTCAGCGTGCAGGGAA
>NW_008803281.1:0-894 GCF_000699145.1 Aptenodytes forsteri | reverse complement strand
CCTTTACTTTTGATCTAGCCTACTGGTCTCACAGTAGCTTCCTAAAGGACGAGAATGGTATGCTCGTCTCAGCCGCATCCAACAGTTACGCAGGCCAGGTAAGATTTTATTCAAAGAACCAGCTAAAAGCAGTCTTAGCTAATACACAGTTGTAGACTGGTCAGTTTGTTTGTCTCCCATTATTAGCAGTCATGTCAGTGTAGTGTAATGCCAATGACTGGCATTTATCAGTTTACTGGTTTGAAGCGTTACCTGGATTTTTTCTACGTTTCTGTCATCCTGGAAGTCAGTATTACTTGCAAGCGTGCTTGCAAATCTTGATTCCTAATTTAAACTATTAGTGGGGGCGCTCCTACCGCACAGCGGTGCTTGCGTATGCATTTGCTTGCTCATCTATGAAGAGGGTGCACTTGATCGTTTTTGAGAGAGAGGTCCCTCGTGATCTTGGTCAAGGAGTGCTGGAGAACGCCTGGCAAGGTTATAATGCTACTCTGCTGGCGTACGGTCAGACCGGCTGAGGGAAGAGCTATTCGATGATCGGGTACGGTGCAAACAGAGGCCTGGTGCCCGTTGTGTGCGAAGAGCTCTTCAAAGCCACCCGGAATCGGGACAAGAACAAGCAGTACCAGGTGGGATTGGCACAAAGTGTCATTTACTTCCAAGATCTTTCCAGGTTGTACTTGAAAAGACTCAGTTAATTTCAAATCAGCGAAACCAGAAACTGTGGCTATATGGAGCAACTTACAGTACGAGCCGTAGTGGATCCTATAAAACAGCGTTGAATAAAAAGTTGATGTAGTACAGCTCGATTTACAGATAAACCCTAAAATGATAATTTGTCGCAGGTGTAGTTAATGGATCCCTAACATGAGAACCAAAAATGTTAGTTTTTAG
>NW_008803280.1:0-894 GCF_000699145.1 Aptenodytes forsteri | reverse complement strand
CGAATGTCCAGTCTAAACCTCCCCTGGCAGTGCTTTGAACTATTCCCATGTCCTATCTGCAAAAACTGACTATTTACTGAAATCCTGCTTTTGTTAATCAACTATTTAAGCAACCAATTACCATTATTCTTATGCCTTGGCTGCCTTCTTAAAAGCCTTTGGTGAGGAACATTGCCAAAATCTGCTTGCAAACCAAGGAAGACTATATTAACCAGATTATCCTTACTCACGTATTTGGTGTCCCATTCTAGAAAGCCCGAGACTTGCAAAAAAGGACTTCCCTTTATAAAAGCCATTTTCCTTTCCCCAGCTATATTTTATTTATACATCCATCTAGCAATTTTTTCTTTATATTGTAGCGCAAATAAATGACACCAAACCACAAGTCAGTGACACAGTTATCTCAGTTTTGCAGAAATACAGCCATTTTCACCAGATATCTCACTACATGTTCTCAAAAAAGCCCTCAAAATATTATTAAGGTTGATCTAGAGATAAAACTTGAAAACAAGTTGATTTGTTATGTTCAGACAGAGATAGGATGTAACTTGTTTGTCTATACAAGGTTATATACATATTTTTGAGAGTGCTCACTCTTCATTGTAAGGGTTAATGAACATCTGACAACTTTAAGTTGCTTCAATGAGCTTTGCTTCTTAAAAAGGCATAGGGTGTGGCAAAACTGTATCTTGCACACAAATGCACATCTGAAGACCACACTGATATGATGCACAGTTTTGATCTTAAATATTTAGGTGCTATATTGCTAAAATTTAATATCCTTACAGTGATAACAAACAAACAAAGAATGATATTGGCTCATTAAAACTTATATTTACTTAAGCATTTATATACACAACACTACTAAAATAAAATAAAATAAAATAAAATAAA
>NW_008803279.1:0-893 GCF_000699145.1 Aptenodytes forsteri | reverse complement strand
TTGTGAAAGTATCACAAGGAGGGCCTTAAAATGGGGCCTTTTCTTGAAAGAATAAACTAATCATAAAGACAAGCTATTCCAGATTAGTTCCTTTACATTTTTTATGAGAAGCTTGAAAGATTAGTTTTACCCCAGTTTCAAGAAGGATCTTTTTTCTCCTGCAGCTTGCTCTGCTATTCTCCTAAATGGAAACCCTCACAAAAAAAAATTTCTCTGTATCTGTGTAACTGTCTTTTAGCTTCAGAATTACAAAGGCTTAATCTTCTTTTAAAGATTTCCATAGCCAATCATCCTTTCTGTATTTCCTGCACAAGACCACTGACATCTAAGTCTTCATATTGACCCTGCTGAGCTAGTTCACTTTAGGAAAAGCAAAAGCATGCAGAAACTGGGGTCTGAGAACACTGATGACATATGACACCCTAATAACTTTTGACATGATAAATTATTAATAATGCTTCTCCATCTCTGAAGACACAATAATGTAAAGTAGTAGTGACATATCAACAACATAAGAATTATTTTCTTCTCTTTTTCTATCTTCTCTGGCCAAATCTTTTGTCAATTTTTTTGATAGATTTTTCTAATCAAATGATTTGAAACTTCTCTTCTGATGGTTGTTATAAATCTTCCATGTAGCTTTTTGAAGGCAAAAACCAAAGCAATAGGCAATGTGCAGTAAGTGCAGAGCAGCTAACTGTAATCGCTGTGTAACATTATGTTGATTCATGCTGATATTTCTGTTTGTCAAGTGGTAACCTCAGAGTTCCTGGAGTGAACAAACAGTGCCATGCATGCTTGATGCACATATCCCATTCGTTTTTAGCAACATTGCCATGGAAAAAGAGGAAAGCAGAAGAACAGACAGAGGCTTAGCATTTAGACAAAAAAAA
>NW_008803278.1:0-892 GCF_000699145.1 Aptenodytes forsteri | reverse complement strand
ATGTATCTTGCATTTAGCGGTCATGGCTAAATTTTCTGCAGTGGGTGATCAATACACCATGCCTGTGAGGCCATGAAGGCAAAAACTCGAAGGTGCCCCATGAAGGTGTCCCCACCACAGATGCCCCTCATTAGTAGCCCAGGGTGGGTTTACTCTGTTACTTCCCAGCTACCAAAAGGGTTATTCTGGAAACTAAGCCTTGCCATGTGCTTATCTCAGGAGGACCTTGCAGCAAGACACTGATATCTGCAACAGCTTCCTCTCCACAGTCTTTCCACATTGTGAGCTGTACCTTCCTTGACTTCAGGTGTACCTACCACTGCAATCCATGTCTTTACACCTGGGAAAAACTAGCACTGAGCCAAGAGAAATCAGGTCTCTAACTCTGCCTCATCTATTTTCAGCACTTTTCCTTTTATTTTATCAAATGAGACCAAAATGAACACAGGCAAAAAATCTGCTGACATCTGGGAGGAGTTTGACTGCAGTGTTGGATCTTCAACTCCTACTGGGATTGCTTCACTGAGTGCAGTGTTTCCATGAAGCTGAAGTCAGGACAGCTCTGCTAGCTCACACCTGCTGTATATCAGATTTACACAATGACAGTTTACAAGCTGGCAGGTGGCTGACTTCATTTAGGTGCAATTAAATCTGGAGTTCATTAGTATTCCAAGTGATTTTATAGATTTACTGAGGCAATTTCACTCACTTGCCATTTAAGACAGATTTTCTTTGCTATCCATGCATATATCCATTCAAGAACATCTTTATTTCTTGAATGCAGAATCAAAGTCTAGATTTTAATTTGAAGTAAGCCTTAATGCTTATCCTCAATTGGAGAAAAAAAAGAGCAAACCAGCATATTTTCTCACATATTGTCTGTGGGGTTTTT
>NW_008803277.1:0-891 GCF_000699145.1 Aptenodytes forsteri | reverse complement strand
AAAAAAAAAAAAGAGAAGAAGAAAGTTGGCACTACCGACAGGAAGGAACTACCTTCCTGTAGATAAAAGAATAAATGTAGTTTTTTTATGTGGGCTGATGTTAAGCAGTATAGAAGGAAGCTTTGTGTTGCTCTAAGGCGTATAGGAATAAGTTGTCATTGAATACTGCAAATTGTACAAGACACAAGTATGATTTTATTCTGGTTTTAATTTTTTTCCCTCACAAGTAAACTCTTTCATTTAATTTAGTCAAGGGGGAAAATAGTATGAAATACTGCTAAAAATCAAAGGATGGCAACATGTAAAGAAGTTGAATATTTTACTCTTACTTTAAATAGTTCACTGATTATATAACCCTCCCAGAACTACTGAAATCTTTAAGCTCCTTTTAAAGAACTGGTATAAAATACTGAACAAGCACTAACTGCACCCTGTGACAAAGCAGTCCAAAGCAATGCATACGATGCATTATTTTTGTTTCAGAGAAAGATTGCTAGCATTTAGATCTATGTCTATCAATGGCTGAAGTTTGCAGTATTTAAATAGTAAGATCGCATGGGACTACTAGGATACTGCACTGGGGCTTTTAACTACTGTGGTTATAACCTCTGCCGAAGGAAAGTTGAACATGCTGCTAAGTCTGAGAACTATTTTTTTGTTTATTTATAAATATATCGGTCTAAGCCTGAGAACCAGCCAGAGTAAACTGGATGATTTCCTCTGAAGGATTCCAAAACGGTAAGCCCCTGCGTCTCAGTCAGCTGGAGGGATTTCTTGAAAAGTTATTGTGCTCCAAGAGGAGCTGGATGTCTTAGGACACGAGGAGTGTTTCATCCACAGCTGAGGAACCACTGAAAGCTGCCTATAGTAACCCCATGGTTCACGTGCGGT
>NW_008803276.1:0-890 GCF_000699145.1 Aptenodytes forsteri | reverse complement strand
GGCAGCGGTTGCCAGGCCAAGGCTGGCACCCTCCTGTCCCTCAGGGAGCCCCGGCAGCACCCCAGACCCCAACCCACCCATCATCCCCACGCCGGTGGCAGCCCGTGGCCCCCACCCCTTTTATTTTCCTGCCGGGGGATGCTGAGATGCAAAAGCACCAGAGACGGGTCCTTACCTGCCCAAGGGGCAGCCAGGATCCGTCCCCCCTCACCGCCTGTGCCCCCTGGGACCCCCCAGGCAGCAGCCAGAGCCAGCACGGAGCACCGGCTGCCTCCTTGCTTTAACTTCACCCCGCGCTATCTGTCAGCAAATCATCCCCGGTTACACAGATAAGGAATAATTGATGCAAAGGAGCCATCTGTTTGCGAACACGGAATATCTGCTCAATTAGGAGGGATCTGTCCACCCAGATAAAGCATCGCGGCAGCCCCTCGGAAGGGGGGCCTTCCTCCCCGACCACGTCCTCAAAGACTCACCCCCAATTAGAGGCGAGCGGGTTGACTTGGGCGTTAATTTGCTAAGCAGCACCCCGAGGTGCTCAGGCTGAGGCCAAGAGGGAAGGGTGCTCTGCCACCAAGCGCCGAAATTCGAGGGGAGGGCTGGCAGCCCCCTCACATCCCACCGTGGCGATGCTGAGCCCGGCCCAGCCCGGGGCTCGGAGGGATGCACGTCCCCACGGGTGGAGAGAGGGGACCAGCCGGCTGTGCCTAACGGATGGTGCTGAGCTGAGGCCGGCCCGCTCGTTGCACGGGTTTCTGCTCCGCAGAAACGCACCGAGGGAGCGTGCAGATGGACAGAGGGACTCGGGGACAAGCCTGCAACAGCTCTGCAGCACGCACCGGCCGTGCACAGCCCCAGTAGGGACCAGGGCCACAGGGCACGGCCCTGGG
>NW_008803275.1:0-889 GCF_000699145.1 Aptenodytes forsteri | reverse complement strand
TTGAATACAAGACTATTTTTGCGAAATCCACACAGCAAGAATATAGATTTTTACATCAGTTTGTCAACCTACCCTAAAGGCGTGTGCCGAGACAGCACTCGGTTAAATCCCGGTCTCCTGCTCCAGTCCTGTAACTTTATTCTCCCACTTCTACTCTACCAGGACTGGGAAAATCACCTGCCACTGTATTGCTGTTGAAGCCTTAACTGAACCCCGTCCTCAGCAAGATTCAGCTCCTCCAGGACACCCATCATTTACACATTTTCTACACCAGAGCAGTTTTTCCAGCACGTCACCACTCTCCCCCTAATTAAGAGGGCAGGTTACACTAACCACCCACCAGCCTGTGAGAATCCGCTGGGTGACTCCAGAGAGCTCTGCCAAACGCCCGATACCCGTGTAGGGCACGGCAGCCCGAGGCTCCCTTTCACTAAGTTTGCAGCGTATGAGGAATATAAGAGGCCCTGTTTGCGGGAAGAGGCAGTATCTTTTATTAGACCCAACGATACCATTGGGAAAAACCGACAAGCCATCAGGCATACAAACCCTTCCTCAAGTCCGAAGCAGAGGCCACGTAGGGCCGTCACGGAAATCCAGTTGCTCCGTCCTTCAGGGATTGGTGTCTGCTCCAGCTCAGCAGCCTTGTTATCTTGCTTGCCTTTACATTCTTCTGCAGCTCATCGTTGCTCAAGGCTTTCCTCTGACTCTCCATAAATATTTGCTGCTCCTGCTGCCCCCACTCCGCCCGCTCCAGAGGAGCTGGCACTCAAGGCCGCAGAAGTTTCCTTGACTGCGCATTCAAGGTCCTGCCACGTCCCCGTCCAGCGGATCACGTGGAACAGCTCCACTGCCGCAGGAGTAAGGTTAAGACAGACCGAGGGGAAAACCC
>NW_008803274.1:0-889 GCF_000699145.1 Aptenodytes forsteri | reverse complement strand
CTAAGCCCAAGACGGCCTCCGACCACCAAGTTTTGCTGAACTTGTAATCAAGGTTGTGCAGATGCCCATGATTTTGAGGAACTGGACAAAGTGTGGTGAGCAAGGATATGGTAGATGAGAAAAAGATGAAGAGGTAAAAAATTTCTGATCTCAGTGACAGTTAATTAGAGTGTTGTTATTTGTGGTGAAGTGTATGGGGTAAGCCCATACCTTTGAGAGAATCACTGAGAAGCGGTTAACATCCAACCACATGGTGTCATGCTCTGAATCAGATTTTCAAGTCAAATCTTGTGGGAAAGAGAAGGTTACTCTTGTAATGTAAAGATGCATGAATGCAGTATCGAATGCAAAGGAAACACACACAAACTGAAAACAAACAAGCCGTCAAGCAAAATACGTAAAATGAAAACACATATACTGCCTTCTTCATTTCACTAAGTAACATAAGCTGAGTCTTACCTGAAGGATGCATTTGTAATGAGTGGATGCATTTTTAATGCATTTGTACCTCCTCTAATTCAGCAGGCGCACTCCTTTTTTTCTGCAGTCTCTGAGAGGAGGTAATTCCCCATTCAGGCTCTCATTCCCAGCTGAGCCCTGTATCCCCCTGTTGTGCAGTCCTGTACACCTGTACTGCATCTGATTGTCATTAAAAAGAGATGAAACAGCAGCACAGAGGAGATGCCTGGCAGTGGCGTTTTACTGTGTGTCAGTGCTGTAAATTGCAGCAGAGCTGAGGAGTGGCTCTAACCCGATTCCCCAACTAGCTACCATAAAACAAAGCACTTTGTTGTCATTTAAATGCAGCACCTCTACATTTAGATACATATACATACATACATAGATACATATACAATACATACATTAGGGAGTGTTTCAATTGTATAGA
>NW_008803273.1:0-889 GCF_000699145.1 Aptenodytes forsteri | reverse complement strand
ACCGTTCCCATTTGGCAGTGTTGGATTGTTGAGCTTTTTACGGACTCATTTCCCAGCTGTGCTCTCTCATAGTGTCCACGACATTCCCCCTGTGCCTCCGCAACATCCTGCTGGGTAGGTGCAGCCAGCAGGTTGTCGCCAGCATGAGGGAACAGCTCACAGCCTGGGGACAGGCTGCACTCCTCCTAGTGCTGGGCCACAGTCCCCTGGGAAGGCAGGGGGCTGTGCCCGTACCCCTGAGGCAGCACAGCAAACGCACATCAGCAGCCTCTGGCTGCTCTACCAGGGTGATGCTATGGGGAGCAAGTGCAGCCCCATGGGGACGGCCGTGCCCAAAAGCCAGTAACCTACAGTCCTACACCAGGAGCCAGTCGCTTGCTTTACAGCCCAGACAAGGTTCTTGAAAGGCAAATGTGTCTGCTGGACAACCCCAGCTTCTAACAATATTTTGCTAGTTGGAGAGGTGTCAGCATGCCCCGGGGCAGCCGGTCCTGCTCTGAGGCTACAGTCCTGGAGGGAGGGGCACGCACAATGTGGGGCGCACAATCCTCCCCACTGCGAGCTGAGCAGATACAGAAGGAGCGTTTTCCCCCACTGGATATTAAAAGTCTTTCCTGCTAACGGATCGTGGCCTGTGATATATATTGGGGCACCCCCGGAGCCCACCCCAAGCTGTAAGCAGTGGGTACCCTCCTGGCTGCAAGGTTGGAAAGACTTTTTGAGACAGTTCTTCCACCCCTCCCTCACCCCGGTTTTGTTAACATGCATCACTTTATTCTTGGGGTAGTGGGGCAGATTTCCATGAATTAAGGTTAATTCTGCCCCGGTATCCAGCAGAGCCATAACCCGCTGCTTATTACGCTGGCTCCACAGTGTTACAAGCAGAACA
>NW_008803272.1:0-889 GCF_000699145.1 Aptenodytes forsteri | reverse complement strand
CATCCTAGAAAGAAAACCAAGGTGATGCCACAGAAGAAAGATGACAGAGTGAGGTGCTATAACAGCCTATTTATGACGTCGTGCTCTTGCCTGTGCACCTGGGCGTGGAGACATCAGTGTTGTGCTGAAGTGCCATCAGGTAGAGATCATGTCATTCATACCTTTGCCAGACCCCTGTCAGCAAGTTGGCAGCTGCCACCATGGTCTGATGACCCTTGTGCAAACAGCAGAGCACTCTTTTTCACACCTGAGATTAGTTAAAGCTGACAACAGATTAAATAACGGCTTATCACTGCTTGAACCCGACCTGCAATTAAGAGTTCACAGTTATGCTCTCAGCTGGTCATGAATGAGGCAAGGAGAGAGACTTCAGCCTGGTAACTGGGGCTTGTAAGAGCCTCGTGCTGTGATGAAGAGGCTCGCTTTGACTTTGCCTTTGAACTGCTAGGTATGTCTGGGTGTTCGGGGCCTGATAAAGGATCCACTGAAGCTGGTGAAAGTCTGGAAAATAAAATCTACCACCTGCTGTCCCTGAGTGTGTGGGAGTAGAGGAGGAAAGCGAGGAGGCGCCTTGGGTCTTCCTGGTAATTGCTTCTTGCAAAATGCTCAGCATGCCCTTCTCTCTAAGCAAAAACCCAATCCTCTTAAATGTTCTTTTGTTTATAACAGAATTCATTGCCAGTGTGCAAACACAGATGATGTTTTATATAATTTGTAAATAATTGATATGCATATGATACTGTGACTACAGAAACACACCAACAAAATTGAGTGATTATGGAGACTGAGATACAGTACCATAAATGTATATAGAGAACCATACTTTGAGTGTATGTGTAACATACACCTCTCCATCACAAATTCTTCTGTGGCCTGTTAATTAAATTGG
>NW_008803271.1:0-889 GCF_000699145.1 Aptenodytes forsteri | reverse complement strand
GCCAAAACCAGCACAATCAGGTTGAAAGATTTGTGGACATGCCATGCCAGGGCACCAGGCAAGAAGTAGTCATGGCTTCTAAGAAGATGCTCATGTTGTTTTTCCTAAGAAAAGGTAGAAGCCCTTCTGTCACACCCTCCCTGCCACAGGTTATATCGGTGTAGGATCCAGGTGCCATTTGGGTGCATTTACTTCCTACAAGTGTTAAAACTAAATGAGAAATCACTTTCTCTAAGTCCAGAAAATGAGTTCAAACACTTTTCAGATTTATCAGTGGTTAATATCTCCCTTCGAACCAGCACTGACTATCAAGAATTAAGTAAGATTAATACCAAGACCAGAGATTGCTGTCCTTGATATCTGAACAACTGAATCATTTGTATACTGCTGAAACTTTTACAAGACTTGAATGGAATTTACAAAATGCTTGAAATGTTTTAACCTATTAAGGAACAAAAATAGGCCATAATACACTCAAAAAACTCTTAGTATACCTGTCTGTTTTAGAGAAAGTATGTAGGTGTCAGTCTTAAAAAGAACTATTTTTTCATAGACACCTAATAATGTGAAGGACTCCATGTTCTGTAAACATCTGAATTCCAGAGGATACCAGCTGACAAATGCTGCTGTCAGTTTGAAATTTCTCCTGTGCCTTTTATATCTTTCTCTGTAAAGTCTTTTTAAAAGTTGTCTGCCGAAGTATTAACATGGACAGATGATGAAATGTTGGCAACAGGATACATACAGAACTAACTGGGTGATCTCGTGGTAGTACATAATAAATACTGCCATGGAAACATGGAGATCGGAGATAGCTTAGGTAGTACAGTGGTTTAATGGGTGTGAACATCTCAGACTCAAGTTCTGTACTGCTTTGCTGAAGATTGCT
>NW_008803270.1:0-888 GCF_000699145.1 Aptenodytes forsteri | reverse complement strand
TTCTATCCGACTTAACAAAGTTCTCCATTGTAGTTTCCACTTTCCAGCCAACGTTTCTTTAGATCCCTCACAGGCTGAATTTAATTCCGTGTTGATTACATATTCCTACTATGACATTCCTGTAAAAGCGTCTCCAGCACACGTAACGAAAATAGGTGACAGAACAGTTTATCCCCTATTGTTGACCGTAAAACTGAGGACGACTGGATGATTCTCTAAAGAGTCTGCCCTGCATAACAAAGAAGGATGCTACAAGGGAGGACTTCTGCAGCACCAATTATCATCTACTTTGTAGGAAAAGAACAAAAGGAACAATTACATAATGGGATTATTTTCTTATACTCTGTCAGTTAAGGAATAGAAGACTGGAGTAGTTGAAAAATGGAGGAATTGCTGAAGTGTTGTTTTGGAACAGATCTTCATCCATTGGTGAGAGGATGTTCACCTCGTATTGTTAAGTCTAAGTTTTGCCCCATATGAATGCCACCTTTAAAAAATACAGAATGGGGAAGAGCATGCAATTTAGTTGCTCTTTCTCTCTCTGACGTTTCATCTAGGTAGGCAGGAAATAACTGGCAAGATCTTTTGGCCTTTGGATGTATAATTTGTTGAACAACAGACAAAGACCCTTTTGTGGCTGACAATTCAAACCAGTTATGTAAAAAAAAAAATGTTGGTTGGTCTGTTTGTTTGTTTTTTTCTTTTTCTCTGCCATAAGCTGACTAGAAACAATATAGGTATTCTTCTCATGGGATGGCTTGAGTAAGTATGGAATATGGACACATGGTAGAAAGGGGTGAGTGAGGGGATGCCACCATTGTTAGAGCTGTCAGAAAATTCTAAATGTCCTTTTGCGGTAAGATGTGGAAGATTCCCTAAACCGCCTGT
>NW_008803269.1:0-887 GCF_000699145.1 Aptenodytes forsteri | reverse complement strand
CACAGGTCGTAGCAAGACATCTTTGTGCGGGATTGGACGGTGCTCTGCAAGAGGGCAGAGGTTGCAAGAGAGCAGCCGAGGGGAGCGCCCGAGGTGGAGGGGCTGGCGCCGGAGCAGGGGGAGAGGAGGAGAAGCGCTCGCAGACTTACCCTGTTCCCCGAGGAGAAGGCGACCAGAGCAGAGGATGGGAGAGCCTGGCAGAGGCAGAGCTTTTATACCGGCCCCGCCATTGCTCAGCACCACCTGGGCCAATCTGCAGAGGCGGCACTCCCTCCTGCTGATGACGACGGGGCTGTCCGGCTCCTGCCCCTCCCTGAGTCAGCATCCCCTCGCCAGACCCAGCACGTGCTGCTTCCGAGGCTTTCCTTCCCTTTCTGCCCTGTGGTCTAAACGACAGCAGGCATCTCCCTGCTGGGGGCTGCGCACGGCAGGCGAGGGACGTGCTTCTGCAGCTTCTCGCTGCCTGCCCTGGGAAGACACCTCTGCCCTGTGCCCGCAGCCAGGCTCTGCTGGGAGGAGAGCCGCCGCCGAGCGCCAGCCCAGCCAGGGGCTGCTGCAGCTGTGCATTCAGACGGGGCTCCCAGCTCCCCAGCACCCCGAGGGCAGCCTCTGCCCAGCACCGTCCCCTGGCACTGGGGCTCCCAGGACACCTGCGAGGGCTAGGCTGGCACGAGCCTTGTGGCGTGGGCCCAGGTGGGGATCTCTCCTTCTTGCATCAGGCACCTCGGGAAAGAGCACGAGGGGTCTTTCTCCCCCAGACTTGCAGAGGTCCACGGCCAACGCCTGCAGGCAGATGGAGGCCGGCTCCGTTGGGCTGGCGAATGATGCATCGTGCTGAGCAGGCAGTGCCCGAGAGGGGTGCCTTTGCTTTTTTGTTTCGTAACCTC
>NW_008803268.1:0-886 GCF_000699145.1 Aptenodytes forsteri | reverse complement strand
GCTTTTCAGGGCTCGGAAGAGGAGGGTCAATGTTCAGGGAGAGATGTGGGACCACGTCTGGCTGGTTTCCTCAGGAGGTACATTAATGGGTAAATCGCGTCCATCAGAGCAAGGTGAGGCCCCATGACTCTTTGCAGGCTTTCCACAAATAGCTCGTGACATTTTCAATTATTGAAAATAACCTGAAAAAAGCCAAAAACACACCGGACAAATCCCCAGCCACTTTTTCAACCCGTTTTTGGGCATCTGTGTAACAACCTACTTTTGACATGCGCCATCAGTGACATTCCCCACCAAGTTCAGAGCAGACTGGAGCTGTTCGGTGGCTTTAATATTCAGGTATTTAATGAGATGCCCAATTAAGCTGAACCACAGCCATTTGTGCTGCCATTTATTACAGAAACCCAAGGGAGTTAAGTGACTGACTCATTAGGATTTCAACATATAGATCCTTAATGTTTTTAAAAAATAAAAAAAAGAGAAAACAATTTCTTTACACTGTTTTGATGGAGAACAGAGGATTAAAAAGGGTAGAACAGGAAGGTTGAGTGTAGTGCAGCATTTCATGCAGAGCAAAGGAGGTGAGGCAGGGACTGTTTCACAGGCGAGGACATGCAAGACATGGGAAAATTTTGGCCTCTGCAATTTGCATCTCCCCAGCCAGAGCCAGACGCCATTTCAAATTTCAGAGAAAAGTTAACAAGATCAAAACCTGCCTCACTAAATCTCAGCTGGTTCGGAAATGTGCCCACGAACTTGAAAACAAGCTGGAGTCACAGGGGCTCATGCTGTGCAATGAAAGCTTTGCGTAGCTATAGCAAATGCAGTGTCAGATCGGAAATATAGAATCATAGAATAGATCATAGAATCGTTTAGGTTGGAAAAG
>NW_008803267.1:0-886 GCF_000699145.1 Aptenodytes forsteri | reverse complement strand
GGTACCTTTTGCCATGTGCAGTGAGCTGTGTCAGCTGATAAAATTAGCATAAAGAGGAAGATATGCCATGGGTCCTTAGACTGCTGCAGGGCTTACTGAACTGTGGGGAAAAAAGCACAGCGGAAAAATTGAGGGTGATGGGGAGAGGAGGGTTGAACTTCTCATGATGTTATGTAGCTCCAGCAATGGCAGGACGGGACGGGTGAGCCTCAGGGCTGTGTTCGCGTGGGCGTCAGGTAAGTGGCTCTGGCAGAGACAAAAGACTTCTTGCATCCAAGATGACATGGGCCTCGTTCCTAGCAGGAGTTTGTGTGGTGTAATGAAGCCTGGAGGCATGCTTCCTTTTATTGGTGAGGGGCAAGGTGCCTTCCATAGTCTTTCCACAGTCCCTCTGCACTCCTGGTGTGTCACAGTACCCAGTGGTTTGCCTGTCACATCGGGCTATCGCAGCACCTCCAGAAATTATATTGTTCCTGCTCTCTGCTGTCCTGGCAGCATGTTGCTAATACCGTGCTGCTTCCCAGCACTGTGATGGATACAGCACCAATTCCTGCCTGCACAGCTAGTTTCCTAAGGTGCAGATTGCTGACGAGTGTGCTGGTGAAAGCTGGGTTGAGAACTAGTTTTAGAGCTTGATGGCATCTTCCCTCACCTGCGAAGAATAATAATCTTGTGCTCTGTTTGTATCTATGTTCCTATCTTTCTCTTTTTTACAGATTGTTTTGCTGGCAACACAGGTTGATGCATCAGCTGCCATTTGAAATGATATACGGTTTATTCAATATACTGGTGTGTGAGAGCAGGGAAAAGGGAAGAAGCATGATCTTTTCCACGTCTTAAGCCTGAAAGGGCAGTATCTTTTTTTCTGTGTGTTGTTCACTTAAAA
>NW_008803266.1:0-885 GCF_000699145.1 Aptenodytes forsteri | reverse complement strand
CTGCTCACCTAAGTAATCTCGTAAGTAATCACGCAAGTATTTGCTTTCACGCAAGTATTTGCTTCCACGACCTGCCACGGGAACCAGTCATCAGTAGATTTTTACCAGGAATACATGCACTGATGAACCGAACTGCATCAAAGCAACATAAAAAGATTCCTCTTCTTATACACTGCTAGACTTAAGAAACACTACTTTTCATTTAACAGGAGGCTACCATTTATTAGCAGATAACACTGCTTAACTGCGGTGCACTTCGCTCACTTGCCCACTTCCCATTTCTGGGTTTGTTTGGGTTCTTTTGAAAAATGATGCAATTATGAGATGCTTTTTCACCTTTCCTATTCCAAAATATAAGGCTTAAACAACAGTTTCTGAAAGCTCTTGGCTTTGCTAGTCTTTGGAGGAAAAAAAGCCCACGAAAAAAAAAAGCACTTATTCATAATTCATTTTTCTAAACAGAGTTAGTGGATAAAGTTGCCACTTCCCACATCACGCCACAAAAGCCTGTTTTGACTGACACAAATGTGAACTATGACGTACTTAACTTCCAGCTATTTTCCTGATCAATGAATTACTACAACAGGTTGAAAATTTTACTCAGTAAGTTGATGGGCAGAATAATGCAAAATTACTCCTGTACTGTCAACGGACAACTTCTTAAACATTAGCAACTGAGCCGTTAAAAAAAGGGAAGAGACAGACCTTCCACACCACAGACATGAAATGTGACAAATACAGCTATTTCCTGAAATATTGCAAAACCGATCAGAAAACGGCATCGTCCAGGCGTAGCGCTAAGGAGAAAGGACATCGCTGTGCATCCAAGAGGGAAAAGAAAAGGGAAGAGGCACGTGCAGCTCGGATCCTCGCGTATTCTCTAGG
>NW_008803265.1:0-885 GCF_000699145.1 Aptenodytes forsteri | reverse complement strand
TCACCTTGTATTTCTTGGAGTGGTTTCATCTACTCATTGAGATCGTTCTGTAAAAACAGGGAAATAAGATAATGCTTTGGCCACTTAGAGCTTGCTCCGCTAGCTGACTGACAAGAGCTCTTCAGTGCAGTTAGTGCGATGATCTGGTTGTGGCTTCAGCTGCAGAAGCAGCATCGTAAATAGTAAGTCTGACTTACAGTTCGCAGCTGAAAGGAAATAAGTCAGTGACACTGTAGTTATGTGGCTGTTTCAGGTTGATGTCTTGTGAATGGGAAAAAGGGCTCTTGCCTAGTCAGCTTCCAAATACTGCACCAATGGCTATTTCGAGTTTATAGCATAAGATGCTATTTTTCACCCATGCTAATTCCATAGGCTCATCTAAAACTTAGAAATAACTAAAGACTATGTACTGGGAGCTGTGTAGAGCTGATGTTCTGAGGGGTCCATTTCAAATGCCTTCACCTTTCTGCACTGTTTGCTACACGTGATTGAAGTTACATATGCTATCTTCAGAAATGTTCAGAGATTTTTTTTTTCATCTGCGGAATGATGAGTTGGAAAAAACTGTTACTTCTTGGATTGAAACTGAGTCCTTAAGTCTTCACAGAGCAAGCAATCTAGCTATTAAGTGATCTGTCAGCTGCCTTTATGGCTTTTATGCTAGCTTTGCAGGATAGAAGAAATCATGAAAAAACTAATTTTTAGCCTCCTAACCCACTGAAGGTATTTCATAGCTTTAGTAGATTACTACGTTAATAGCAGTTGTGAGCTAGGATTAGAGGTGTTTACTCACTGGTATCAGTAGTTGCTATCTCAGGAATGATCTCATTTTCAAAAACACATGAAACTAACCTCTGGAGCTGTAGGGGCAGGTCTTGTAGCTTC
>NW_008803264.1:0-885 GCF_000699145.1 Aptenodytes forsteri | reverse complement strand
GGATCACCATGAGGTCTTTTCCTCAGCTTCTGGGTTCTCTGCAAAGACCAGGGTGCTGTGGTTGTGGCTAGCAACATTTGTGGCCTGCTGCCTGGAGCACTGTGATGCCGAGGCTGCACTTGCCTGGAGTCCTGTACCTGCCAGTCAATGCCCTGGGCCAGGTGACTGGGAAAAGCTGGGACTAGCGTGCCTCACGGAGCTTCAGTGCCCACATCGCCTCTGAACCTTGGGAGAAAATGCCAGGCTAGAGTGTAGCGCGGGGGAAGAGAGAAGCAGGTAATCCTGGCAAAGGAAGAGCTCTGAAAACCTCTGGAGCTGGAGCTCTGAGGAGTAGCTGGGCTCTGCTCCTGAGTCCCAGGAGTGCAGCCTGGATGCTCCCAGCCCTGAGGTTGAGGGTCCTTAGCTTGTGGCAACTCGACCCTTCCAACGGAGCCACTTCCACAGTGCTCTAGAGTTTGGGAAAGCACTGGAAAGTGTCCTTGTGCTGGCAAGCAGAGAACTAAAGTCTTTGTTCCTGACACAGGCACACAGATGTGTGGTGATCCTCCTCCCTCTGTGCAGGAAGCTGCATCAGTCATCCCTCCTCTGAGCAGGTTCTGGCAACCCTGCTCCTCCTTCCTCTGCCAATCAGCCTGAGGCCCCTGTCTTTGGAAGGGTTTTATCCAATTTACACTGTTGGAAGGTCCCGATATTTCAAGAGGTCCTGGCCACCAGAGCTGCAGAGATGTGTTCTGATGATTTTTGCATTGTGTTGTCTCCTGTACAGACACCTCCATTGCCCCTCCCGATGGCATTTGGTGTAGACTCAAGGAATAGGACAGGCACTGCCTGTGACTGTGGAAGACTCTCTGGTGACCCAGGTTCCCTCATAGAATCATAGAATGG
>NW_008803263.1:0-885 GCF_000699145.1 Aptenodytes forsteri | reverse complement strand
ACCTTCCCCTCACATAAATTCCCTGAGAGCAAAAATTTCAAGGCTTTTATAGATCAGTAGTAACCAAGTTGTAAAAGACTGACAATAAAAAGAACAAAAACCCGATAGTCCAAACAGGAGAAAGGTATGCATGAGTTACTTCATTCACCTCTGCGTGTCCAGGTTCACCTGACAGATAGGAACCTATTTAAAAATAAGCATACCAGTTTCAAAATACACCTAGGAATACTAAGCTCCTACCTCTTCTAGTCCAAGTTGTTCCATAGAGTCACAATAAACTTCGCTGTCTGAATCACTGGTTAAGTGCTGAGTTGCTGAGACCTCTTCAGTATTCTCTTCATTTGCACCTGTATGGAAAGGAGAGACACACACGTGCTTTGTAAATGTGAGCCAATCCTGGCAAGGAGTAAAGCAATGAGTGAAAATGTCTAGGTGAGCTTCAACTCATGCCCCTTTTAGCTACAACTGTCATCCTAAAGTTAGATTCTGAATAAAGAGGTTATATTAATATAGGAATTATATAAAACTTTTACTAATGGGAAAACTATACCTCATATTGGCATTTCTGCATTATAAGTTGATAATTTTAATTTTACCTTGTTCATTCCACTCTCCTTCCTAAGCTCAGTATAAAGTAGTTTTGCCTAAAGTTATCTGTTAGTTTTAAAATTATATATTTAGACATCAGTTTCAACAAACTGGCATTTATAATACGTTCAGCCTTTGAGAAAGACAAATAAGATGTTAGTGATTTTCATTTCGCTACGAATTAGCTTTCAAAGGCAAATAGTATTTGCATAGGTAGTATAATGATTTTAAAAGAAAACAATTGTATTTCTGTGGTTTTGGGCATCTCTGTCTCTGAATTCATCTCTCTTTCTGTAG
>NW_008803262.1:0-884 GCF_000699145.1 Aptenodytes forsteri | reverse complement strand
TCCGTGTGGGTGGAAGGGACACTGTGCTCGCTGTGGACGAAGGTGGGGTTGTCGTGGTGCTCGTGGTGGTACTTGTAATGCACTCTGGTATGTTGGGGAGGCAGCAGACACTGATCTCGTAATTGAGGCAGACCGGCATCGGTGTTGTACCTCCTATGTGCTGATCCTTATTGTTACAGATGAGCCCTGTGTTAACACTGCACTCCACATTCTGCCCTAAATCTGCAATGGGAATGTCAGGGAATTTCTGTGCTCTGCATGAAATATTCTCAGCTTTCGCGCAGACCCAGGAGGGGTTGTTCTTCACAATATTCTCAAAGGTTTCGTAGTCACCACTGTTTCTGTCAGAACTATCTGGGTAACTCGCATCAATCCAGTCCGTCCAGATGCAATCACAGGCTGGGGGACAACAAGAGGAACAATTAGAAACAGCTGGAACAGAGACAACAAGCTGGGGCACACTCGCGAGTGGTGCTCTGGGCATCCCCTGCACACAAGGGTGCCCCTCGGGCACCGCCACACCAGTCAGCCAACCCTGGCCACAACAAAGCTCACTTGTGTGGGCAGGCATCCCCTTCCTGGCCCTACAAAGCACACTAGGGCCAAATCAGGACACAGGCACTGCTGAGCCGTGTGTGTCTCCAACCTCGCAGCTAGGGCGCATTGCTATATGGGGCTTCTCGTGTGCAAAAACCACTTGCATAAGGGCAACACATGAGGTGGAGCAGGACTAAGCAGGGACTCCCGCCACTCTCTCACCTTCTCGTGCCACTCACACCACCTCACTATCTCAGGGAGAAACCAAACACCGGCAAGGGTCGTGACCACAAAGGAAGCAGGCACAGGACACACACCGCTGCCAAAACATCAGCTTGCTTCCCAGC
>NW_008803261.1:0-884 GCF_000699145.1 Aptenodytes forsteri | reverse complement strand
TGATCGCTGCAGCCCAGGGGAAGGCAGAGGCTCACCCAGGACTCAAACCCTGGCCTTTTTACATCAAAAAGCGGAATACCTCCTTGCAGAGAAGAGTTACAGAGGGGAGGTGCAATTTGTCTTAAGTGGCTTGATTTGGTTTGATTTAGTTTGGAATGGTATTGTTTGAGTTTGTGTTTGGTTTGTTTGGGAAGGTTGGGTTGGGTTGCACTGTGCTGGGTTGGGCGCGGCTGAGTTGGGTTTGGTTAGGTTAGGTTTGGCTTGGTTTCCCAACAAGGACAGTGGGCTTTGTGTGTGTGCAGCAGGTGTGCATGAGCACGCACCTCTTGACATATGCATTCAGTGAGGCCTGTGACGATCACACTGTTCAGCAGTCCTTGTGGCTCACCCTCTGCCCAAGTCCTATGGACATCAGCACTACATCAAAGGGGAGGCCAAAGAGCTGAGCTGGTCGCTCTCATCAGGAAGGTCCAGCTGCTTCACTCCTGGATGTGAATGGTGTTGTTCCTAGAGGATGTCACCTTTGCTTTTCTTCTTCCCACCGGGCATATGAGTTCAGCTCGGAGGGTTTAATGTTTACCGAAAAACAAGTCTATCAAAGGAATGGGCAGATGTTCAAAGAGCCTTATGACTCCTTGCCTGAGGGTGATCCAAGCCAAAATGGACTTGTTTTTCTCCTCATGCTCACCCCGGAGGCCAACAGCCTCTGTGGGATGTGGTAAAGGCAGGGAACCAGAGCTCCCAGGTGCTTTTGTGGGGTCAGGGTCAGAGCGAGATAGTTCCCTTACTGGGTCCAGGAAAGTTGAAGACTGCAAGAGCTGGGCAGAGCATGAGCCAAAAAGAGGCTGGCTGGCCATTGCCCAAATGTCTGACTATACCTGCAG
>NW_008803260.1:0-884 GCF_000699145.1 Aptenodytes forsteri | reverse complement strand
CAAACTTTCCAAAGATATATTCACTTACCTGTCTGAAAAGCTTCTCAGGGAAAAAATCTTTCATCTCTTCTATGTTGTTTTTAGGTTTTATTTTAATAGTAAATATTTAATATTTATTTTAATATTTAAATGACATTTATTTATGTGCAGTAGATCCAGATGGAAATTAAATTGCACATTAGACTTTACACCTCTTTTCCTGAAGAATACACAATCCAGACTAACAGTTATGCATGTTTGCAAGATTATAGGCATGGAAAGAACTGTTGAAATATGTATAGTACTGCTTCTTTACATTGAGATCCAGGAAGTCCCACATTATTTAGAACAAGATTTCCCTTTTGTTGCACACCAGTTAGTTGCATCGCAGATGTGTGCTTTTACACACCTGGAAAAGTTTTTATATTACTTCCTAGGAACTGCAGGGTAGGATATTAATATATGAAAATGCCTTCAGTATGTGAGATTTTGATCTGGAACACTTCATTGTTGAGCCAGAGCAACAGGAAGAAGATTTTGATTCCATGCATTTCATTTCCTGGCAGTACAGTAACATGTTGTTCTTTACAGTATTAATATAATTGACAGTGAATAGAAAGGAAGTCCCTTAGTAAAGCTTTGGGAAAAAGTACATTTTATGCAGAATCTTTTTTAAATTTTGGAGATAATATTTGTGTGATCTCCTGAGCTCTATCTCATTGTGACATTTTCTCAGGTTGTTACAGTCACATTGCATTATCTTCTCTAATACTGCTTGGCAGAGTACAAGGATTTGAGTTGAGTACAACCTGATTTGAGTTGTCACAGTGCAATGCATCCTCAAGACAACTTTGAAAACAAAAGAACAAAGTACCATAAAACAGGCTGTGGCTTTCCAGTGGGAA
>NW_008803259.1:0-884 GCF_000699145.1 Aptenodytes forsteri | reverse complement strand
GTGGGAACCATAAGGGAAGAATAAGGCCACATTAGCTTCTCTTCTTCGTCTAATGAATGCTAACGTTGCCTGTTTACAAACAAATTTTTTTTGAGGAAAACCCCCTCAGCTAGCGTAGTAATTATTCCCTCACTTTTCTGATTTATACAAGATGAAGGGTATTCTCAGGGCTATTTGTGGCCGGCTGCTTCACACTCTGATTCTGTGCTTATCCTCTGTCAGAAGCTTTTCAATCCAGTATCTCCCTTTCTTCTGGTTTTGTTCAAATGGTTTGAGATGCCTTGACTCTCATGGCTGCCTAGCTTGGACTGATCTCTGGGAATGCAGCTTTCTGAACAACTTTGTTATAATTTACTACATGAACTGCTCTTTCATGCTCAATGTTTTTTCTTATCCAGCTGATATATTTGATGGCATATCAGTAAAACTGGATAGAAGTTGACCTGGGCAGAGGTAATAGATCTGAGAGGTTAAGGTGCACAAATGTCTTAAAGATGTCTTGTTCTTGCCTGATCTGCTTTAGGTCAATCCCTATGACACTGTGTGAGTTGAAATATAGCCCCTCCCCAGGTCCCAAAAGGGGCGCTAGGGCCACAGTTTGCCAACAAATAGGGGCATTATGTCATTTCTTTCTTTCTTTACTGTTTTTTAGTGTACTGCTCTAAAAGAATGAAACCAAGACAGTAACTTTTACTTACACTGACTGTGTTTGGCTACCTCTCTCTTTTCTCTCTCCTTTCCTCATGGCAATAAAAAGGAAAAAGAGAGATTATTAAAGATTCCAGTGTGGAAAGGGCTGAAAACTCCCTTTTAATCTACATGGAAGAAAAAAAAAATGTTGACTATATGCAAAAAAAGGCTTTGATCAGACAAAAAAAAAAAAA
>NW_008803258.1:0-883 GCF_000699145.1 Aptenodytes forsteri | reverse complement strand
GTGCAAGGGCACGCATGTGTGTGCAAGGGACATGTGCATGGGGAAACGCCTGCGTGTGTGTGTGCGGGGGGACGTGCACATGCACGTGTGCAAGGGCGTGTGTGCAAATGTGTGCGTGCAAGGGCACGCGTGTGTGCGCAGGGGACGTGTGTGCGTGTGTGTGCGTGTCTGCCAGGGCACGTGTGTGCACACGGGGACACGTGTGCAAAATGTGTGTGTGCAAGGGCAGGTGTGCGCACGGGGATGCGTGTGCGTGCAAGGGCACGCGCGTGTGAGCAGAGGGCCACGTGTGAACGGGCACACGTGTGTGGAAAGCCAGCGCACGCGCGCAATTTGCACGCGCGCAACCCGTGCACGTGCAAGCCATGCACACGCGGTCTACGCGTGCGATTTGCACACGTACAAGCCGTGCACACACGCACAGTCGGTGCACACGTGCAGTTCACGCTCACCCACTCAGTGCACACGTGCAACTCGCACACACACAATCAGTGCACATGTGCAATTTGCACACACGCAAGCCGTGCACGCACAAGCCGTGCACATGCAGTTTACACGTGCAATTTGCACACGCGCAATTCATCCATGCACGTGCTCTGCAAGTGCACAGTCTACGCATGCGATTTGCACACGCGTGAGCCGTTGCACGTGCGAGCCGTGCACACGCCCAGTCTCCGTGTGCGATTTGCACACGTGCAAGCCGTGCACACACACAGTCAGTGCACACGTGCAGCTCACGCTCACCCACTCAGCGCACGCGCGCGACGCGCACACGCGCAATCCGTGCACGCGCGCGCAACCAGCGCACGCGCGCAATTTGCACGCGCCCAATCCCTGCACGCGCGGGCCGTGCACACGCAGTCTACACGTGCAACTTGCACAC
>NW_008803257.1:0-883 GCF_000699145.1 Aptenodytes forsteri | reverse complement strand
GGCATGCCGTGGCACTGCATGGCCGGTGATATCCCATAGCCAGGGACATCCCATGGCCGATCACACCCTGTGACCAGTGGTGTCCCATGGTCAGTGCCCTGGGGAAACCTGCTGTGCCCAGGGATGCTGCTTGCCTGGGTGACACATGGGTGCCAAACCCATGTTTGGCCCCTGCTGCAGAGCAGGGTCACAGCCACGGCACCAGCAGTGGCACAGCAAGGGCTTTAGCCTAGAGCAGCTCTCCAGCAAGGGATGGTCTCCTCCACCTTCATCTCCTCCTCTTCCTCCACCTCAACCCAATCTTACTTTCTCCATCTCTACTTCCACCTCCATCTCCTCCAGTTCTACCTCCATCTCTGTCCCTGTCTCCTCCATCACCTCCACCTCCATCCCACCTCACCCATCTCTGCCTCCTCCACTTCCACCTTCAGCTCCTCCTCCTCCACCCCAATCCCACCTCCTCCACCCCCATCTCCAGCACCCCCTCCCTCTCCTCCAATTCTGCCTCCATCTCCACCTTGATCCCACCTCTTCCACCTCCATCTCTGCCTCCTACCGCGGCTGCACCAAGTTTCTCTAGACATCCCCTTCCTCTGCCTCGGTGGGCACAGCCGCATGGTACCATGACTCTGGTGCTGTTGGTGCTGCCACCACCCCCAGGACCTCCCACCAGGCACACGGTCACCACCCTGGGGGACGATCCGGCCAGCACTGACCCCGCCAAGCCCCACTCCCAGGCTGATCCCCACCACCCCAGGCCACAGCACACACCGCAGCACTGGGACCATCAGCGATGGGTCATGAAGCCCTTCCCAGCCCCGGATACGTCCCCTGGGACGGACGCTGCCCCCAGGCACCGCACCAGGCTCCTTTCACGTGTCTT
>NW_008803256.1:0-882 GCF_000699145.1 Aptenodytes forsteri | reverse complement strand
CAAATCCACCAATAAATTCCATGTTACCTCCGTGAACACAGTACGGTTTCCTTCATTTATTCCCAACACCTGGAGGTTCCTATATATAGTGATGGTCTCTAGGGCCTCTGACTCATTGCAGTGATTTTTCTTTTTTTATTGAGGCAACTGAAACAGCCTTGTTGTTTTTAGTTTTAGCAGGTCTGTTCTTTTTTCTTAGAATGATGGTTTACTTATAAAACTGCATGTAAACTTTTTTTATTTAGATTTTTTGTTCCCCAAGCAATTCTTTTGACAGTCTGTCATTCACTACTTAGTTAACCATATATTAACAATTTTGACTGTATGTTTTTATAGGAATACAAAGATCTCCGCTGTATTTTTAATGTTGATCACTTTTAGTGCTGCAAAACCACGCAGCCAACCTTCTCTCTCCCCACTCCCAGCTATTACTACGATCCTTTTTGAAACACCTCTGAGGATAGGTAGAGTTATTTGGGAAATGCTGGCTTAATCTGTGTAATGAATTATTATTTTTAGTGCTGTAAGCATACATTGCTTCAAGCTTCATAGCCACAGTCTTGATTCATCGCTCACTGCATGGGTGCCTGTCTGAATTAAAATAATGTTTGTGAAGCAGCTGAAGCACTTAGACCTCTGAGATTAAAATTCCTGGGAGGAGGAGGAAGAAAGGATGTTCGAAAGATTTAATGCCAAGGATAAAGGGAAGATGTTGCACATATATTAATAAATCTGAGAGAAAATGCTGAGAATATGATAATCTGGAGACAATATTCAGCACCAGAAATCCTTAAAGTAATAATTGTGAGAAGCTATGGGGGCAGTAGTCAGGGAGAGTTGTACTTTGTGTCCCAAGCATATAATCATAGAATCATAGAATAG
>NW_008803255.1:0-882 GCF_000699145.1 Aptenodytes forsteri | reverse complement strand
AAAACTGCCAAAACCACTTTATTCCTATCCTAATTTGAAGTGTGACATTCCTATCAATAAGAAAATTATGTTAAGGAAAAATGTATATCAATTAACCTCATAGATGTCAGAAGACAATGCATAAATACCAAGTCATGTTCAGAAGACGACTAGTAATACAATTAGAAGCAGTTTGTGATTGTATACAGTGAAGTGTCTGCAATTTGGATCAGTTACAACAATCCTTTTGTGGAATACACAGTTTACAAGGCAATGCCACCTTTCAGAGAACAAGAGTGAGTTCTGTCCCTTACCTTTCTCTGATTAATTGCAAAATTCAGGATTTTGCACTCAGTGCCTTCCATTAGGGAAAACTATAAATTGACTTGAGGATGTTAAGATTTTAGAGAGATGGAAAACAAAGACTGACATCCCATTTCATAACATGCACATTATGAAAGAGACATATTATGTAATTCATATATTAACAGAGATGTTTTGAAAACTATGCAAAACCTAGGTACATGAGTGAGTAATTATTATTAATATTACTTAATTTATTCTATATTTTCTGTGTTCTTTATATTCTTCATGTTGATTATTCTCCTAGTGTTCAGAGGTGTTAAGTACTATACATTCATACAGTAGAAAGCTGGCCATGAAGAACTTAGAGCCTTTGCTGTACTTAATGCCAGACTTTGCAGGAAGAATTTATGCCTTAATAGACTTAGCCTGCATTCTTAAATTTACCAAAACATGGTGCTGTTTTTCAGAAATCACTGGGACAATTTACACACATTTCTGTTGCAGTCTACTTCCTGTAGCTATCAGTATCCTATAGAGTATGTACTTTAAAGTGTTTTATTAAAATCACTAGATTTCAGAGGAAGGAGAATCTGAATT
>NW_008803254.1:0-882 GCF_000699145.1 Aptenodytes forsteri | reverse complement strand
GAATAGTTGACAATCAACAGAAAATGCTGGACACACAGATGCTGGAAGAAGAGTATGGGTGCAGTCCTGGACACAGAAGCAGGGGAAGCTCAAGTTAGAGTACAGAGGAATTTTTAGCTCTCTGTATGGTGTAACATAACACACAATCTTGTAATAAAGTAACACAATCTTGTAATGTTTAAATGAATCTATAGAGGCTGACAAAGTGTATGAGTTCTTACCTGTTGATCAAAAGGTCATGCACCAGCTAATTCTTAAACCATCAAACCTGATACAAGCAGTGATCTCAAGCTATGATGGAGAAAAAAAAAAGACCTTTGGGAGAGGGAGCTATACAGAGCTGCTGTGACATGTGCCAGGCAGAAGGTCTCCTTTCCCCAGCACCTTTCTTAAAGTCCCTTCCAGCCACCACTCCGAGGGACCGGCCGCTTGAAGCATCATACTCAGGACTCTCCTTGTCCTCTTTTAGTGTCCCCTCAGAGGGATTCATGATGTGAGTGTCCCTCAGGCCATCCTGGCAGCAGCTCTAGGAGGCACCTGTTGGATTTTTCTTGTCTAATCAGGAAGTCACCCAAAGATATTCTGAGATGTCCAGTCACTGTGGGTTAGGAGGCATGAGGGAAGGCAAACCAGCACGTGCAACAAAGAGCATGTAAATGCTTTTATAAGACATACAAGTTTATTTTAAGGGATTCTTCAGTGAAGTCCTTGATATCTTATCACCATAAGGCTGTCCACCATCCATTTCAGTCAGGCGGGAGCAGAGCTGCTTCCCTCTGGGATCAGGATGCCTTGGGAAACCAGGTAATCCCAGAGGTGCTATTTCATATTCAGTCTTGAAGTGGTAATATCCCACTGGACTAGAGTGCAGCTACAGAGACT
>NW_008803253.1:0-882 GCF_000699145.1 Aptenodytes forsteri | reverse complement strand
TTGTGCAATTAGAAAATAATGCAAGGGCAAGAATCTCAGAACAGAACACACTTTCTTACAACATCACACTATCAATTCTGTCTTACTTTCATAATTTAAGTCATCCTCTAATTCTTTAATTTAGCATACAAAATATAAACATGTATGAAAGAACGTCCCTAAGAAATATATCTTCTATCCTAAAGCATCATTCAGATTTTGATGATTAATACAATATCGTATTTCAAATGTTAAGAAAAATATCCTTACAGTAAACTAAAATAGCCTTGGCACCTAAACCAGTTTGCATTTTAACATCTTACTATAGAAAAAGCAAAACACAGAATGAATCATACATGAAAACATTCCTTTTCTTGACAGACGCAAAAGTTCAGGAACAAGTCACATTATCTCCTAACACTCAAGACAGCCTCCAAGGAGTCACTGCACATTGCCGTCAACTCACACTGATTTCAGGGTCTCTAAAACCATTCACAAAAACATGACCCTTATACTGAGGGAAAGACATATGGTATCTTAAAGAACCATGCCCCTTAATATACCTCATAATGCTTACAGAAGATCCAACATGAAGTACAGACCTTTATTTTATGTATGCTATACACATCAAGCATTTGACACAAGTACAAAATTAGAATTTTCACCTTACTTGTCAGAAATACTCCACATAGCGTAGGGCTTTCGTGCATTGACTGTTTATGTATTCAGTAACAGGACATATGGAAGAACTGACACGCAAACTGGCTAACCACCAGTAAACCTAAGCACGTACATTTATATTTAGGTTCATGTCTCCAAGTATTTGTGGCCAATTTAACTCTCAGAATACTTTTGCCTGCACTTATTTTAATGAGGAACATGGCATAATTGATTGCTAAAAGA
>NW_008803252.1:0-881 GCF_000699145.1 Aptenodytes forsteri | reverse complement strand
TCTAAGCACAAATCAGGAATTTTTCTCCTCCAAATGTTACCCTTTTGTTTCACACCTGTCTCATGAGGCTGACTTCAAAATGAAATTGTTGTAACTGTACATATTAAATAAATTGCAGGCTCTACCCAGGCTGGATGTGTTGGCAGCGGCTGATCCAACAGGAGCTTCCTGGCACGGGCCCTGCCAGGCAGGGAAGAGTCTTTCTCTCCTGGCTCTGTATTCAAACAGTCAGCGCAAAGCAAAGCGTGTTTGCACAGAGGAGCTGCATGAGGTTCACGGCGTTGTAGCTTACAAAGGAAAGGACATGCATTTAGGAAATAACAAAGGAAATAGCAAGTATGTATCAATGGAGTGATTTATATTGTTTTCAGAATAAAAAGCTGTATTCTTTCTCAAAAGACAAAGACGCTGCCTCAGGACTTACGTGCTGGCTGGGGAGTTTTGCATCCTCCGAGCTGCATCGGGAATGGGAAGCGATGGTTCTCAGCTGGTGGGTACAAATCCAGAGAGCAGGTTAAACTAGCGCGGGTAAAAGGACAGCGGGCAGCGGTTGCTGCGAGAAACCAGCTCAGAGGGGAATAGTGGGGTAACACACCCTTGTGATGGCCTGGAGGAGGGAGTACAGAGCACTCTGTTTCCACGGCTGTAAATTTGATGACTCTGCAAATACCAGAGAGGGCAAAAAGAGCAGAGAGGCTGGGGAGGACAGGAGGCTAGCAGCGAGGGAGAGATTCCTGCCAGCAGAGGCATGTGTGTCACAGGGGAGCGATCCTTCCAAAGCCATTTAATGAGGGAGAAATTGGGGAAGCAGGAATGGGGAAACATGCTTGGGTCTCACGCTGGGATGCTGGAGGGTATGTGGGAGAGCAGATGAGCCTGTT
>NW_008803251.1:0-880 GCF_000699145.1 Aptenodytes forsteri | reverse complement strand
CTTGAACACAACAGATGTGAAAAGTATGTCAACTTCCATATTAAACCCATTTTTTTCCTAGAAATTATGGTTGTGGAAAGATTTGCATTAAAAACTCAGGAATGAGAAAGCAAAAGTAAAACACCCTAATGCTATTTTTTAACATTTTTATTTCTAAAGTTCATGTCATGAATTTTGGAGCCTTACTCATTGTTTTGAATTTTGGGGATTTGAAAAACTGTCTTTTGTCAAGATTTCTTATATTAAGAGGTGATTAATAGTTAAACTCTGCATTTTTGGTGGGTTCACATGAAAATGAGATGCATTTCAGAAAGCTGTCTTTTTGCCGAATATGAGTTTTGTGTTAAGTACAGAGATACCTGTATGAACTTTAGTGGTTTTGGTATGCAGGTTGTCAGACTACTTGATCTGACATTCCCTTCTGTCTTCAACCCCTGTGAAATGGAGTTTATAACAAGTATAGAAGCCTTTTTTCCTCAGTGGCAGGGTTTTATTTTTGTCACTCAGTCGTGAAGGTGAGTCTTTGCGTTTTCCATTTTTTGTACCTTATCTTTCTCAGGAGTTTGGCTTTGCTTCTCTGATTCCAAATATTTACAGGTACATTAATCTGGGGGGGAAAGGGAGGTGCAGAAGACAAATGTTAGTATTTGTACTTCTTTTTACATAGGGATCATAAGTTTTGGCTGTAAGAGACAACTGGGTTGTCTCATTTGTGGGGTAAAGGAGGGATGGATCCTCCATATCCTGCATTTATGAAATCAGAGGAGACACTTTCCAACCTCAAACTGGCTGAGGATATTCTGTTTCTTTGAAAAATCTCAGGGGAAAGAGAGCATCCAATTGTCTGTGACAGATACAGTGTTATCTTGGTCAATGCGTG
>NW_008803250.1:0-880 GCF_000699145.1 Aptenodytes forsteri | reverse complement strand
CCACGGCTACTGCTAGCGCAAGGCCTTGGTTAAAACTGAGGGTTCGGTTTACATTTTGGAGAAAGGCAATTCTTGTCGCCCACTGTAGTTAAAAGCATGTATCAGCGCGGGTCACGGATACAGGCCAGTCTGACCGTAGCTGGTAGCGAAAAGGCTGCCGCCTGTTGGAAGAGGGATTTGAGGTCGTGTGTGGGATGGGAGGAACTTACCAGGTCGTAGCTCAGGGGTCAGCAGTGGGAGAATTGCTTTCTTTCGGTTTGTTTTGCTTTTAAGAAAGTACTTTGAAAAGTGTTAAAAGACAAATACCACCACAGGTCAGAAGGTGATGTTCACAGCTCAAGCTTACTGGGAGACACAGAGCAGGGCTTGTGACAAAGGCTGGTGTCAGGATTCTAATGTAGATCCATAGCAAAACTATAGCTTTCCTTTACTTACATGTTAAAGCTATTGTTAAATGAGATAAAGGTCTCTACTTCTGTGCATAATTTGTGTTGCCAAGAAATGATCAAAGGCAGGACAATGAAGCAAGGTTTAGACTTTTATTCTGGCAATAGAAAGATTGCTTGTGTCGGACAGATTGAGCATGCTGTTGTATTGGAAGGTACCGCTTGTATATGCTCGCTATAGCGTGGATGTGGCTGTAGTTGTTGGACACAGGCTGCCTGTAAGACTAGTCTGTTCATTCATTGGCCTCGTATCAGGTTTAACAAGGGAGATGGGGTGCTTTTTCAATCAGCTCAAATAATAAGGTCAAGGAAGGGCCAAGAGACTAGTGCTCTTTGAAACAACACATTCATTTAGATCTTGGATTGATAAGAGTCACTGGACAAGTGCTAGGTTTAGGTACGTTTTAGAGCTGAGGTTGGGAGATACTGAAAAG
>NW_008803249.1:0-880 GCF_000699145.1 Aptenodytes forsteri | reverse complement strand
GGAGAGGAGAGGAGAGGAGAGGCAAGAGTGATTATGACAGTTTTGCCCGATTGGCTCCCAGAAGTCTGGTCCATTAGTAGTATGTTTAAAGATCCCATAGTCAGATCAGAGAAACTGCCATAACTTTGTTGTATTTGTGTTATTAAGTGTCTCCCTTCTCTGCACACACTATCATATTTATTTTGGGAGAAAAGAGTTATCCCTACAGTAGTATGACACTTTTCAAGAATATTAAGGAAAGTTCAAACACCAGGGAAATCACAGAAATTGAGTAGTCATGGGGAAAGACAGCCTCTTGGTAATATTACAATGACATGACTTGCAGACACTCACTAATTTTATAAGATCCATCAACCGTAGTGAGTCTGATGTGCACTTGACTCCTATTTTTACTGATAGCCGTGTCACAACTCAGTCTCTCACCATTCTACAAAGATATCACACTTGCCACCTAAAGGCCTCACATGTGCCTCTTTCTCATGCTGTGTCCTCAAGACCTCTCATCCTCAGCATTTCCTTGCATAAAGCCTGAGCACACAGGCTGCAACGTCTGCCTCAGCCTCACTGCTCTGTCAAACATGTGGAGCATTCAGAGCAGATTGCTGAAGAAATCCATCTACTAGGGAACACGTGTGAGCTTTTACAATTGTTAGGGAAAGGAAAAAGATGAGCAATTTCAGGATGTCACTATGCGCATGCTCTGGATAACATTAGGCAATGGGTTCTTTTAAACAATAATTTTGGCAGAAGTTCTGCAGGTTCACTGCTCTGCATGGCATGACCATGGCAAAGTATAAATTGCAACCTTTCTTAGCCAAACTAAAACACAAAACTAAAATGCATAGGCAGCAGAGGCAGGGGTACACATCCTGGGGAGATT
>NW_008803248.1:0-880 GCF_000699145.1 Aptenodytes forsteri | reverse complement strand
ATGATTGCAAGCGAAGTTGAAGCTGCACTAGTCAGTGAGGTGACCTAGGAGCTAGGTCAGTTAAATCTTTCAGAAAAAGAAAAGAGGTGGGAAAAAAAATCATTTTTTGTAGCTCACACCATAAATAAGACCTTATAAGAACTTACAAGTGAATGGGTTTGTTTGTTTGTTTTGTTAAAGTACAAGTTATTTATCCTTTTTTGTATCAATGAGCAGTTATTCATATGAGTATCAATGACATCCATGGGTTTTGTCTTCTTAGATGCTCACAGGAACTACTCAGATTTGCCCAATTCAAGCTTGTGAATATAACAAGAGGTAAGGCAGAACACTTCCTAGCATTAAGATGGAGTGTATCTTCTTTAATGGGGTTTGGAGGTTGAAAGTGATTGTCTTTACGGACTTTTTCCCCAGTTTTATGAACCATAATTTAGCCCCTAAAGTGCATTACAGTTTTCATAGTTTCATATTCTTCTGGCTTGACATGTCAAGTGCTGACAGTACGACATTTTGGATATTCATCTATCTTATTTCAGTGATCTGCAATGTGTGTGTGAATCATAAATCTCTGCTCTGTACCTTGACAAACTTTTTCAGGCAGTGTTGCTCAGCCCATTCCTATTTAATTATTGCTCAGTGTTGCATCAGGAAAACCATATTCTGAAGCACATATAATCAATCAAACATGCCATATTTCTTCTGTACATTTGGTGTAGTGCAGACTGAATAATAATTATGAGAATTAGAGGTATAATTCAACTAGTAAATATTACCATAATTATAATTGGGTTGTATAATTTGACTAATACAGATATTCCAGTCCAGCAAATATATTTTGAGTTTGGCTTTAGTCAAGAAAAAGCAGATAGGCAGAGGGTAG
>NW_008803247.1:0-880 GCF_000699145.1 Aptenodytes forsteri | reverse complement strand
GAGTTGTTCTCTTCCACCCGAACCTGATTTCAGTGGTAGCAATTTCTCATTTCCTTCTTCCACCGACATTCTGAAGAAGTTAGAACAATCCAGAAGGTCTTGCCCAGCCAGACTGGGAACAGGAGCACATTGCCCACATCCCTCTCAGTGAGCCTCCTGCCTGTTTACTGCCCCGTAATTGCCTGTACCCCCCAACTCCTCCGCTCCGCCTGCAGGCAAAGTGTTCCTTCTCGCAAGCAGCAAACTGTTCTGTCACCACTGGCACTGTATTTATGGAGCACATATTTACCAAAGCAGAGTGCTGATGACAGGGAAAACTGCAGACGAGTCACCATCTTTAAATATGCTAACCACAAATATTTACTTAATTACTAGAAAAGCTGATATTCCTACATACAGTCAAATACAAACTAGGCACAGTCGTTATGTATTTTGTCAGCCCAAAGGCTGCAGCTTACCTTCTTTTTCTCAGCTGTTAACCTCTGTGTTGTAAACTGAGTCTCACACTGCTGGTTTGTTTATTTTACTGCCATAATCTGGTGTGATTCTCACTGACTGCCTTCCTTCTTGTTCATGGCAATGGAAGAAAACACAGATACAGGCCACCAAGATTCATTTTACCTGTGTGCCATCCTAGTCTAGCATCAGTTATATTAGTTGCTTTAAAGGTAGATCTGAGGAAAAACACAGTGTGATTTTTTTTGCATGATCAGACATTTTGCCATCTTCTCAAAACCTCATCTCTGTGTTGCAACTCACCATGTTTGGCTTCAGCTCCCAGCTCTGTAGTAGGAGGACAGCTTCTAGGGTACAGGTAATAATCTCCCCCCTTTTCTCTCTTGCTTATTGTGTTTTTTTTTTTTTAAACGCCAACTCAAAC
>NW_008803246.1:0-879 GCF_000699145.1 Aptenodytes forsteri | reverse complement strand
CCTGTGCCACTGCCTGGTCACCCTCACCGTGAAAAAGTCTGACTCATCAGCAGAGGACTCTGCATCTTGAAACAGGAGGGTGGCAATAAGGCTACAGCATACCCCCTAGGTCACTCCTTTTCCTGTTAGCCCACAAACAAAACAGCCTGTAATGCTAAGAAACTCAAACCACAGATGCACAAGGCAGCTGAATTGCTTAAAATTGCTGTGTTGCACACCAGTGATGCTGAACAGACCACTTGCACGTGCGTCCTGGTTCTTATCAGTAGGTGGGGGAGAAGGCGTGAGTGGGTCAAATCGATCTGCTTAGAAGTATTGCAATGACGAATCACCTTACGCTTATGCAAGATCTTGCCCTGAGGTTTGTAACATGGATTTTTTGATACAAATAATAAACCTTCTGAGAGCTGCTACTGTCAGGTAACCGGAGTATTTCCTTCCTAAGCTGAGATGAGTCGCCACTTCCCCTCGTGTCTCACGCCACTTACTCACTCGGTCAAGATCAGCAGCATACTCAGCATGCACACACCGTAACTTCGCTTTTCTGGAACTTGATTTGACAACCATGGAAGTCAAGGGGAGGTATGTGAGAGGAAGTCTTTGCATCTGTCTCATTTAGGGCCTGTGTTCAACTCCTGGTTTCATTTCACCCCTGGAGGAGTGCTCCTCCACTGAGCCGTACAGAAAGAGAAGTTTAGTCTGCTTTTAACAATGAGAAATCAGGGGATGCTGGAAGATTTTGATCACTTCAGGGAACATGTCTATGGTCTTACCGACAAGCAGATTAGCACTCACCAGCTGTACATGCACAGAGAGTAACTCAGTGGCTGAGGAAATAACTCGGTAACGATAATGAGGATTGCTAAGACTTAGTTTTAA
>NW_008803245.1:0-879 GCF_000699145.1 Aptenodytes forsteri | reverse complement strand
GCATTGCTGTGCACAACCGAGCCTGTAGCTGATGCTGCAATTCGGGGCCATGCAGCAGCTTAATTCCAGTCACTTCCTACGATGGAAGAAGTCTTTACAGGCGTCCCCAGTAAAGCGCTATATTATGAGATTTTTCAGCATCAGATTTCTGCCTCCTCTTGCACATGGAAGACATTTATATACTAATGAATTAAACCATGCCAGGCCCAGACACTGCCTCTCGCCCATCCGTGCAGTCACGCTGCCTGCTCCTGGAGTTTCCATGCCGCTGTGTCCCCCTGAGCTCGCTTCCAAATGAGCTGTAGGGCTGGCAAGAGAGCAGCGGTCATCACTAGGGTGTGATAGCTCCCAGCCCAGAGCAGCAGCCCCAGGAGACTCGGGCAATCAGCCCGGGAAGCGGCTCTTCCTTTCCATCAGCTGTCGAGCAAACGGGGGGCTGGGAAGCCGAGAGAGATGTCTCCATTGCAGATGTCTCCTCCATTGCAGCTGCGGAGCAAAGGGGGAACTCGCTGCCTCTGTCCTGTCCCCCAGGCTATGCAGCGAGATGCTGCCGTCACAAATGCGTCAGTTGTTTGTTTTGTTCTGGTTTCCTTAAGACCCGGAGTTTGTGCGGTCACTCCTCCTGTGTGTCCCTTCCTCCAGCTCGCCAGGTAACTTCTGAGCCTCCTGGTTAATTCAGAGACATGCAATTCCTAAAACTGACACAAAAACCAGCAGCCAGGTTGAGGAGAGAGGCCCAGGTTAGCGCCCCACTGAGTGAAAGTTGGGTACAACTTCAGTCCGTTCTCCCTTCCCCAGACATGGCCCCGTAGCATGTACTTATGGACAACCAGCACCTCCATCACTCTCCCATAGAATCATAGAATCATAAAATCATTA
>NW_008803244.1:0-879 GCF_000699145.1 Aptenodytes forsteri | reverse complement strand
AAGAAGAAAGAAGACAAAGGTTCAGTTTGCTATATACATTTTCCAACAAATTGTCTCTAATACATGAAATTTGGGCTTTTGTGGATCCTTTTCCATTGTCAAGAAAGAAAAATAACAAGCAATATTGTCACACGAACAAAACCAAGGGTGTTTTAGTCAAAAGGATTCACACCTAACGGCTTTACCGCTGAATCAACTTGTAGATTTAACAATGTCTTTGCAATTGTTGCTCCATGGATACAGAAAGTTTAGAAACTGCAGGGAAAACCATTCCTGCTGTTCTTGTTGCAACTTTATTATTTGAGGAGGTTGCTTCAATCTTTGCGGTTAATGACACTGGCTCCCATCACTCTAGTTACAGTCAGAATTGTATAACAACAAAAATAACAGCACTAATATTAATATTGCTGTCAGTTTTACCTTTTAAAAGGCCTTTGATGAAGAAAGGACCATATGATTTGAATGCAAATATTCAATTATCTATCACTAGTTAAAGAAGGCCATCCTGTTGCATTCTGGTGGTGAAAGTGTTCTGCAGTATTTGTGGATCCAGGACTCCACATACCTGCAGATCCAAGAGCACTATATTTAAATCACATTTTCACTGGCTTGTGTTTATAACAGGTGTTTCAGTCCCTATAGGAGACTCACACGCTTACACAGGCTTACAATGACATTGAAGAGAAGTAGAAGATCAAAATTCAACCAAAATGCAGGAATATTTTGGTGTGCTGAAAAATTATGAAAACCGGCCACTGGAATCCCTTTGATTTTGAAAACTAAGACTGCTAGTGTAATCTTGTCCAGCTGGAGGACCACAGTAGAAAATATGAGGGTTTTGATGCATTGAAGGTGAAAGCTGACTGACACAATAAACCT
>NW_008803243.1:0-878 GCF_000699145.1 Aptenodytes forsteri | reverse complement strand
CAATATATATAATAATTTTAATATATATTTCAAATGCATAAAAGCAAGACATGAAAACAAGCAAATTAGTTTTGAAATATGATACAATACCTAAATAACTATAATCACTCACTACACTTTCATGAAATAAAAATTAAGCACGCAACATATTAGTACCATTTACTATTTTCCTTATTATTCCCTTAAAGTTCACTTTGTGAAGAACATTTTATTTATTGAAACTATAAAGAAAATGGTTTGGAAGCAAATGATACAGGTTCCAGCATTGCCACATTTTGGAAGACCTTTGTAGTCCACTTGCTAAGTCTCAGGCACAGCCCAACGTACAGAAGGAACATAGAGTGCAGTGAAATGCTCAAGCCAAGGAGAAGGAGAGCAGGGAGAGGCTGGCAGAACTGGAAGCATATTCAGGTTCAGTTTAACATAATTCTAAATTAGTGCTGCCGCATTCAACTAGAATAACGTTTTCAGAAGCATTAGTGTGCTCCAGCGACAGGCAGAGGACACCCTGAGGAGCCATATGAAGCAACACCTTCCCTATTTTCTCTTCAGGGCTTGGTGCGGCCCAGACCTTCACAGTCAGATCAGGAAAAGGAAAGGGAAGGGAAAAGGAGTTATTTTAAGCAGTATTAGGACAAACTTTGTGTGAAGGGAGTTTAAAGCTGGAACAAAATATTTTTTCTGTTCCAGTCCTACACCTTCCAAATCATTCATTTCCCCCATGAACGGAACTCACAATTGACTGAACTTGGAAAATGCTCGTGGAGTTATTAATCTGATTTCTTCATTTTGTATCCATAGTAAAGCAATCTGCTTGATTGCCAACAGACCTTTTTTGTTCGGTTGCATTGGGAGAGGGGTCAGAGAAGAGGAGAAGA
>NW_008803242.1:0-878 GCF_000699145.1 Aptenodytes forsteri | reverse complement strand
CAGTTTCATCCCAGAAGCTGTATTTCCGTGCTTGCTCAGAAACAGAGAGGTCACTCGAGCGTCCCGGCAGGTGAAAAACACCGCCTGAAAAGTAGACCGATTACTGACTGTGTTAGCATTCGGGCTGGTGGGGTGCTCAGCAAGGAGAGTCCACGTTGGATGACTGCTCGGTGCGGCTTTAGAGAGGTAAACGCTGAGGGCCCCCCAGTTCAGCCACTACCCATCTGTAACAGTGAGCTGTTGGGCAGCTAACAGAGCCATAACCCCCTTTAAACCCAGTTCCAACCTCTTTTTTTGCCTCGTGCCCTCCGATTTGGTGCCGTTCGCTACCCGGCCTCAGAGCCGTGAAGGCTAGCTTATCAGTGCCCAGGCGAGGCAACCTCTGTACAGGGGCTGGCAAGAGGGAGGAAGGACTGCAAGGGTCTGGCAAGCAAAGAAGGGGACCTACTTGAATGGCAAAAGGAGACAGGGGGGACTGTAAGCCGAGCCATTCACGTTTAAAAAGAACAGGGGCTGGACTCCTCTGGCAACCCCCGCAGCCCTGCAAACCCCCAGGTCCTGTCAACAGAGGACTCCTGAGCTCAGAAAGTCGGCACATCCCAAGGCCAGGACAAGGCCACTGGGTCCCTCCCCAGAGCTGAGCAAGGGCCTCCCCGTGGCACAGCTGGCGCCAGAGGTTCCGTGGTGTGTGTTGGTGTCAGTTGCTCAGGGCAACCCTTCAGTTGCCCCTTGGGTCCTGCAGGTCGGTGGAGGACGGGCTGCGCTCCACAGCCGGGCTCGACAGGGTGAGCTGGGAGGAGTCAGACTTGCTGCTTGGGAGGTCCCTGAGCAAGGTAAGGACATCGACCCTCTCCCGGGCTTTTCTCCACAGCATAGAG
>NW_008803241.1:0-877 GCF_000699145.1 Aptenodytes forsteri | reverse complement strand
AAAAAAAAAACAGTAGAACTCAAAGACATAAAGAAAATATTTTTTTCCTGCAAAATATTTTTCATTGAGAAAATGCCAATTATATGTATTGCAGTCATAAGAAGCAAAAGAACCAGTTCTAGTTTAACAGGATTCACATATTCAGCATGCTTAGAGAAATACATGTTACTAATTAATAACAGTTGGGTTGTTTTCCATCTGACATGATCCAATATAAAACTGAAGTTCCTTTCCATAATAAGTGTTGAAAACTTGCAGAGAAAAATATATTAATCATCTTCTAACAATCTTAAAAAGGCTTTCCAAATAGGGGCATAAATGTTTTCTTTTTCAGCAGGGAATCCCTTTTGACCCTCTTCTGACCTCTTCAATGAAGAATTAATTGTTTCTTATTGCAAACATTATTACAGGCACCTGATTCTCCCCTTGGTGACACTGATATGTTTCAGGAGTTACTCCATGTCAGGCAATGGATTTATTCCAGTATAAACCCAGTGCACTTGAAAGCAGAATTGTGCCTCTTTTGGTGCCTGTAGTAGAATATGAAAAAAACAGTCACATAAATAAGATCCGCCTCCACTGAGCTATACCAGTTTCTACTGGTAAAGAATTTGGTTTTATACATCTTTAAGACAAATGTAGAACTGTGTGGCAAGTACGTAACAGTAGTAGACCCCTTGCGTCTACCAGTCCCACATGGTGGCTTACTTACTTGCAGGATGTCTCTGATGGCACTAAATGCCAATACTGAGGCAACTAAGTCATGTCTCAGATGTCTGGGAAACCCTCAGGTCAAAGAACGAAGCACTGAGGAACAGATTCATCCTTCCTATATACTGAGGGACTAAAAACATAAATACTTTTAATTTAGGCTCCT
>NW_008803240.1:0-876 GCF_000699145.1 Aptenodytes forsteri | reverse complement strand
ATATACAGACAATATATAGTTATTTAAGTAATGTAATGTATAATACTTAGTACAGGCACTAACTTCTCCACCTAGAGTTCATTCCAGCTTTACTGGAAAAAAACTACAAAAAAAGATAGTTTTAACCCTTTCAACCCTTTTTGATATGTATTTAATCCCATTATAATACATTTTTACTGGAAAAAATACAGTGACTAATATTTTGCTACAATAAGTCCCTAATGTCATATTCCCTAACAAAATTCTTAGTCCATCATTTCTCTGAAACAAACACAGTCTTCCAGTATGTAGGTGTACTACCCAATTGGGGCATATTTTTTTGTCTGGATTTCTTTCTTTTCTTTCTTTCATTTCTTACAGGCAGAGGGATGGAAGGCTGACAAGGAGCCAACTGTAAATCATTCATTTTCAAAATTATGTTTTGACCAATCTCTGGAACTGAGGAAATGATTATTGCAGCCTTTGGATGTGGTCTAAATGATGCCACAGGCTATGGTTCCCTCAGTGGCTGTACAACACCAGAAAACTGCACATTCCAGCCATTATTTTCCTATTACTCTGATAATCCCATCTTTTCCAGGATTCCCAGGTGGAAGGTGATAGCCTGAAGGGCAAAAAGGGCAGGAGATAAGATCAGAATTTTAGACTTCGATTTTGCAGTAATTACTAGGTTCTGTGTTTTCTCCAGTCCTATTAATAAAGCCACAGAAATTTCTAAGTAATTTCTAACATATCCACAACAGGGTGTTTCAGTGGTTTTTTTCCAAGTCCATTCAGTACATATTTTTCTAGCACAGCTGGAAGAACTTGTCAATGGAGATTCCATCTCCCCCTTCTCTTAGAATCACAGAACCATAGAATCATTGAGGTTGGAAA
>NW_008803239.1:0-875 GCF_000699145.1 Aptenodytes forsteri | reverse complement strand
TTTTTTTTTTTTCTTGCATGGGAATACATGAATCAAAAGGGGTCCTGACCTGTAGATCTTGCTTCAGCTAGAGGCCAACCAGAACAGTGTGCTTCTAGTGCTACTTTGCTATCAATTCTATGGCAGCAAATAGCAAGCGAGTTCCGGAACGCCATGCTTGTTAATTCCTTGCGTGCCATATCCCAGACACCTTTCCTTAGGTGTAAGAGGTGTCCAGTATGAGAGCGGAGCAGCGCGGGGTTATCCCCTCTGTGCCAGTTGCACAAAGGTGGTACTTGGGTTAATTTCAAAAGATTGTTGTTTTATAACTGGAAGATTTGCTTTGTGGTTTGTGGGTTTTCTTGTTTTGTTTGTTTTTTTTTTAATTCTGCCCTAATGGCAAGATTCCTTTCTCACTTAATGGTAGGTTTCTATGTCTAAAAGATAACAGATGTTGGCTCTAAGGTCAGTGATGAGAATTCGGGTTATCTGAAACAACTTTTTATTTTCCCTCGTAGATCCAGCAGGAAAAGGCCAAAGAAAGAGAGGAGGCAGTCACCAGCTCGGAAGAACACGAAGACAGCTGAAATGGAAAAAGAGACATTGATGCTGGAAAATGGGAAGAACCGAGCAGAAGTAGCACAGGAAGAGACCACTCAAAGTTTGATACCCACGCCTGTGAGGATCGTGATATTTGTCATCTTTGTGTTTGTGATCTTCATGCATGTAATTAATGGAGGCTAATACAAACAGTCTGCTCAAACCTCATCCTGGGAAGAAAATAAACGCACTGTCCTGATGACATAAGCAGTGTTTAGCGGTGACTACAAAACTGAAGAATGCACTTTTCTCTCCCTGCTACTTCTGAACAAGCTCTTCAGGCGGTGAATTAGAAG
>NW_008803238.1:0-875 GCF_000699145.1 Aptenodytes forsteri | reverse complement strand
CCCAAGTTACTATTTTTTGGGGCAACTAGCTTAGTATTTCCCAAATAAAAGACTTGTGAGCTGTCTTGTAAAATCGATGCATCTCTTCCTCGTCGGTGCCAACAAAATCAAAATGGTTCAGTAAGTCCCCAGGTGAAGAAGCCCTCTAAAGCCTTGTTCTACCAGAAGTGATATCGTGTGACTGGCAACACTGATCCATCTTCCAGAAGGTGAAGACAGCCTCACAAACACTTCAGACTCTCCTTAGCGCACAGGTAATTTTCAGACATCTTATGCTATCTATTTTTTCTTCTCCAAACCACTACACTTCTAGATGGAGAACTACGAACTATTTGAGCTACTGACCACTTTCCTACAATAGGCTGTAACCCGTTGTTACCCAAACCCAACTTATTTATAAAACATTGGCTCATATGCTGTCATACCCTGAACAAACCTTTTTTATGTGCAGTATAAGGTTGCTGCAGGAAACTCTTGCTCTGTCGTGCTCTGGCTCTATCTCCTGTCGTAGTCAAGTGTGTGGACATTCTGGCAGGTAAAAATGCCCCATTTTTTTTGTGAACGCATTCTTAGAGTTACTATACATGAAATAGATATAATAAGATAAATAATATATAAATAAATATAATAAAATAAATATAATAAAATAATCTGAACCAACTGAACTAAAATAATGGGAAAAGGCAATTCTGGTGAAGGCTTCTCAAGTCCATAAGGTGTACTTGCAGGAGACCAAGGCAGCTATCACGGAAACGAGAGTTCACCAACAAACAGAAGTGCAGTTCCCAAGGGGGTTGTTTCCCTGTGCAGAGTACCCTTTCCTTTCAAAAGCCTGGCTTCAGTGGGGCAGCAAAAAGATGCTTCATTTAAGCAAA
>NW_008803237.1:0-874 GCF_000699145.1 Aptenodytes forsteri | reverse complement strand
AAAAAAACCCCAACGTTTACTCTCTTGTCAGCACTGCTGTTTAGGAAAGAGTGGCTAATTTCATATTTACCAGATTTATAGCATATTTCCTTTATTGCTCTTTCCTCTTCGATGTCTGCAGCAGTCTTAGGCACCCAGTCAGAAACATCTGTAGGAGATATTTTTAGAAGCTTGCTAGGTATCTATACAAAGCCCTTCAACACTTCCTGATAATCAAACACCATAAGGAATTCCATTTCGGTCACGGGTTTGGTTTTTCTGACCGCAACCTCTCTTTCTGGACAGAAAAATGATTCCTTAATGTTAGGCCTTTCCAAGTGCAATGGAATTGCAGTTACCACACGTATGAAGAAGCTAACGTTTGTTGATTTCAAATGCTTCAAAAACATCTTCAGTAGCCATTGTCAAAATAATCCTTCTTCCTTTACACCCAAAAGGAAATCTTCTGATTAAGCATGTCAGCAGGGAGTGCTTGTCACAAGACCTCTGCCCAAAGTTACTCTCCTGTAATGTCTGCCGGCAGAGCTGGTGAAGTGAGTGCTCCTTACCCGTCTCGGTTAAGGCTACTAAGATCAGCAAAGCCCTACTTTGTATATTGCTTAAATTAATGCGGCTTACTCAGACTGAAAGCGAGTTAGGAAGCGCTAACAGGCAGCCCTGCCAGCCAACCTGAAGGGCAGGGGGAAAGTGAAAAGCAGCTTGGGGCTGCCTGAGAACTAGCACAGTAATTTGCGGAGCGCACGCGTGAGAGTCGGTCGTTCTCTGACTTTCGCTCTCCGGGAATGTGCAATTCACTCCTGCCCTGTGAATCTCTCCTCTCCCAGTGAGATACAGTCAACGGTTTAACTACATTGTAGAAATGAAAAAAAAAAAA
>NW_008803236.1:0-873 GCF_000699145.1 Aptenodytes forsteri | reverse complement strand
AAAAAAAGGTAAAGACACAGAATTGTCACACTAATGGAAAAGGTGTTGGTTTTAATTCAGTGCAAAATTAATTTTCATAAACTCTACCTATCCAGAGAGCACCTCTGGTTGGAAGTATACTTGGACAAAAATACTTTGCTCTTAATTCTAATCAAGTAGAGACCAATAGTTTTGAACTTTTTCCCATCCCTTCTCCTATTTCATACTGTAATACAGCACTGACAAGAGGCACATGGCAAGGTGCTTACTAATTTTCCAGGCCTATCCAGTTATTTCATTAAGTTGTTTAAATGCTTTTCTAGAAAATGCTCCCTTTTTAAGGAATCTGTGTGCAATCACAGGCATAAAATTACCACCCACACTTGACTGCAATGCAATTTGCTATAGTTTGCTTTATGCTGGTAATCTTCATTTAAAGGAATGAACCACAGCACAGTTGGCCATTTTAGCTTTGTTACATATTATCTTGAGAAAACAGCAAGGATCTAGACAATCAGTCCTTCCTCTGTTAAAGTACCCTGTGGCAAAAATATGATGGTTCCTGTCATTATTTGATGAAATGCAGAGGATTTAAGAGACAAAACTTTCAAAAAGTCTACAGTACTTTCAATTAGGCAGTATCATCCTCGCCTCTTGAATATGTATCAGTCCCACGACATTCATTGCCACAAGAAGAGTATCTCTTTTTCTGAAAAACAGCCAGTATAAAGTGGTATTTGACAAATAAAAGTATACGTTACTTTTCATTGGAATGTACGATATGGTACATATCTGAAAGAATTATTTTTCAGGAGCACTACACTACTTTGATTAAGACACTAAGAGTGCTGAAGTGACAGGAAAACACTTGCAAATAATAACTGCTGGGTTTTT
>NW_008803235.1:0-873 GCF_000699145.1 Aptenodytes forsteri | reverse complement strand
CACCCACACCCTCTGCCCATGGGCCCAGGGTCTACATTTAAGATCACTTAAGCTGGGCCTCGTATTGATCATGATCAGGAGACCATTGCACGTTTAGGAGCTAGTGATGCATGTAACAGTTCACCTGAGAAGGCCCAGGCCTGTGCTGTGCTGAACATCCAGCACGGCCTTCAGGTCTGTGTTGTGCTAAGGGAGGGGCCTGCAGGTACCAGCAGCAATACCACATGCGTGGCCTTGCCTGTGTCTAAAAGTGAAGCAACAAGTTCTCATGAGAACATCCTTTAGAACAGAGTTGTCTTCTTGTGAGGGAAATACATAGTAGATCGAATGACCAAAAGGGAGAGCTATCTCCACGGACAGGATTTACGCAGCACAGCTTGGGAAAATCCATCCCCTTCTGCATGAATGCAGGGTTCCCAGCATGGGAAGGGACATAAGATTTGCTCACTACCCATCTTCATTTTTATTGCATCCTATTAATTGCATCTTTTACTCAGCCATTTGTTGTTGGGCCTTTCTTGTTGAGATCCAGAAGGAACCCTGCATCGTCTCTCTCACCTCAGTGCCCCTCCAAATGCAGAAGAGATGACGCCCATCTTCCACAGTCAGAAGGAAAGCAATGTACCGCTTAGGCTGTTAACTGCCCTATGACATTGTTTCAGTTGGACATTAGGCATTGAAACAGACCCCAGTTAAACTCAGTTGAGAGTAAATCTGCATCCAGACTTGACTGTCTCCAGGCTTGACCCTGACGGGCGTGTACTGCAGCTTTTCAGATAAATTATACAACGGAGAACCGCTCCCCCTGCTCCTCCCAACACCTCCCCAGGCCCACTGATCAGAACAGGGCCCAGATGATGGACTTAGATTTTT
>NW_008803234.1:0-873 GCF_000699145.1 Aptenodytes forsteri | reverse complement strand
CAGCATTCTGAGGTTCTAGTTTTCTTTCTAGGCATGAGCTAACTCATTCTGAAATCAGCATGTCGCTCTGGCACCCCTTTCAGCAGTGTCAAAGGGTACTATTGAGGTGAAAATATGTTTCCCAAATATTTACTTGTTTAATTCAAGTATTCACTCAATGGGAAAGGAGTTGTTGTTTACTTCTCTTTTTCTACTTCCTTTAACCTTCTGGTACTGCTGTTGGCACAAGATTGTCAGCTGGATAGGGATGCATTCAGAAATGCTCCACTTGCTTTCAAGTTGATAGTTACTTTCACAGGTTGTATGGGGGGAAAAAAAAAAAAACAAACCTGTAAGAAAAGGTGAAGCCTTTGTCTAAAATAGTAGTTGTGCAGCTGGCACCTTCTTTATAAAATGATGCAAATTGTGTAGAGAATTGTTTCCTCTCTTCTCCCCACTCTGTCTCCTTCTATATGCAGTGCTGAACTTGTAGCATTTATCACAGCATAGGATCATCATGTATTGCCCGTGCTGTCCCCTTTTCCCTTGAAGTTCAACTTCAACATTTTAATTTGGATTCTTTCATATCCATAATACTAGAACTAGTCCCCTTTATATACTACATCTGTGGCTTCACTGAATTATTATCATCTTGGAAAGATGTTTCTACCACCACCTGCCTAGCCCTAATTTTGCTCTAGCACCTAATTGTAATCTAAGCTAGTTTCTAGATTCTCAGTCTGGCAAACCACATGGTTAAGTTCCTGTTTCTAAACTTTGAGTGTTTCTTTCAACCTCTTTTTGTTTAAAAACCTATCACATGTATTTCAGCTTTATGTGGAATATAAGACTACATCTGTTTTGTTTCATGAGTTACAAGCACAGATTTTTTTT
>NW_008803233.1:0-873 GCF_000699145.1 Aptenodytes forsteri | reverse complement strand
TTTTTTTCCTCAGTTCTCTTTTCTCAGATTCCCTCTTCTTCTCTTTTTTATGAACCAATTACTACAATCCTAGTCAGCAGCAAAATTCATGCTGAAGTAATTGATACTGTATCAGACCCAGCCTACTAACATTTCATGCCCTTTCTTTCATCCTTTGGGCTTCCTTTTTGTTTCCATCCCCATCTCTCAATATATCAGATCCTGAAGGCTGGACGGCTGAGGAAATAGGAGAGACATGATTTGCTGGAAGAGTAGATAGCTTTATCAGACCAACTCATGAAGGTGGAATGCAAAAATGGACAATCTTGTGGACAGACAGACGTTAGGTGGTTTTCGCAGCCCAGGTGACATTTGTTTCCAAAAACTTGATAATCTCTTCTGTCTGTAACAGTTAACCTAAGGGACTATTCTATTCTTCTATGAAGCCTGCTTTTCTCCGCCATCTCAGGAAGTGAGCATCAGACACCTTTGCCTTACTTCCTCGTGCTTTTAAATTCCATCTTTTGTTGTCTACAGTTGGTTTCTTTTCTGTCTATCCTTGTGACCTGAGGTGATTACCTTGAGACCAGTGTTGAGCCCTCTCTTGATGTCAAATTCAAATTTTCCGTTCACTTTAATGATACTGAACCGAGATGTTTACTCCTTTCCTTCTCCTATCTCGACAGCTTCAAATTTCTCCATTTCAGTGCTGGAAGCTATTTCTTTGGGAATGTCTCATGAAACTTGATATAGGTACCACATGAATGTAAGGTTATATCCCGTTCTGCAATGTAAATAGGCTTTGGCATTTGCAGTGCAGGGAAAAGATCCAATTGCATTGAAAGACAGAAATAGAAAGTGAGCCTGCAATTTTAATGCAGGCAATTAAATTCA
>NW_008803232.1:0-872 GCF_000699145.1 Aptenodytes forsteri | reverse complement strand
CCCAGAAGTGCCTGTATTTTCATACTGACTGTGGGGGAAGCCTAGATAATTTAAACTAGATGTACAGCTTTTAGGCTATAGGTACAGGTATAGGTGGCTGAAGGTAGGGGAGTTCCACTTTGATTTTCCTGTTGCACAGTTTCATTTTCGATTCATTTTCAGTGTGATTCTTTCTGTTCTCCTACGCTGACATCCTCACTCAGTGCACTTCAGTGCAGTAAAGTCCTCAGCTGTAGAAGCAAATCTCTTTATAAGGTAGCAGGGAAGAAAGGGGAAGATTTTGAACATGACTGGCTGTCACAGAGATAAAGCTGAAACTTCTCTAGGGGAGGACAGTTTGGTCTGTGCTCAGCCACGGAAGGGTCCTCTCTCCAGGTGGCCCTGCAAACCAGCAGAAGACCCTAAAATTGTCCCAAGGATTTCCTGGGCACAGAGCTAGAGCAAAAGACACCATCTGCTTCCATGGACTTTTAGGCAAACGCAGATGAGTGGCACATACTGAGGGCAGTGCTGAGCGTGAATGGGCTTCTTAAGGGTGAAAAAGGACTATAGTACAACGTGCTGGAGAAATTATGACAGCGTTTCCATAGGCAGTTGTGGACAGGCAGTATGTCAAAGCTGTTCAGTTACCAACAAATTTATTTTAGCCCTTGGAGTAGCAGGGACTGAGGAGGCTCTTTCAGCCATAGAGCATGTCTGGTTCTGCATCTCCAGAAAGTGTTAGGCTTTCCTTGCCGCAGTCCCTGGAAGGCGATTTTCACCTGCAACAGTTAGCACGTAAATCCAGAACTGTATTATTTAGCCCCTTTCTCATAGAATCTGCAACCCCCTTGTCATTTCATGTGCAATCCATGTTAAATTAAACTGGGTTT
>NW_008803231.1:0-872 GCF_000699145.1 Aptenodytes forsteri | reverse complement strand
TGCCAGGAAAAATTAAAGTATGTGTCAGACTGCAATTCTAGAGAAAATTGCCGATTGGTAATTCCCCAGGAAAATGAAAGCAAATTTTGTTTTTTTTAAAGGGCTACTCTAATGTGTACTATTAGGAGATATTAAATAAAAGGCCAAATGAGACTGCTTCTCAAGGTTATCTACAGGTATCATCACTGAGGCACCACAACCTATTTGTCTGTGGCAAGAAAGTACCCTTGTCATGCAGTAATTTCACAAACACTTCAAACTGGTATCAACTAGGGCTGCAGGTCTTGCTCATCCCAGGAAACTTGCTCGTCCCAGGAAACCACGCTCAACCCACCCCAACATTTGGGGGGGCACATAGGGAAAGGGCAGAATAATTCCACCGAGATCAGTTTTCCCATCCAGGCCACAGTGCAGCCCCATTTCCTTCTGCTAGCACAAGGGAGAGGGCACATGGAAAGGGAAAACAGCTTCCTTCAGCAAGAATTCTGCTCAAAGCATTCGTAACACCATTATCTTACATTTCCTGAGAGCCTTAACTGCCAAAGCTTGTCGAAAATTCACCAGTCTCCTGGAGCTTTCTAAGACCTTTGCATAGTTAAAGGACAGTCAATGGTAGAGATCAGACATTATTACCATCTGCGTGTATGTGCGGATAATGTATGCTCGCACTGAAAACAACTACTGGGATTTACTGTTTTAGTCTGAATACACTTAGCTTTTCTGAATTCTTAAAACTTTTGAGGTTGTTTTGTTTGTTTGCTCCCTTTTATAGCTGTCCTTGGGAGCAGAGAAATTTTTGTTCTTACAAAAATACAGTCTCCTCTGTATTTTTGTGCACTGAGCCACAGACTACTCAATATCCAGTCACACAG
>NW_008803230.1:0-871 GCF_000699145.1 Aptenodytes forsteri | reverse complement strand
GTGAGACCCCTCCCCAGCCCATCACGCATTTCCCTGTGGCTGCTGCTTGTGCTCGGGGTCCTGGGCTGCCCCCCGGTCCCCTGCGCTGGGGCAGCCCCCCTGTGCACTCCTCGCAGGGTCTGGGGGCTCGCTCTGGTCCCTGGCTGGCCCTCGGCCCCCTCCCGCTGCCTCCCCCAGGCTCTTGCACGCTGTCACCCGTTGAAAAACCGCAGCAGCCACGGGGGTGTGAGTTTGATCCTGGGTGTGGCTGGGGCTCGCTGTGTGAATTGTCCCCGCAATTGGGATCAGAGCCATATGGGGTGACCGGGAATTGACCACCCACCCAAATGCATCCAGGGCTGAGCCCCAGGGAGAGGCAGCTGCTTCCGCAGGAGGCACGCGTGGCTGGCAGCCTTGCCCGGCACGGCACGACACAGCACAGCTTGAGCTGAGCTGGTGTGGGCCATGGGGCCGACGTCTCGCACTCTGTCCCGGCAGGGTTCTGGGTGTCCCTGAAGATGCTGTGGGGAGACTTGAGCCAAGCGCGGAAGGACCATCCCCACCTCGTGGACCGCAGCACGGTGGTGGCACGCAAGCTGGGCTATCCAGAGGTCATCATGCCAGGCAAGCAGGGTGGCTGGTTGGACTGTCTCTGGGAGTCCCAGTGTGGGGTTACGGGGTGTCCCGCTGCAGAGGGGACCCAGCCTCGCTGACAGGGCTGTCCCCCCAGGAGACGTCAGGAACGACATCTACCTGACGCTGGTGCAGGGCGAGTTTGACAAAGGGAACAAGAAGACGCAGAAGAACGTGGAGGTGACAGTGTGCGTCTGCGACGAGTCGGGCAGCGTGGTGCAGGTACGGCAGGTGCTGGATCAGCCCTGGGGTGAGGGAC
>NW_008803229.1:0-871 GCF_000699145.1 Aptenodytes forsteri | reverse complement strand
CCGTGTCCTGGGACCCCGACCACGGGGTCAATCTGCGTTTCAGAGCCACCTCAGGGAAGTCAACTGGTCCAATTCCTCCTGGGCTCGCCCCGTGGGTGGAAAGCCTCCTGGGATTGCCACGCTGCTGGGCGCTGCAGCCGAGGGGAGCTGTAAGGTGCTGCTGGGCTCGCGCCCTCGTGGGTGCAGCACCCGCAAAGAGCCCGGGTGGGTTCAGGGCAAACCCAGCAGCTCGCAAACATCAGGCTCCAGCACCCCAATACCTCTCACCACGCGTGGGGCTTTCCAGCAGCACCTCTGCCTTGCAGGCACGGCTCCTCACCCTGCAGCAGGAGTTTGCAAACACGCTAGCACCCTCCAAGCCCATCCAGGCTCACTTTGTGCTAAAATACAGGGGGGAGGGCGGGGGAAATCCATCCTTGTTCTCTCCCTCCCCGAGGAAGAACCTCGCACAAACCATCGCTTCCCTCCCCAAGCCTTCCAGGCTGCACCGAGGCAAGCTCGGTCCTGCACCGCAGAGACGCAGCAGCCCAGCCCCTTCCAGCCAGGCCACGGCGGGGAACGATGGCTCTTATTTAAGCTGGGAGTGCCTAAAAATAATTAGCAGGAAAGTTCATTATAGCAGAGCTAAACGCTCCAGCCTCGTCCTTGGAAGCTGCCAGCAGCTCTCCCGCAGCTGGCAGCGGTGTGCACGCCGCTCGCTTGCCCAGACCCGTAATGAAACACGGGGCGGGGAGGGGGGAAAACTCGGCAAATTAGATCCAGTTGATGATCCAATTAAGGTTATGTTTGCAGAACTATTGGACGCAAAAGACAGTCCCTGGGCAGATGCCACACTGAGAGGCAGCTCGCACAAAATGGCCCTGCAGGGAGC
>NW_008803228.1:0-871 GCF_000699145.1 Aptenodytes forsteri | reverse complement strand
TTTTTTTTTTTTATATTCCCCCCCCATTTCAGAAATCTGTCAGAGAAAAACAAGTTTGAGCAAAATTCATTGGTCTAAGCGGAGCTGTTGGGGCAATACAATCCCCCCCTTCCCTGGCAGAGCGCGGTTCTCTTACCATTAGGAATGCAGCGTGTCTTCATGTTGTGCCACAGCTGAGATCATGTGGCAAAGCAGCCAGCCTGTTAAAAAGCCTTATGGATGTTCTGAGCATTGATATTTGAGTCAAACTGGCTCACGGGATAGCTTCACTCATTTTAATAGCCATTTTCAAGTAGATCGCTTCACCAAGCTTTGTTTCCCTCATTTTCAGTCAGTACCGTGCAGAATAGCTTTGCCTAAGACCAGTTTATTTTCTGAACATCCGCAAGTCATAGTATCCTAACTGTAACCTTTTTTTTTAATACGCAGATCATGGGATTAGAGTCATTAATGTGTTAAACAGTTCACCTTTTTCAGAACAAATCTGTAGATAATGAGCTCATTGATGTGGGGACTAGAATGATGAAGGAAATTGCATTTGTCTGACACTGAACCTTGAGCTTTTTTCTCACCCCCTTCTCTTCAAAAATGGGGAGCCAAGAATGTAAATTGAAAGTGTTTAGAGGTGAGCTTGTAACTTGTTGCAGTTGAGGCTGGTTTCAGGACTGACACAGCACTGTAGCTGTTCTTAAATCTGTGAGCAGTGGGAATGCACTCAAAATCTTGCAGATTCACGTTGTGTCCTTCACAAATTTGTCTTTCATTGGCAAGTAAAGTAAAAGGTTAGAGGAGAAAGCTACTGAATGTGAATCTTTCTGTTGCAATGCTATGGAGACGGGCTAGCAGGTATTTTAAAGGCTAGGTTTTTCTT
>NW_008803227.1:0-871 GCF_000699145.1 Aptenodytes forsteri | reverse complement strand
GAAATTTCATCTGCATCTGCAATGTGATCTAGAATGGTGTCTGCAATGGTATCTTCCCCTGACATGGCATCTGCATCTTCAGTGGCATCTTCAGTGGTCAATCGGCGCTCTCTTTTCTCAGTCCCCTTCTCTGAAATGTGCCTGAGAAGGACACATTTCTTGATTCTCCCAGGGAGCCAGGTGTCCACATAATATAAACTATCCTTTTGGGAGGTAGAGATCAGTAGAATAATAGAAAACCTTTTTTGTTGTGTTACAGATTAAATTACTGTTGATCAAATCTACTGATGGTGCAGTATCATTAACACTAGAAATGCAAGATTCGGCTGGAGTTACAACGAGAAGTTGGAATCGCATAGCATGTTGATTTGTCCATGGGGCCAGTGATGAGACGTTCCCTGTACTGGCAAGTTGACTATAGGTTAGGTTCACCTTAAAGTTGGGCAAGTTTGAGCCGTTACATATTAGTGACAGGGGTGTGCTCACGCCTACGAAACATGTAGTTGCAACTTTCGTGACATCTGACCCATACTGTACACAAAATTCATCTGAATTATTTAAGGCAGTCTTTGCTAATAATATCCACCAGTTTGAACCTGGAGTTACGTGTTGTCATGGAATTCCTCCAATTGCATTCAGCAGCAGCAAAAGGAGGATCACAACTGGGAGTTTGGTGCGACTTTCACCTGCGTGGTGGATCCAAGCATCTTTATCTGCAATTTTAAGAGCAGAATAAGCACATCACAATACTTGCACAGGATGCTCCCACTTGTGTTGTAATGTATCTTTAGATTTACAGATCTTTATCAGGACATAATCTCCAGGTCGATACAGATGTAAATAGTTTCCTAAAGGTGAAGTTTGTGTAATT
>NW_008803226.1:0-870 GCF_000699145.1 Aptenodytes forsteri | reverse complement strand
TGTGTCAGGAAGTTCTCTTCCACACACAGTTCTTACAAGTGGACCGGAATTTCACTTTAGAAATCTGTCAGCTTCATCTCTGGCTCTGAAAAAAGCTTAGCGTACTTCTGTTATGATCCAGAATTCATGTCGTAATAGTTGTACACATACTGTTATGCTAATAGTCCACAGTTCTGAAAAGTAACTTTTTTGCTGTTATTACATCTGAAGAGTTTTGCTGTAGAAAATATGAGGTAATACATTAAGAGTGTTCCTCAGTTTACGCTATTGCATTTTAATACACATGTAACACAGTCAATATTTTGAGAGACTTGATGAAAAATCAAACTATAAAATAACATGTTATGCCAGGTGGTTTGTATGGTGAGGCCTAAAGGCAAGTTTCTTGCATTTCCCACTGAAATGCTTACTGCTACCCAAAACCCCAGAAGGTTTATTAAAACATTTTCTAAACTCGAATGCTGTTTATGCTTTTCTTTTTGCCTTTGATAACACTAACTTCCTTTCACGATTGTCTGAGCAAGGAGAACAAAAAAAGTAAAAGAGGGAACTAAAGTTCTCAGCCCAACAAGAGATGACTGCACAGGCTCTGCACTCAGTAACCAGCAGTCATATGGTACAATTAACAGAGCCAAGGGCAGAACTAGCATCTGTCAAAGCTACAAACCTGATGACTGTATGCTTACAGTCAATACACCTGAAAATCTTATCCCAAAGTCTGTGTCTGAGCTTCCATTTGGAAAAACAGAAACCAGGTGAAGCTGATGATAGAATAAAATGTAGAAAACTTCTCCACATTCACCAGCATTATCCAGTCTCCTCCCATGAAGTAATGTTGCTGTCTATTTCACAGAATCATAGAATCATAGA
>NW_008803225.1:0-870 GCF_000699145.1 Aptenodytes forsteri | reverse complement strand
CCACCTCTACTACACCACTACTTCTATCTACCCTCTTCAGTTTCATCAACTATCAGCAACTATTCTACACATTCAAGACCCATTACAACTGTCTCCTGTGCTGCTTCTCGTCTATTATTCACCATTTAGCACTAGCTAAATGTCTGACCCCGTGGACCAATTCCAATCACATCTATCTAACAGTTCATGGTTTGTGGTAGAATAACTATTGGTCCCACGGATAAGGAGAAAACCACAATGTGAGATCAGTCTTGCTGAGGTCCTAGAGAACACGAATCTGTTAGAGAACATCCGTGGAAAACAGGTGCATTAATGACCCAACTAGCGCTCACATCTCAGAAACCAAACATTGGGTTGGCAGAACTGTCTTAGCTATACGCTCTCTCTTTCCACCCAAAGCCAAGACATACGGAAATAGGAGAAGAAAAAAGCATTGTTCCCACACAGGAAGGCTTAAGGCGGAGTTACCTAGCAAGTCCCTCACTTCAGTGGCGAGCAGAGACGGAAGATTTACTCTGTTACAGTGCAGCATGTATACCCAGTATTATTGACTACAGCCTTAAAGCAAACCAGTAATTTGATCAAGCCTTTGAGCGGCTATAAACAGAGCGGCCAGTTTATTTCATTTTTTGGAGGAAGCTTAAAATTCCCTAGCAGGTGTGATGGAAGCCAGAGGTAGCATTTTGCATCTCTTTCTTAGGACTCTTGCTATATTTTCCTCAAGCCTCATTTTCAGTGCAATCCACGCCTGTTTTACCCACTTGCAGCCACATTTCTCTGTATTCACGGGTGCGGGCACCTGCCACTGCCACCAGTGCCACACACAGAGGTGGAACGGCAACAGCCAGCCTGCAGATTGGGGTAGTATGT
>NW_008803224.1:0-870 GCF_000699145.1 Aptenodytes forsteri | reverse complement strand
TCCTCCAACTTGAAGTCTCAAATTAGCTGTTTGCTTTTGATACTGCTGTGCTGCTAGGCTGAGCCATTAATCCAAATCCCAGCTTGAATGTGTGCCGATCTGTGGTTGGATCTGTGAGTTTAGCTGCAGTCGGTGAGGAGGCTGTATTTACATCCCTGCCCAGGAAAATTCAGCAACTGAGCCCTCTGAAATGGGGCGAACACAAGCAGCAGCACTTACTGCTGGCACCTGCATGTGTGTGTAACCTGCTGACTGTGCTTGCTCAGAGATAACGCTCATGTTTCTGGAGATACCTGCTGGGATGCTTTTGTGTCCCCATTAGATGAGCCAGCCCAGAAGTTTTTCTCCTGGCAAGCAGACTTTGTGGCGAGAGAGATGTCCAGGATGGTACTTGAACAGAGTTAGGTCTGTAACCACAGAGCAGTTGTATTAGTGATAGAAGACTTGTGTGAACATTAGCAATGGCACATGCCTTTTGATAGCCAGCCAAAATGGATTAAGGGTAGTATCACGCTTGAGCTAAGGGTTTCATCATGTGCCTGGGCATCGTGTTGGCTTGGCAGCCGAGGGGAGCTCAGTCAAGTTGTGCCTGCAGTAATTCAGACTTGGGGCACTGCTGGGGGCCAAGGCGGTAGCTCAGGGCAGCCGCTCACGCTTAGCGGAAACGATGGCTCGATTTCTACATGTATCTTGGTTGGAGGAGTTTCTTTCTCTTGATCACAGATTGTTTTTCTCCTCTTTGAGTCGGGAGAGATTCTCCCAGAATGTCCATCTGGGTCTCTGTGGCCTTAAACTCCTGCACCTCTCCTGACTGGAGATAGTGGAGTCAAAATGATAGAATTGAAACAAATTAAGCCGTTCCCTGAAAAA
>NW_008803223.1:0-869 GCF_000699145.1 Aptenodytes forsteri | reverse complement strand
CTGCTTAGTCCTGCACCTCATGGACATTGCACTCTCCCTGATTTCCAGGCTTTCCTCACTAACGAGCTACGACAATCTCGAATAGGACCGAATTACTACATCGGTCTGCGTGCACAGGTGGTGGGCCACTGGCGGTGGGTGGACCAGACTCCGTATAATGAGACGGCAGCGTGAGTATCCCCGGATGGAGAGTGCTTAGCGTGGCTCCTGGCAGTGCAAGAGAGTAGGAGAGATGTGAGGGTGTCTGTTGGTGCATGAGAGAGAGGTGAGACAAATCCCTGTGAGAGGACAATGATGGAGCAGGAGAGAGGGCTGGGTAGGACACCAGGTTGACACGTCCCCATCCATGCTGGTTAGTGGTTGTTAGTTAACTACCTGTGACGTGGCCATCAGTGCTGCAGGCACAGAAGCAGCTGCATCTCGCCAGCAGGAAGAACCCTTCGGAGATGACCAGCCTTGCCTGACCTCCATACTGCCCCCACCATGCATATGTGCACGTATATGCACAGGCCAGTGCTGTGATGCTGTGGGAGAGATGGGGCACAGGGAGAGGTCACCAGGGCTGTCCTTGCTGCGCCTCCTTCTGGAGGACAAACTTGCCCTGGAGGCAGCCACATGCCTCTGCTGGGTGTGAAGTGCGTGGGGTGAGTGGTGGTGAGCAGCTCCCCCCACCAGGACTGAGCAGGTCCCTGTTGTGCTGGCTGTAGGAAGAAGGCAGCTTTCCACATAAGACTGGTGCCAGTGGGATAGCAAAGCGGGAGGAAGGGTTCTGCTTCTGTCCGTGAATCAGCATCTGGAATTTTTCTCTCTCCCCTCCAAGCCTTGCGTCCTGCTGTGGCCCTCTCCAGCAGTGCTCTATGGGGTACGCT
>NW_008803222.1:0-869 GCF_000699145.1 Aptenodytes forsteri | reverse complement strand
AGCAAGTCTGGCAGAGAACCACCAGGCTGGTCAGGTCACATGAGGAGAGGCTGAGAGAACGGCACTTACTTGTGGGGTGAATCTGATGACTCCAACTACCTGCCAGAAGGTTATAAAGGAGATGGAGCCATGCTCTTCCCAGTGAAAGGACATATCCATGGAGATATTCAGCACTCCACTAGACAACACCCTGGGCAACCTGACCTAGTTTTGAAGTTGGTCTTGCTTTGAGGAAGGAGGTGGACTAGATGACCTCCACAGGTTCTTAATTATTCTGTGATTCTAATCACCGAATATGCGTTCTTGATTTTCTTCTTATGGTTACCTCAGGCTCTGGTATTTAAGAGCTATCATAGAGAACAAATTCCCTAACTCCTGGCCTGTCTCCTTTTTCCCTATTTTCCCTATGGTCTGTGGCATTTTGGCTCTGCTTCTTGTCTCACCTCGCAGCCAGCTTGTGCCTCTCAGCAGATTTTGCATGATGCCACAGGAAAGCAAAGGCTAGTGGGCTGTACAAGCTGGCCAGCGTGCCAGGAGCCTTTGTGCTTCTGCCTGTTAATCACAAGGTGCTACTGAGGTGTGTGAGCTGGCCAGTGTGCCAAGAGCCCGTGCATCAGCCACACAAAGAGAAATGAGCTAGCAGCAGGCAGCAGCAGATTGCAGAGATGTGTCCCAGTGCTGTCAGGGGCAAAGCCTGAATCACCCACAGCAATTAGTGCAGTCAAATCAGATGCAGCGGCAGCCAGTTGGACCGAGGCTTGCTGCCTCACCTTCCTACTGGCCTGGTCACTCCCCATGCACCTCGTCACGCAGGCACCCTCATTTCTTATTGGGAAGGGAGTGAGAATGACATTATGTCATATTGCATT
>NW_008803221.1:0-869 GCF_000699145.1 Aptenodytes forsteri | reverse complement strand
CCAAAACCTTGCCAGGTAAACCAAATACACCGTCATTACTCTTGTATTATTAAGAGCAGAAGCCGTTTTGCATCTAGGAACCTTGGCTGCAAGATTAACTCAGCCGGCTCATGGTGACAGAGGAGGCTGCAGGCAGCTCCCTCTCACCACAGGCACTTGCACCACCTGCACCTGCATGCAGAACACAAGAAGAAAAAAGGCCAGCACATCAATTGTAACTAGGGAAAAAATAAAAAGAGTGCATGGACATTCACAGGGCAGCCAAACCATTTTTTCAGCTGCGCTGTAAATTAACGTTGCTTCTGCATTTCTCTGCCTTTTGAAGATAGGGTATTTACCTTAAAGTGAGTCTAGAGACAGGTTCACTACTGCATCACTTCTGATGTCCCAGCCTCCATGTCTGTAGCCTGAGGGGAGTCTGGCTTGTCCCAGACACACACCCTTCGGCTGCCACGTTGGCGTGGCACTGTGGCACCACTCCCTTTGCAAGGATAGGGGCTGGTCCCAGACCCTTGAGGAGATCACGAAGGTCAGACGGGAGCTTCTAACGCTGCAGGATTTTTTTTCTTTTACTTGTAATATGGGTATTCTTTACGGGGCTGCAGCAATGGCGATGTTCTCTAGTTTTTATATTATCCTTCACACACAGACTTGAGATGTGGAGCGGCTCAATGTCTGGAAAGGCAACGGCAGCTTCAACTCCACTGTGGTTTCTCCCTGTCTTACAGTGAGAAAATGGCTGACTGAACCACTGTCAAACCCTCGAGCTCACTAAAGCTGATGGGGCTGGCCAGTGACTGATTCGTAGCCTTAACTGTAGGGTCTGAAGAACACGCCTAGAGTCGTCTAGAGGGGCTGAGAGCTGGTGT
>NW_008803220.1:0-868 GCF_000699145.1 Aptenodytes forsteri | reverse complement strand
TTTTTTTTTTTTAATGCAGCTAGTATATTTGGTGGCTTGTTACTTCGACCTCCTCCTGGACGTCCTACACCTGATATGACTGAAAAGAGGAAGGCTCAGCAATTTATCCATCAGTTCCTCTTGAGAGACAACAATTCACCATGAATTTCAGATGCAGCTAATCTGATTGTTAGATATCAAATTACTGTAAAAATATTTTTTTTGTACAGTATACTGGCTTTTTCTTTTAATATCACAGTATTTTAAACAATCTGTTGCTTTTTGAAGGTGCAGATCAGGCAGTTTGAATCAGGTGTCACTGTTTAAGCTGTAAAGTATATCAGAGTTCTAAATAAGCTGTATGTAGACAAGCAAAAATATAAAAGCCGATATTTACACTGTATTTTATTTAACTTGTATTAAAACTCAGAATTTTTAAGTCCTTGTTATTTAAATAAAAAAACCTCAGTGCATTTTTCCAGCCTGTCTGCCCATTTTCGATGTTGGCTGGCTTAGGCTCTTGGTGCGTTGACAGTGATTTAAGTCACGCTGTGGAAGGCCTGGAGCAGCCCCCTGCCGTGGTTTAACAGTACCGTGCCTTGGGTAGCAATACGGATGCGTTACATGAATCGCTCTGTGGCCTTCCACTCCCCACTCGTGTAACGTTTCGAGGCGATGCAGCAAGGTGGACCTGTGCTCCAATGGGGGTAAGGGACTGGCCTGCAAGAAAATGGGTTTATTTTAAAAACGCGCCGGCTGGTGCCTTCGGTGCTGCGTCTGGTGGGAAGGGCGTGGAGGGGGAGGCGGGTGCTGCTGTGAGGAATGGAGGCCTCCACCCCAGCCGCTGCAGCTCTAGCTGCTTGTCTGGACTTTTTTGTGCTTGCGCACT
>NW_008803219.1:0-868 GCF_000699145.1 Aptenodytes forsteri | reverse complement strand
ACCTATAAGTTTTATTTTTCAGAAGCTTGTATTTAAATAAGTCTGATTATTATTTTTTTCTGTGATGTCTGTTCCATCATACTAAAAAGGCAAACAATATAATAACAAAAACTAATACATCTGTTTATTTCACAGGCTGTATTAAAAGAGACAATCATTTATGACAGGCATCTAAGGAGGGAGATGGCAGGGAAAGCCTAAAATTAACTAGATTGAAATGAAACATTACATGCTGTGTGAATAGTGACTTCAGCATGACATGTCACTAAACATAAATAGATTCTTTGACAGATAGAGCTCAAAGTGAAATTCAGAAGACACATCTCGCAGGGAAAACACCATCCACCCCCCCAACCCAAATCTAACAAATATTTTGGCAGATGAGTGCTGTGGGACAACAGAAATTAAGGATATATAACTTTCACTGGCAGGGTTGACATACAGGGAAGCACTTTTTAAGTTTTGAAAGATCAAATTACTATCTAATCATCTGGCAACAACACCTCTGTAAATGGCATGTTAATTCAGGCTTTCAGAAAAGCAGCACTGCTACTAATGGCTTATCCCTATGCACATATGGATATCCCCAGGTTTTCCAGTGCCAAAAAATCAAAACATCAGAAATGTTCTTAAAAGAGATACTGTACATACATATGTATGTATATGTGTGTGTTTCTATGTACGTGTAGGTATTCAGTTAAGGAAATGAAACACAGAAAGAAAATTGAATAAGTTAAAACATTTTAGTTCTCTTTTAGTACTTAGTACATACAAAAACTTAGTACATTTTTTCAAGTATTAGAGGTAGCTTAGAAAAGCAGTTTCAAGCTGAACAATGCTGCTTCTTTTTTTAATATAGAAGTGAAAT
>NW_008803218.1:0-867 GCF_000699145.1 Aptenodytes forsteri | reverse complement strand
TCAGAGAGGGTTAGAAAGCCAAACTCGCTGGTACTGTAGAGGATGAGATCTTCAGCCATCTTGCTCAGGTGGATCATCAGCAGGGTGGCAACAGAGAGGAATTCCACTGCAGGGAAGGCAGGAAATTGGGAGGTGAAAAAGGTGCTTTTTTGCTTGACAACCCAGGGAGCCCTGACTGGAGCTTTGGAGTTACTTCCTAGTGAGGGATTTTGGTCCCCTTGTTAAAGGAGGTTAGCTGGGAAGGTCTCAGAAGCCTGCTTCTAAAATAGCGGTGGGAAGATGTGATTGGGTTGTGCTTACCCACAAAGTCTCTCTCGCTGACGGCATCCATGCTGTTCAGGCTGATGGAAGCAAAGTCCAGCTCTGTAAGGAAAGTGATGGACAGAGGAGGTCAGGCTTGGCATGGCTGGAGCTTGGATGCAGCAGGTTGCCCCAGCATGCAGGTGACTGTGAGCCCTTGAGTAGTCCCAGGAACACAAACATGCTTAAGTGTGACACTGACTGGGGTCTTTGTTATTAGCCCCAGGCAGCCAGCGTGCAGCAGAGGTGGCTCTTCCTGCTCCGACCTCACAGGCGTTGCCTGTCTCATTGCAGTAAAAAGCCTTACGAAAGAAAGGCTTTGGCTCCGGGACAGTGCATTGCAGTGCCATTGGGAGCCATGTATCAGTGCTTCCCTCCCTCCTAGATATTACAGGTAGTCCTGTGCCACTCAGTCGTAGGGAGACATTTACCACTACGCAGAAGCTCTCTATCAATTTCCAGTGGGTTGCCAGCCAGAGCACCGCTGCCAGGGAAGAAAGAAACAGAAGTCATGCAAGATACCCTGCATATCGCAACCAAAACTGAGCTCTAGGAAGCGGGGAAGGC
>NW_008803217.1:0-867 GCF_000699145.1 Aptenodytes forsteri | reverse complement strand
AAAAAAAATACAAGGCATCAGGCCCCAATGCTGGAAAAGCGAATCTTGAGCAAACGGAAGCATTTTCCACATCAATCAAGATATTGGGAACAATAGCAGATTTACATTAAGATTGAAATGGACTAAGGGCTCCGAGCCAGTGGTCTGTCTTTGCTGGTCAATACACAGAAAGGATTGTGTTAGCACCACTGAAAGAATAAATTATCGCTGCTTTTACAATAAGCTCTTCAAGAATGCAATAAAGAGTTCAGTGTGTGCTCCTCACTCAGGAATCCAAAACTTTTCAGTTAAGGTCTGGCTTGCAGCAAAGATAACAGCTGAAAACTAACCATCTTGACCTTGGTAAGCTTCATGACAACTTGCTAAAAACAGGTGAAAACAATGAAAAGGTTACTTCTCTGATATTCACCAGCCTTGAAACCAGAGCAATGAGCAACCACAGTTTTAAACACCCATAGTTCAGATCTGATTGTTTTGAGATACAGCAAAATTAGAAGTGAGAAACGGATTTTTTTTCCTAAAGTCTCTTGACTGTTGCAGTATTACTAATATTGATGTTTTCTCAACTGCCTTCAGAGATAAATTTAAAATTCTTCCCTGATTAAATGAAACGATGACAGGAAATAAAGAAAATATGTAACTAGGGAAGGCATTCTTAACAGTATTTCATACCGGCTTATGACTTTGACGCAGAATATTGTAAGAATGCCTTCCCAGTTGTTTATTTTCTTAAAAGTTACAAGCTTACTTCTACAGTTTGACAAGAAGTCTTCCAAGTTGGGGAAATAGCAGGTCATCAAATAGAAGTGCCAGTTTCAGTCTTCCAAGCTTAAAACATGTATTTTAATTTGCTTGAAATTCACCCAA
>NW_008803216.1:0-866 GCF_000699145.1 Aptenodytes forsteri | reverse complement strand
AAAAAAAAAAAGAAAAAATAAGATGGCAGCAGATGCAGGACAAGAAAACATGTATGGGGCACACAGAAAAAGAGACGAAGATCAGAAAGATGCATAGCAAGAAATACCGGAATAAACCTTAATTTTAATTTAAATATGAGTCATGTAAGGGAAATTTATTTTGAGATGGGGGCACAGCTGTAAGATGAGAAGTAAGAGAGAGAGCTAAAATGTCAGGAATCATATGCTTTGCCCCAAAACAATGCATTCTTTTTGAATCATTAATAGGCAGCTTCCACAGCAGACGTGAAACAATCAGAATCCTAAATTCTAGCTGTGTATTCACACAGCCCTGGTACTTCAAAGATGTGATGGCTGTCATGTTTCGAGTTATAAATGAAAGCATGGCAATAACATACAACAAACAAACAAAAGACCCACAAAACCCCCTGTACCACCACTCCAGAATAGGGCAAATGATTTAACTACAGTGCACTTAAAAATAAGTGTAAACGCAGATGCTTCAAGATAACTTTGCAGTTTTCTGTTCTTTAAGGCACCTTACTTGAGTAAGAGATTTGTTATTAGTATTTAAAGCTCTAAGCCACTCTGGTGTTATGCCTGAGTTATTCCAATCAGGAAACAAGGCAAAACACAAGTAATGCTATGGTGATGGATACAAAGTGCTACTTTCTCTTCAAACCTTGAAGTCAGCTGTCAATGGAACAGTAAGCAAGATGAAGTAGTGTTCCTCCATTTCTGCTAGCGCACTTTTCATCTTGACAACTGAAGGTAAATGCCAGGCTAGAGGTTTGAGCTCTTGCCATGATTCTAGCAAACCATCAGCCTATTTTCCAGAAAATCAACCTGTTCAGAGATTTTTTTTT
>NW_008803215.1:0-865 GCF_000699145.1 Aptenodytes forsteri | reverse complement strand
CTCAGAAAAGTGTAGGATCACTGCCAAAAGGGGTGGGAAATTTTCAGGCCCTAAAAGGACCTTTTCCCCAGTTCTGAGACAATCTATGCCAGGCTATGGTGTGAACCTTATCAAAGGCTGGGTGTGCTGGTTTTTTTCTTTAAATCCACGTGCATTCTACCCACTGGATTCCTTTTATCTACGTGCTTATCGACAGCTTCGGGCAACTCCGGGTGGTGCAGAGAGGTATGATTTCCCTTTACAGGAGCTGAGCAACTCTTCTTCAACAGATTGTGTTTGTCCCTGTGCCAAGAGTTCTTGCTTTTAAAACAGCCTCTATACCCTCATTGAGGTGAGAGTCAGATGGCTCCACAGCTTCCAATATCCTATCCAAAGCCTTATCTGTAAACAGAAGTTATATAGACGGCCCACCAGTCCTCCAGCGCATGGTCATTAAGTAAACACTTGGCTGGCAGTTCTGCAGTTTCCTTCGGGACTTGTGTGTGACATCACGTAATTCTAGTGACTTACTGATATCCTATTTGCCCCAGTCCATTCCCAGCTGATGGAATTTTCACTATAGTCTTGAACATCCTTTGCAAGATTATCTTGATATTACTGCTTTTTTGGATCTCAATTTTTTAATATATATTTGACCTTGTGGACTTCCCACTTATTCTGATTTTCCATTTCTTTTATGCTGATCTTTTCTGTGTGACATGCTCTTAATTTTCCTACTGAATCGGGGATGTATTTTAGACAAGGTTTCTTTCTGTCTGAGTTGAGGCACACACTTTACGAGAGCTTCCAAAGCAATGTATCTCTTGGAGTCTCTGGGCAGCTTGTGGGCTCCTTCCTTTCTGCCCGGTACCTTTAATGGTTTATT
>NW_008803214.1:0-865 GCF_000699145.1 Aptenodytes forsteri | reverse complement strand
TGCACAGCATCAAGGCTTTCTCTCTTCCCACCCCCACCCCCGTGCACACACAGAGGGTAGGCTGGAGGTGGGCAATAGCTTGGGAGGGCCCATAGCCCTCCTACTGACCAAAGGGATTTTCCATGCCACATGACATCATGCTCAGCAGTAAAAGCTCAGGGAATGGAGCAGGAAGGGGAAACATTTTTGGTTACAGCATTTGTGTTCCCAAGCAACTGTTACACATGCTGATGCTCTGTTTTCCAGGCATTGACTGGACATCTGCCTGCTGCTGGGAGGCAATAAAAGAATTTTGCTTTGCTTGCACACACAGCTTGTGGTTTTCCTATTAAACTGTCCTTACCTCAATCCGTGAATCTTCTCCCCTTCCTTCCATCTTTCTCACCTTGGAGAAGGGATTGAGAGAGAGGCTGCATGGGTGTTTGTCTGTTGGCTGAGTCAACCTCCACAGAGCATTAATTGATACAGTCAGTGGAGTCTGGAGAGTAAACCAGCTCACTCAGAAGTGGACCCTCACTTGGTCAGCTGAGGTGATCTTTATCCACGGCTGAATGTATTGACTAAGGGCTCAATTCCGTCACCCACATGTACATACCTGTTGCCACCTGATACGTCCTAGGATGTCTCCTCTGGTGTCCAACTGTACCTCCAAAAGGGAACAGGTCTACCTCATACTCTTTCCATCACCACAGGCAAGAAATGGACTTTTCTAGAATACGTTCACAATGAGGTAAAGACTTTAGTTGCTAGATCTGTGCATCAGCAGAAGTCTTCAAATCTATAAAATGACATTTCAGCAAAACAAGTCAAATTTCCTAAGCCTTCATTCCTTTTGCATACAAACAGAAATGGGGTTGAGAGAGAG
>NW_008803213.1:0-864 GCF_000699145.1 Aptenodytes forsteri | reverse complement strand
GAAAAAATTGCCTAAGTCAGGAGAAAAGGATAATTGGACCCTTCTCGGACTGGATGAGTGGACCTTCTATACCGTGTGAACTGCTGGGCACAAAAAAAAACCGCTATACAACAATTAGTAAATATAAATAATTCTCTGTCTGGTAAAGGAGAGTAAATCATCACCACCTATGTTCTCGGTGGTGACATTTTGTTAGTGATATTTAATCATGCACCACTACATCAAGTGACATTTCTGTGCAGCATGTCACCTCCAGCAGCCTGCAAAACATAGCAAGTGAAGAAAGCACAGGAGCATCAAGACACATAGATGTTTTCTCATACTGGCGCATTACCCACAGGCACCATCAATAAAATGATGTATTGTCATGCTGAGACTTACGTAGTAAATTAGCTTGTAACATGCTTTTGAGGTAAGATCAAAGCCTGGGTCTGCATTGCATTCTGCAACTTCCAGAATATTCCAATACTGCCCAATAAAACCAGTATTCCAATACCGATTTTTTAGAATCTTCCTTGTGACTATTTTTCCCTTAAACTAAACATGTACACTTAAAAAACAAAACAGAACAAAACAATGGAAAACCAGACCTACTAAAATTGTCTCTGTGTTTTATCTGTAATTACAAATGGGAGTTCCAGAATTTGAAAGTTTAAAAGAAAAAGAAATCCCTTCTTTCCCCTGAAAAGGAAGCACTTGAGTATCTTGAAGCATCATAAATGTTGTTGGTAGACAAATTCTATTTGTCTAGTAAAGCATTTCTAGATAGTTTTTTATCTGATACATTTTTACTGTTTATTGTGAGGTTTTTAATGGTGCAAATACTTTCCCCCCGCAAAAAAAAAAAAAAAAAGGGAGGAAAGA
>NW_008803212.1:0-864 GCF_000699145.1 Aptenodytes forsteri | reverse complement strand
AAAAAAAAAAAAAAAAATCACTGAAGGTAAGTCAAACGTACCAAACTTTGCATTTGCTGTCCACTTGGCATGTAAACCACTACCTGGGGGGGGGGGAAGACATGTTTGGCTTCTAAGATGGCTATCATAAATGTGTCTCATCGTTACAGAAGCTAAATGACACCCTGCCCCCCCTCCCCCAGATTGCCGTCTCTTTGAGAGGCCTTGTAACTGTCTGCTCTACAAAAGCCTGGTCGAGGTCATTGACAGCGAGAGCCAGCCTTGGCAAACCCAGTGATTTTAGACGACTTTCAAAGAATGCTTCGTGCAGTCCCGTGAGAAATCGCAAGTGTGGAATGTTATGGCAGCAGTTAGTGCTACATGTGCTAAACAGGTTGGACCTTTTCAGAGTTGCTGAAGTGGCCAGGATGTTTCCAAAGAGTGTGACTGGACAGAATATTAACTGCAAATGGTTTCCTTGGAAATGATTTTAGCTGAAGTTCTGAGATTTTGTTTACAAAGAAATGAAAACTTCATACTTTTAAGCCAGGAAAAAGGTCTTGGTGAGGTGAATGGTATGGAAAAAAGCAGTTTTAAATCATAGCTCTGTGATAGGTTCAGTCTTTCATTAAACGTAAAGTTATGTGGGGAGTGAGAAGTAGAAAGCTGAGATATTTAGGTCTAGGATTTCAAGATTCATTAGAATAGGTTTGTGGTTTTGGTGGTTTAATATCTATGTTAGTTTTTCTGTTGAGGATCTTACAAATCAGTGAGGAAATAAAGTAGTTGGGTTCTGGGTTTGATACCGTTCTCGGAAATCCCAGCTCCACCAGTGGGAGATCGTCGATCTTGTTGCACAACAGACAGGCAGTATCTGCCATCTGG
>NW_008803211.1:0-864 GCF_000699145.1 Aptenodytes forsteri | reverse complement strand
TCTCTGCCGGAGCTGCTTGTTGCAACCTCTCGTGGCTTTACTCGGAAGAGGAATGGAAAGTCACGGAGTGAAACTGCGTCCGAAGTGGTTTTTCGCTGCGCTTCGCTTCGGCGCCCGAGGAGGACCGCGTGTTTGATTCCCGCCCTGCCTTTTCCCCTGTGCAATTCCTTCATTTGCAATGGGATTAGTCCCCTTTGGCACCGGGGTAAATGACAGCAGCGTTTACTCCTGTGTTGTAATAAAGCATTGCATTTAAATCGGCACGTTTTACTTGGATTGTAAAGTACTTTGCAGATGTAAAATTAAGTAAGCCTCCTGTCAGCCCTCGGAGATAAACGAAGAACATTATATCCATTTTAGAGGTAGATAATCTGAGGCACAAAGAACTCGAGACAAGAAGCTTGGCTGCCTAAAATTAGACACCTCAGTCCAAGTGAAGAGATTGTGAATCCGTTACTCGTATTAGAAAGCAGCTATTCCCCTCCAACAACGTCAGGAAGACGGCACTGTGTGAAGTCTTTGAACTGTGCTTCACAGCCATGCATGGTAAAAGCTTGGGGGGATGTTTAGAGACCGAGTTCCCAAAATTAAGCCTAAGGAAAAATTTTTCACTGAGATTATTTTCAAGGGAAGATGTGACCATTAATCAAATTAATTGTTTTGGCTTGTAAAAAATCAGTCTTCAATCAAAAATTGCCTTCAACAGAAAAAGCTTTGTTTTCTTTGGAAAACTGATTCATTTATCACTCAAATACTACAATAGTACTTCATGTGAAGTTATGAGAGCAGAATGACTATGAGGGTGCACTCCAAAGCAGAGTCCAGACACATCTTTCAGACACCTCGGTTTTGGATAAGGATGAA
>NW_008803210.1:0-864 GCF_000699145.1 Aptenodytes forsteri | reverse complement strand
TGTGCGGGCGTGTGTGCGCGCTGAGCACGCGCGTGCATTGTGCGTGCTGTGCATGTGTGCGGGCGTGTGCGCACGTGTGCTGCGCATGCGTGCTGAGCATGCGTGTGCACTGTGCGTGTAAGCGTGTGAACTGTGCCTGCACGTGTGCTGCGTACGGTGCGTGCTGTGCATGCACGTGCGTGCAAGCGTGTGCGCTGGGCACGCATGCGTGCTGCATGTGCACGTGCGCTGTGCATGCGCGTGCACTGTGCGTGCTGTGCATGCATGTGTGCTGTAAGCATGTGCACCGTGCTGTGCATGCACGTGCACTGTGCTGTGCATGTGTGCATGCGTGTGCATGTTCACTGTGCATGTATGTGTGCTGCAGATGCATGTGTGCTGTGCATGCACGTGCACTGTGCGTGCATGAACGTGCTCTGCATGCGTGCGCGCTGTGCGTGGATGTGTGCTGCAGATGGAGAGGTGCTGTGCATGCACGCGCGTGCGTGCTGTGCGCGGTGTGTGCATGCACGCAGTTTGCAAGTGGGTGCATCTGCTGCGCGTGTGCTGTGCATGCGTGTGCGCACTGTATGATGCGTGTGCATCCACTGGTGTGCATGCATGGGTGCCGTGCGCGTGTGTGTGCACTGTGGGTGCAGTTCGCAAGCGGGTGCATCTGCTGCACGTGCACGTGTGCGCTGCCTGCCTCTGCTGTGCATGTGCTGTGCATGCGTGTGTGGTGTGGGCAGTTGGCATGCATGCATGCGTGCTATGCACAGGGTGCAGTTTGCACCCGTGTGCATCTGCCGCGTGTGCATTTGTGTGCGAGCATACACCCCGCGTGTCTGCCTTTTGCACGCGTGCGAGCGCGTACTGTGGGTGCCG
>NW_008803209.1:0-864 GCF_000699145.1 Aptenodytes forsteri | reverse complement strand
ACTTCAGGCTTTATCTTAGCAGTAGGGTATCCTGAACTACTTAGTCCCTGAAACTAGTGACACTTTTCCAAGTTTCCTTAGGGGAGGCTGAATACGTTTAAAGGAACCTTGAAGTTTACAATTCTCCTATTTGGCATGTGGATGAATAATCAAGTCCCAGCCAGACAGGCTCAGCCTGGGGATTTCTGTATGTATAGTCATATCTTTGCCCTGTATCCCTCCTGGCATGTTTTATAGATCCTTTCAGCTTAATCACCTTGTGTTCTTTATCTTCCATGGGCCCCTCTTGGAGTTTTGAGGTACGTGTTTTAACATTACGTTTGCTCTGGTAGTAAAGTAAGTATAAGAATTCCCTACTTTCCACCAGTTTGGGGTCTCGCTGCACTCCTGCACCACGATTCAGAGCTCCTTCAACCATGCCAGTGCAGCTGTTTGTTTTTCATTTTGTCAGTTACATCCCTAAAATCATCCAGGTTAAAACATCCAAAAGCAGAAGTGGTCCAGGGAGGAGGAAAGAATAGCTAGGGGTAAGGGGAAAGGGCAGTTCTTAAGCTATTCCTGCTGCCAAGAAAAAGATGCATGAAACTGTTCCCTTAGTGTCAGGTGAAGGCAAAAATGTAGTACAGAAGTTACAGGATACAGTAGGCTTTGATAGGTATAGTGTATCACTGCAGGAGTTCTCCCTCCTTTGCTGTCAGTCACAGGCTATGAATGTGCCAGATGCAGCTTGATGTATAGTATTTGATTTGATTCATTACTCAGCCCTCCAACTGCAGCCATATACAAAACAGGCTCAGACTAGTATTCCTTGACTGAAAGATTACTGCCTGGAAGATGGATCATAGAATCATAGAATAGTTTGGG
>NW_008803208.1:0-863 GCF_000699145.1 Aptenodytes forsteri | reverse complement strand
AATCGCAAGAGTTTATCCTGGTCGATATTGTTCTTGTAGAGTGCCCAGGTGGACCAGATGGGGTATCGGAAGGCGTTCTCGGCGGGGATCTTGGAGGGCTTGTTGAAATACCTGCGCACCATGTACTTGTGGATGGAGGTGACGTCGGAGCCCACGCACACCCGGTAGCTGAGCTCGGGGAAGGGCTGCTGCCCCGGTGGGGGCTTGTAGGGCGAGTCCTTGTAGCGGGCCTGGAAGAAGAGGGTGCGCTCAGTGGCATTGAAGCCCAGGTGGAAGGGCACGGAGTCGTTGATCTTGATGGCCGCCGCCTTGGAGGAGAGCCAGTAGCGCTCGAGGATGCCGCCAAAGCTGTCGCGGAAGGAGTAGACGTCACTTGTCACGTAGGGCACGGGCTCCTGGTAGCCGGCCAGGCGGATGGGCCAGTGCTGGGTGCTCATCTCCGAGCCCCCGTACCAGTGGGCGTCCTCCCAGAACATGGTGTGCTCCACCGCCGGGCCGGCTGCCAGCTCCTCCCAGCGCACGCGGTAGCACATCACCGTGTCCTTGGGCTTCACCGTCTGGATGAAGAAGTTGAGCGGTCCCCCGCCCGACCGCGTGCAGCTCAGAATCTCGCCCTCCTTGGAGCACGACTCCAGGTCAAGGCTGCCCGAGCGGAAGGCCAGCCGGAAGACCACCTCCCCGTGCTGGTTCCTGATGATGAAGCCGTCCGCCCGCAGGTCCATCAGCTCCGTCTTGAGCCGCTCCGCCTTCCGCAGGGACACCGTGTAGTAGCACCAGGCCACCACTGCGGCAATGAACAGGATGAGGCCCAGCAAGATGGTCCCGAGCATGGGCCTCAGCTCCTTGGAGGGCTTCTGCTTCAC
>NW_008803207.1:0-862 GCF_000699145.1 Aptenodytes forsteri | reverse complement strand
ACCTACCCTGCTGTTTGGTGAGAAGACCTGATACCAGGAGTTTCAGTGTTTGAGGTCTCCCTTCCTTTATAAAGGAGTGGAAAGGATGACGATGATAACGTGGTTAGTTACATGTGAATTCAAGATTTTTCAGTATTGAAATGGATTTGGCTTAAGGGCTGTAGTTTGAAGAAAAAAAAAATCTTTGCTGTACAGAGAAAATGATAAAACCACTTCTTGCGAGTATTTTGTATGTGTTTTAAATGACATAAATAAACAACAGGAAAAGTCTATACGACAGTTTACATATTGTAAGCCGGTAATGATTTCTTGTTCCTACTGTGCGTTGAACTGCTTCATCTGTCTCTCTATAAATGGTTAAACCAAGACGGCATCTGCTGCTTCCCTTATCCCCAAACTTACTTGGAAGGTTTTTCTGTAGATATTTGGTATACGTTCTCCAGTTCTCGCTTTTAATCTAGTGTTAATCTACTGTTTAATCTTTCAGTTCATGGAGCAAAAATTGAACTTTAATCTGCAGTTTCACATGTGGCCTTCTGAGCTCTATACGTGCTGGAGATAAAATGAGACAGAGCGAGCCAGAAACGGGAAAATCCTGCAACGCTGCTTAGAACAACCTAATCCAAAATTCCAGTCTAATGGATGATTTGCAGTAAGTCCAGTTTTTTAGATGTGTATAAAGATGGGGCTGTACTGAATGGCTCAAAGAGTGCCTGGTGTTTCATAGCTGCTATGGTGACCTCCGAGTTTAGCGTGATCATCCTGCAGTCGTGAAGGCCAGGTTCAGCCCTTGTCTAGTCGGTAAATTTACTTCTATTTATTCCAGTATTGAGCTGGCCTGTATATGATATTTTATAATCTT
>NW_008803206.1:0-862 GCF_000699145.1 Aptenodytes forsteri | reverse complement strand
CTTCTGTAGCTATTTGCATAAAGCCTGCCAAAATATAAACTCTTGCGGCACGAAGTGCAGCGGGGATTGTTCATCTCGGTTTCCTGACACCTGCACCCCAAATCAGAAAGTGTTTCCAAAGCAATATTAAGAGGTGCCAGCGGCACAGAAACCCGTCCCTGGGAGGGTGGTGGGATGGAGATCTTCCCACAGCGGTGGGTCAGTTGCCAAACCCCCGTGGTGCTCTGTAACGTTGTTCGTTCTGCCCGAGCTGAATTTTAAAAGAAAACACAAACTCGACTTCATCCTCTTTAATCCCTGTAGCACAGAACACGTAGAGCGTGATTCACTCTCTTCATTGGTATAAGATTACTCTTTAATTGCAGCGAAAATCCACCCTTTCAAAAGCATTAAAGGCTTGACGTTTCTTTTCCCAATACAAGCCAATATTCAGATCACATGGACACTAATCAAATAACCCGGGTTATTTCATTTGTCAACATGTTCGTAAGAATTTTCTACCAGGCGTTAAAGGCATTTATATGGAACGACATCTTTCAAAAGCAATGTCGCTAGTCCAGATTTAGGGAATATTTGATTATGACAAGACGTTTGATGGTTTTATTTTATATACCAGCTGTGCCACAAATCGTTTCCTACCTCAAACAAATTCCTAATTTTGTATCCTGCGAGTACTTTCCATGAAGGAGTAATTCTCATTTTAAGCCATTCTTGTCAATACCTGCAGCTCCCAGAATAGCCTTATATTCTAAAAGCCTTCTCAGATGCTCTAAAGGACAACTGGCAAGAAGGCTTTGGAGGTGGTTTTGCTTTGTCTGGGTTTCCCCCCCCCAAACTTTAAAAGAAACTCCTCTTTTTGAAG
>NW_008803205.1:0-862 GCF_000699145.1 Aptenodytes forsteri | reverse complement strand
TTTTAAGCAGCTCTTTGGCCCAACCAACGTGAATCTGCAAAATGTCCTGGCCTAAAAATTTCTGTTTCTCAGCCGTTCCTGCCGGATGATCGGGAGCTGCGCGCTGGCAGCAGCTGGGGAGGGGAAACTTGGGAAAGGACTTGCACGGACTGAGGGCAGCTCTCTCCTCTACAGGCCCTTCCACGGAGCAGGCGAGCGGTCGTGGCTTCTTCCCAGCAGACCTGGAACCCCCGGAAGGGTACAACGGGCGCTCTGGCCGTCAGCGCAGCGCTCCAAGCCGGCGGCTGAAGTCGATCCCTTTCTTCCCGAGCGGTGACCACCTTTCCGGTCCACCAGTGACGAAGGAGCTGTTCCTCGGACCTGGGGAGAGATGCAGAGACCTGCTTACGAGTAAGAAACCACCGCTGAAATAAAGGTGTTCTCCCTCGATCTATTTTAACAGCTCGTGCTGGCTTTTTGACTTGTGAAGCCTTTTTCTGAGGCGGGGCATGGCACGACAGCTGGACGAAACGCTTCGGGTCTTTGTCTTCCCTTGTCCCCTGCCCCTGGGCAGCCAGTTGGGGAAGACAGAGAGGCTGCGGGCAGCGTGGTGGGGTGTTGTGGCAGGTAATTCCTCTGCGAGGCTGGCGTGCTCTCCGATGGCAGGGCGCGCCCCGAGACCAAAGAGAGGTGCAGCCGAGCGCCTTCGTCGGTGTTTGGAAGTCAGCGTTTCGAAGGGTTCTTTTTTTCTCCTGGACGATGGGACGTTTTTGAGAGAGAGAACTGGGAATTCATTAGCTCGGCCCCCAGGAGCCTGTGTGGGGCTCTCGCAAGTGTGGCGAGAGTCCTGGGGAGGGTTAAGGTAAACTGAGGGGCGATGGGA
>NW_008803204.1:0-862 GCF_000699145.1 Aptenodytes forsteri | reverse complement strand
CCCCCCCCAAAGGGGCTGCAGCCTGCGGAGGAGCCAGGCGGGAGCGCAGGCAAAGCGATCGGGAGCCACGGACAGATAGGTACATGTGAACACAGGAGGATGGACTGAGAGATGATTATAGACCTGAATTATTGACAAGAATCAGTAGAGGAAACCTGGCCGGGAATTAGACAGACAACCGTAAGGTAGGACAGATATCAGAAAGAGAAAAAATGCTTGATGGCTTGTTAGCAGAAAGACACCCGGGCAGCTGGCCGTACGATGGTGTCCGTGGTGAGGTCGGCGGAGGAGGAATACTTCGCTGGCTGAAGCTACAGCCTGCACGCAAAGACATTTTGATTTCTCGATCTGGGAAATGCCATTACAGAATTATGGGCAATATTTGCAAGGCGTGCATCCATTTTGGAAAATCATTTTAGGCGATAGAGAAAATGGTTTCACTCAATCTAAACAAAAGTATTTTTTATTTTAACTGGGATAGGCATTCTTTGAACTTCAAGAAAGCACCTTGTTCTTTAAACAAGTGGCCTCCTTCTAAAAGGAAAGGGAAAGGTGCTTAAGAAAGAACAAGCAGAAACGAGCAGGCCGGGCTATTTCTCGGGGGGACTCTTCCCTCTCTTCTCCTCGGCGTCCCATAAACGCTGGAAAAAGCCAGCCACTTCCAGAGGTACCGGGGCTCACGGCCCCGATGCCGTATTGCTGGCACTGGTGACTATGGACCTCGGTGCTCCTGGCCGCTGAAGTCAGTGTGATCGGGCCGGAGGGCTCGTCGGTGGGAGAAGTCGGGCCTGGAACAGGCTGCTCTGTTTTTCCTCTTCACGCGGGACATTCTTGTGCTACTTACCCACCCCCAAAAGGGGGG
>NW_008803203.1:0-862 GCF_000699145.1 Aptenodytes forsteri | reverse complement strand
ATCAGACACTGAGCCATCAAAGGCCAAAATCTCAGCGTTTGTTCCTATTCACAAGTTCAGCCTTGAAAAGAGAAAAGCGGTGTTGTTTGGGATGCTGTGTGCAACTTTACTTGTGTTTATTATACTTGGTAGCTGAAAACAATGTTCCTCCAACCAACGGCAAATGCTGAATATATTAGAAAAGAGGGGAAAGAGATGTATAAAAGCTCGATTGTTCTGAATACGTAGGCTGAAGAAATATGGTTGGAATTAGGGTTGTGACTCTCAGAGCAACATAATGCAAGTCACAAATGTTACTTTTGCATTCCACTGGAAATTAACCAAGCTAGGACTGAGGAAACTCTGCCCTCTTTTTTTAGGAGATAGATGACTGCAACCAAAAAGACCTACAGCAGGACTCAGCAGGTGTCAACGGTCTCACTGCTGAGCAACCTGAAAAGGCAGAGGTAAAACAAGACAACCCCCAACCAGCTGCTGCAATAGATAACTCCGTCATGAGTTTCCTTAAAACACTGGTAAGCTTTTGCCTTTCCTTTTCATCTCTAGGCTATGCTTTAAATTGCTTATAAAAATCCCCTGTGGACATGTTGAGCTAAATGTAACATGTTTGCTGTCACGGGCACTGAGTAGTAATGAAGCCAAACAGATGCCTTGGAGAATGACTTGAGAGCGATAGAGATGTGTAGGTACAGTGCGGTTATGATCAAATGATGATGACTGACTCTGGAAACTTCCTTTTCTGCATAGATACTGGTAGACCTGGAGGTACTTAGCTGTCTTAAGGATTTTCTGCATGATGAAGCTTCATTTTGTAATACCTCTAAAAGTTCATTTTTATGGATTAATTGGATGTATTAGTTTG
>NW_008803202.1:0-861 GCF_000699145.1 Aptenodytes forsteri | reverse complement strand
TCTGGTCTGCCCCCATAGACGACTGAAGGGTCAAAGGCTTCAGCCAAGGGGAGGAACATCATCTGCAGTTCTCGTGGTGGAGCAGACTGGGCAGAAAGGCAGGGACAGAGGGTAAAGCCACAGCCCTCCCTACACATAGCTCAGTGTTGGGGTGCCAAAGCAGTGACCCCAGGTCTTGCCTTGCGGGGTGCTGGCTCTTGGTGCAATAGCTTATAGTGGGAACAGCTCTGCCCCAGCTTGTGGCCTCCAGGTGTTGAGTTGTTTTCTTGTTCTAATTTAACATATTTGTAACGTTGAAGTAGTGGAGTGATCCATAACAGCCCAGCACCATCTGGGAGCAGCACACAGCTTGGCTGCTGTCGCATCCCTGCAGGAGGAGGCCCAGGTAGGAGCTGGGGTACCAGGAGGGTGGAGAAGGAAATAGGGTGGCTGGGAATGCTTTCAGAGAGAAGGCAGGTTGGCCCCCTCTGACCTGGGAGAGCCACCCAGGGAGAGGTGAGCCAGCACAGGCGGTGCAGCAGGGTCTGGGGGCCTTTCAGTATGGCTGGGGTCACCCAGCACAGGGCAGGCTCTTTCCTGCGGGAGCTTGTACCCGCTCAAGCACTACTGGGAGCACTGGTCCCTCCTGGGGTCACGCCGAGCCTTTGCAGCTTTTAGTTCTAACACACTTTTATGTTCAATAATAATACAATTCTATTTTTCGTAGCATTTCAGGTGTTCCTGGGGCTTGTTATCACATCACGGGTTGGAAGTGCTAGTAAAAAGCTGGGCGAGCTGAGGAGAGCATGTGCCCCCGTGCCAGGTCAGCCCTGCGCGGCATGTGGTACGGCCGCCGGTCCCCTCACGGCGGTGGCTGCACTC
>NW_008803201.1:0-861 GCF_000699145.1 Aptenodytes forsteri | reverse complement strand
CTGATGGTGTGCTGCTGTTTCTTATCTCTTCACTTGCTAAATCAAAGCACCGGTTAAGTGATAAGGATATCTTCTTAAAAATACGTTTTCTTCTTGCAAATTAAATTACAGATAAGGAGCCTAATCCTCCTCTATTTAATAGCAGGAGAAAGGGCTGGTTCCCTAGTATGGGTTGCCACTCTGGGTTTGGCATGTGCCAGCTAGCACTGCTCCAGAAACCCCAGGCATGGTTTGGGATTTGGATCAGAGCAAAGGAAAAGCCCAACAGACAGTGTGGTTGCAGCTGTTCTGTGTTGGAGGGTGAGAGGTTTCATACCAGAGAATGGTCCCAGGACATCTGGTTTGTGAGTGCAAAGACAGCCATTGTGTCCAGAGTTTGCTGTGCATGTTCCCTGAAAATACTGTGATTCCTCAGACTGGTATGGATTGTGCGTTTCTGGACAGGTAACCATTTGTTTAGTCTTAGGAGCAGGCAGCAGCCTTTGATGTGTAGATCTCTAAACACTATAGAAAGCCTGTACATATGGAGTGAATAAACCAGAGATCCCTTGAGTCCAGTAAAATAATATACAGGCTTAAAAACATTTATTGCATTGAGTCAAAGTGCCTCTTCTGTTTTAATTGGGTTTAGCAATGATAACCTCATTTAGGGTAATTTGAATAAAATTCTGCCTTTCTGGAAAAATGACAGTGAAGTAATAAAACATGCCACAAATCAAGGACAGACTTTAATTAGGAGCCTGAGCTCAGTCTCTGGGCAGCTCAAACTTCCCAGGTGGATGTTCAAATGAACAGAGGGTTGCTGGTAGGATGCTCCCAGACCCCGTCACGTATAGAATCATAGAACCATAGAATCGTTAA
>NW_008803200.1:0-861 GCF_000699145.1 Aptenodytes forsteri | reverse complement strand
AATCACAGGGCTGCCTGAGAACACATGGTATGTTGGTGTCAAGACATGCCATCAGCCAATCACAGAGCAGGATGACATTTAACACAACAGCAGTTCTCTGGCATTAAATGGCAGCACCCTGTCATTAAATGGGAGCCAAACCAAAATGGTGGCCCCGGTGTATGAAGGGGAAGGACGTCCTGGGTCCGATGTACTGCTGGGGTGAACCGGTAGGGATGGCGGTTCCTGCCAGCCGATCACAACAGAGCACATGACTGGGAAAGAGGCCCCTGAGGCTGCTGGGAGGGGGCAGGACTTCTGCTAGAAGCTGTGGGCAGGGCCCTTCTAACTTCTTATCTTGTACGTCAGTTGCACCTGTACTATTAAGGATAATTCAAGGTAACTTGACTGAATGTTTTTAAATATTTTCAAGATAAGTTGACCTCTAATTTTGTCAGTGAATAAAGGTTTGTCTGTAGATACAAAGAGGTAGTTTCTTTACAACTGTATTTATTAGCAGATTTTGAGTCCAAAAAGTCATTGGTATTTCTGCATGTATACTGAAGTATAAATATGACCAAGCCATGTTATTGAGCCTGCATATAGAAATTACAGGGTTTTTTTAAGTAGGTCTGTTTTGAACAGCATAATTCATTTTACCAGTATATGAAGATTTAATTTCTAATTCAGTGCTAAAGAAAATCACTCATTTAAATATTTGAAATAACGTATCTCAACAATTTCTGTAGGAATTGATTCAGCCATGGTTCTAGTCTTTTGCATTGAAATAAAGCTTTGAATAAATAATAATTTAAGGAAGGACTATACTATATAGGACTATACTATAAGGACCAATACTAAGATATTGGACCACTTTTTGCG
>NW_008803199.1:0-858 GCF_000699145.1 Aptenodytes forsteri | reverse complement strand
GGCCAGCTACTGGGGGGAGCGCTGTGTGCGTGTGCAATTCACTAATGAACTTGAAGCTGGACTAGCTCACGAGCAAGAGGAGATACAGATCTGGAAAGACCCAAGGTCTGTGCCAATTACTGGGTAAGTAGCTTGACATCCAGCCACAGATTTTAGTTGAACTTAATTCCCATGCCAATATTTAAAGGACCCATGAACGTGCTGTGCTTGCGAATCTAGGGAGTGATGTGTGTGTATGTTTCACTACTGAACATCAGTCCCGATCAGCTGGAGAGGAAGGTAAGGACTGGGTTGTGCTTTTTGTGTTGTGGGTGCTGGTAAAGGTACTGCTCTATCTATGTTAATCTGTTTCGCCATTCATGCCAGTGAAGTATGTGTGCATGTTCTTGAATGTGACCTGGCTCTTTGGAAGACAAAGCAAGACTCTTGTACCTGCGCATAGGAACAGCAGTCACATCCATTGGACTGAGATGGGAGAAACCTCCTGGGAATGAGAGTCCTCCCAATTCAGCTCCAGCTCTTCTGCAAGGAGACATTCTCTGGGGGGAACATGGGCTGGATACAGCGTGCACAGAGTGTGCGTGCACACACACACACATGCACGCACACACAGCATGCACAGAGTACATGGACAAAAATACTGTGCGCACACACTGCATTCACGCACAGGGTGCGTGTGCACACACACACAGTGGAGACACATATGGGGTACAAACAGAAGGTGCAATGCACACCCAGAGTGCGTACACACCCATACTGCAAAACACCACTTGAACAGAGTGCAGTGCGTAGTGTTCACATACACACAGAGTGCATGCATATGCATACCTGGTCGGCGTGCACATGCACACACACACA
>NW_008803198.1:0-858 GCF_000699145.1 Aptenodytes forsteri | reverse complement strand
CCCTTTCACTGTGGAGAGGAGAGGTGAGTGCGTGGCAGAACATCTCCCCGGGGGACGGGCGCAAGCCAAGCCCCCGGGCTCGCAGGAGGGGAGAGCGTGTCCGTGCCCTGCTTGGGCAGGGCCCCGGGCGGCCCCCGCGCCCTTCCACGAGGACGCGAGTCCCTTGCAGCCTCCCTGGGCACGTCCCGCGTGGGGACCACAGGGACAGCCCTGGGCCAGGCTGGGTGGCCCCCGTGCTCGCCCGGCCCCTTCCCAGCTCTCTCTCACTCCCCCCCCAGTTCAGCCCAAGGTGAGGGTCTCCCCCATGCAGTCGAGCTCCCTGCCCCGGACCGACAGGCTGGTTTGCTACGTGACGGGCTTTTACCCCGCGGAGATCGAGGTGAAGTGGTTCAAGAACGGGCAGGAGGAGACGGAGCGCGTGGTGTCCACGGACGTGATGCAGAACGGAGACTGGACCTACCAGGTGCTGGTGATGCTGGAAACCACCCCGCAGCGCGGGGACACCTACACGTGCCAGGTGGAGCACGTCAGCCTGCAGCACCCCGTCACCCAGCACTGGGGTAAGGCCCCGCCCTGCCCGGCACCCTGGGGTGGGGGCCCAAGCCCCCGATCCAGGCGGGGAGCGGGACAGGGGGGCCCCCCCAGCCCTGACCCCCTGCTCTCGTCCCCGCAGAGGTGCAGTCGGACGCCGCCAGGAGCAAGATGCTCACGGGGGTGGGGGGCTTCGTGCTGGGGCTCATCTTCCTGGCGGTGGGGCTCTTCCTCTACGTGCGCAAGAAGGTGAGCGCTCGGGACGCTGGGTGGGGGGTCGCTGGGGTTTGGGGTGTCTCCTGTGCGTGGGGCGGGGGCTGCCCCCGC
>NW_008803197.1:0-858 GCF_000699145.1 Aptenodytes forsteri | reverse complement strand
TCCACACAAGTTTTATGCTGAAGCAACACCAGAACTCAGCAGAAGCTAATTTCTAATTTATATTGGCAGAAGATCAGATTCAGGACCTTTGTGAGTAAATAAATCATATTCAAGAGTAATATAGATCCTCAACTGGTATAAATCAGTCTGACCACCCTCAAAAAAACCTGTGATTTACACCACCAGCAGATCTTATCAGTATGCAAATAATCAAATAAGACTGTGTGACAAAGCTCTCTTTATGCCTGTAATAAGTTTCACAAAATTAATGCACTCTCTACATTAAAATTCATATAGAAAAGCAGATGCTAATATTCCAAGAGAGACAGCTAGTCTGATGTATGGACTCCAGGATGTTTCATAGGAAACTGTAGGAAGTCATGGGGCAGGGAGCATGAGAAACCCTGACCACTGTAATCTTATTTTTTCATGTAAGACTTAGGATTTACTGGCCCATATGCAGCAGGCAGGCCTAAAGCTTTGGAAGAGATTCACAGGAGCCCCAGGTGAAGTTAATACAAGTCTGAAAGAGAAGACCAGATGCAAATGGTAACACCTGGATTTCAAAGACCATTTTTATATAAGATGAACTAATCTAGCTTTTTATTTGGAATCTCTACACAGAACTGTATCAATGAGAAGAAAAGTTAAGGTGCTGGAAACTGCTGCCTCGGCTCTTCATTCCAACAAGCCTTCCCCAAGACAGAGGGCCACCACCATAAACAACCAAAAATAAAAATCAAACAACAATCTATAATAGCACCTTCCTATTCTGGTCAAGGTCTAAAGTCAGCCACAGCTATTCAAGGGAAGCAGAAGTCTTTCAGAGATTGCACACAAAGCACTGGATATGGAGGA
>NW_008803196.1:0-857 GCF_000699145.1 Aptenodytes forsteri | reverse complement strand
AAATAGTTACAGATGTCAGAGGTGGCTTGGTCCACAAATATACTAGCAGTCAATGCATCGTTAAAATTCTGTTCCGTCATTCCCCTGTGTTTTAGGAGGGTTTGTCTCAGCCTGGCCCAGAAGTCACCGGGCTGCTCATCTGGTCATTGTCGGTATTCTTGCACTTTAGACCAATTTGTGCCCATTTCCCCACATGCTCTAGTCGCCTTTATGAAGCTCCAACACATGGTTTGCCAGTTTGCCATGTCACCTGCTGCATTATAACGGGGATCAGCAGCCGGGAATGGCTGGCGTCCCCATCCGGCTTGTCGAGTCAGTTCAGCATCCTTTTCAAATATCGCTCTCTCTCGTCTGCTCTAAATAACTCTCTCAACAGTATTTGAACATCAGAATATGAGGGGGTGTGCCCCGCACAGATATTGGAAAAGAGTTGAGCACGTCGCTCAGCGTCCTCTTGAAGACGTGGCATTTTATTTCCCCAAAGTGCTAAATCTCCTGGATTCCAGGGTTGCTGAGTGTACACATGCAAGACTGTCCCAGGAGCAGCAGCGCCTGCACCCGCGGGGGCAGCCGCACCTCCCACAGCAGCTTGGATGGCAGGAGGGTTAGGCAGTATGTGACCGATTAGGGGATACATTTCTATAGGAGAGGGAGAAGCAAAAGGAAGGGGTGCACAGGGTGGAGCAGCAGAATCCACACGCGATTTAGAAAGCGGAGTACTCACAATCTGATGAGTTTTTGACTTTTTTCACCCTATTTCTTTTTTCCAGACGAATGCCCAATTGTCCCAAACATTCCAATAGTCCATTTGTCCTGGGAAACGGTCAAGGGGAGATCACCGCCATGCAGCCAGCTGC
>NW_008803195.1:0-857 GCF_000699145.1 Aptenodytes forsteri | reverse complement strand
ATTTTCTTCATTCAGCTAACAGTTATTACATCTATCATTTTCACAAATTATTTGTGGATATGTTAGCGTAAACTAAAATTTAAACTATGGAAAGCTCCTGTCTGAAAAAGCTTCTAATGATGACTATTCAAAAAAACCCTAAAGTTTGTTTTTATCTTTGTTAACAAAGAGTATTTTTTTCTAACTTCCATATCACTGGGAGGCATCTTATTTTCCCTAACGTTATCTAACAGAAGTGACTTTGTGAGTTACTAATTATAGGAACTATATGAGATTTGGCTTTTGTAAAGCCTGGGGGAAGATAATATATTGTCTTAATGGTTAAGTAATTAGCAGAGTATCTGAATGAACAATTCAAACACACTAAAGTTTTCTCCAGTGAAATACCAGGGATCATGCAGAGAAGCACTGATAATTTAATTAGCTTCATAAAAGATAACACATCTATAAATGTGCTTTACTACAGCTTTGTCAGGATTTGCTATGAGGTTTTTAAACTATAGAAACTTTGTAATTAATATAATCTTCCTTATTTAATGTTTAATATATGGCATTTAGTTTTGTTTGTATTATACATAGATGCATATGAAGAGAAATTAACGCTACACAAAGCTCTGTTGAACTCTTAAAGGAAGTGATTCGTAGCTTGCCAGCCTCCCAGCCTGGGCAGAGAGTGGGAGAAGGCATTTATCGAGCAGCTGCAAAACAGTTTAGCACTGTTGATGTTATTTCAGAGATACTGAAGCAGACTGGAAAAACTTCAGAGGTGCATTGTGCACTTACTGCCTAAAATGAGATACGATCTTAGCTGTGCTGAATGGGATGGTACGCGTGTGGTGCAAGATGCTGTGGGAAGC
>NW_008803194.1:0-854 GCF_000699145.1 Aptenodytes forsteri | reverse complement strand
CTGAACACCTTCAAGGTAGGGATCGAAACGGCTCCCCCAGCCTGGTAATATTAACCACAACTGTGGGACCCACACAACAACTAGGAGAAACCAAACATTGACACCTACCTTTTACACATTTCCTACTATACCACAGCAAACTCTTCCACCTGCCCTGTCTCTGTGCAGACAGAATGCTTCGGCGTGCTCAAACATCACGCAGCAGGGAGGCTAACTTTGCAGACAGACGTCACTGAAAGAAGTGTTTCACACACAGCTTCTCCTTACGGAGAACAAGGCTCACAACACGGATGCATGCATAGAGACTTCTCTGCTCATCACACTCATTTGAAGAAACGTAAAGTGTTCTGAAGGCCAGAAGCAATATGCAGCTCGCGTAAAGACTCAGTCGACAGCATCAGCTCAAAGACACCGTCGTTCTTCCTCAGCACATGGGCAATGCGAAAGATACGTGACTCTGCAACCGTTAATGCAATGTTTGCGTCTACGCCCAATAACTACCGTTCACAGGAAAAGCTGTATCCAACATGACAGTGCCTAAAATGAGCAACTTCCTCAGACATGCTTCAAATAACAAGCCCCAAACCCAGAAATTCCTGACAAAAATACCCTCCCGTCTCCTACACTCCCACCAATTTTAATACCGACAAAACATCAGCCGTTACTTCATAGGAGCAAGAGCCGTTAATAGCAGCTGAAGGATGGTCAAGGCTGGGAAAAGCTTGACACAACCAGGATGAAACTCTGCATCACAGTCTTACAAGGACATAGAACTAGAAAACGATGTTGCACGCAGCCATTACTAGAAATAGTACCCCTGAGTCATGTTTGCACTTCCGTGGCTATTGCTTGCA
>NW_008803193.1:0-853 GCF_000699145.1 Aptenodytes forsteri | reverse complement strand
ATGATAACAGCTGGTCCAGGGCATAGTGGAGTCGAGACTTCTGTCAGGCTTAGGAAATGATAAAATGTAACGGAGGTTAATTTTATATGAGTATATATACCCATGCATCCTCCAACGACACACATTTCTGATCCTATAACCATTATAGGTACTGAAAGATTGTGTGCTAGCTCATGTACGACCTATAATACAGGGAATCCATCACTCACATGCTTAAACTCCATTTTTGGGGAGGGTTCAGGAGGTCCTTACTTATTTCCCAACTCAGTAATTATATATGTGCAAATGTATACATGCACGCACACGTGTAGGGAGAGGAGAGAGACATTTACAGTAGGTATTTTTGAGAGGAATGAAAGAATGAAAGTCAGTAAGTTGCTCTTCTAAATTAATTAGGTATTTGATTTAAGTAAGATTTTGTCAAGTTTATAATGTAGTCTTAAAGGAATGGGTACTTTTCCACAAAGCAACAGAGAAAACTGTCTCGCAGGAGAGTAAACGACTAATGAGATTCTCGCAATGTTCGTTCACAAATGTCATGAAATGGATCGGAACGGGTAGACTGGAGTTGGAGGGTTCTCCTAGTCCAAAATACTGTTGATAAGGCTTTACTGAATAGTATTTGAGAAACTTACTTGATAATATATAGCTCGGAGGCTAGATGACTAGCTTTCACTACATGCCTAATTATCAGCCATTGGAAGTTAGATAGGGTGAATCTCAAAATGTCCTGACCCATCACATCCTCAGTTTGGGCAGAGGATAGTCACTGAGATTCTCAGGGGGAACAACGTGGTCCCAGCCAAGATGTTGACACTTCTAGACATGTACATTAAAAGAACTTTTGATATTT
>NW_008803192.1:0-852 GCF_000699145.1 Aptenodytes forsteri | reverse complement strand
GCATCTCCAGCTCCAGTGGGAATAAACAGTCCCCAGCAGTGACGCTGTGGTGCGAGGTGACGGGCTTGGTAGTGCGGGGCATAAAGGCTGCAGAGGGTGGGATTTGGGATGCTGTGGGAGATGCAGCCATAGCCTGGGGGTTCCTGTGCACAGCCCGGGCTCCTGCCCGCCATGGCAGCTCATCCAACCTGCCCACGCTCCCAGGCGTTGCACCCTCCTCCCTGGGTGCCTGCACCCCTCGCGCCCCGTCGGTGCAGGCTGTATTGGCACTTGCCGGCCCTTTCCCCCGGGGCTGGCCCAGCCCTTACTTATCCTGCCGCCGAAGAGGATCTGGAAGACGTCCTCCCAGCTGTCGCGGTTCATGAAGGCGTAGTGGTTGAACACGGCTGAGGGGGAGGACTTCTCGCAGTCGGCCTGCGTGGGCTGGTGGGCGAAGTCGTAGGACCAGTAGTACTTGTCTAGGAGAGGATGCACAGGCCATTAGTGGGGGGGACACGCGTTTGGGGGGGAGCAGTAGCTAGAGGGTTTTCCTGCCCACGGCCACTGGTGCCAGGCTCTGTCCGGGAGCGGGGGGCTGCGCCCCTTACCCTTGAAGAAATAGACTCTCTCATTGCCGTGGTAGCTGTGCGCAGGGAGGGCAAATGCCGCGTCGATGCTGTTCGGGATGCCTTCGAAGCCCTCGGAGATGTCGCGTGGGTACCCGGGGTCCAGGGCTCCGTCATCAAAGCGCCAGTACTGGCTGCCCTGGGGGGTGTGGGACAGAAGGGGGGGTCAGGTGGCTGGCTGCAGCATCCCCCAGGTGCGGGTCTGCCGAGGGGAGCGAGCGGATGCTGGGAAGCCCCGTGGTGAGGC
>NW_008803191.1:0-852 GCF_000699145.1 Aptenodytes forsteri | reverse complement strand
ACCATTGTTTTACTTCCGTCCCCTGTGCCCCTGTCTCATGGTACGTTCAATAGAAATTTTAGTAGAACTAGTGCTGCATATCTCCATTTTACTTGCACTCTGCTCTGACAACTGGGTGTAAGTGGCTCAAAGTATATTCATCTCCAACTCTAGTAGCTCCTATCATTACTCAAATTAAAAGATATAAAGAACAACAGTAATCTAATTTTCAAGTCTGATATCTCATGTTTACAACAATCATGTACCCTGGCTGGACAAGCCTTCAGAGTAAGTACATTTAGGCAAACTGCATTGTCAAAGATGACCTGCCCAGTCGGCAAAGAGAACCCTGAAGAGAGAGGAAGATGCTGGAATGCTGCTCATATATTTCCCTATTCTGTTCTGAGCACCACAATCAGTTCTTCATTACCTAAGCCGTGGATTCTGGGCAAGACTCTGTACTCGAGCCCATGCATGATTATTTCGTGGCTGCAACTCCACAGGGACCTTGAGAGGAAGACGTACTGGCTTCTGGTCCTCTTCATCACTAACACCTGAAGGGAGATGAAGCACAAAGGGCATGGGTCAAAGCAAGGACAACTCAGTCAGAACGCTATATGCTCAGTTACATGAAAAAAAAGCATCACAGACATCAGCATCACCTAGCGACAACTTAGGCAGCTCAGCTTCACCAGTGGAGCCTGCTTCCTTAGATTACCTCCTGTTCCAATATGTTTATTTTTTTCCTTGGACACTGCAGCGGTACTGGAGCTTCCAGTTGAGCAAGCAGTGTCAAAATCAGGTGGCTGGAAACTTTGAACGTGTACAGTATTTCAGACCTTTAAACTGTACTGATTCTACTTATTGGGGGGG
>NW_008803190.1:0-852 GCF_000699145.1 Aptenodytes forsteri | reverse complement strand
GCCGGGGGGCCCCCCCCCCCGAGCCTGTCCCTGTGCCCTGGCACACACACACGCGCAGGGCAGCCGTGTTCAGGGGGGGGAGGGCGCACAGCTCTGCACACACAAGTGCACGCAGGGCAGCATGTGTTGGTATCAGCTTTGGTGTGGCTCTGGCTGCTGTCCCCAAGCCGGCGGGGTTTGGCAATGCTCAGGGTGCCCAGGGCTCAGCGATGCTCGGGGTGCCCAGGGCTCGGCACACCACGGTGGGACATTCAGGGGTTTTGGTGATTCGGGCTCCGGCATCGGCTGCCCCGGCCTCACCGGCCCCACATGCCAGCAGGAGAATCCTCACGTGTGGAGGAGCCCAGGCACGGCCGCGGCGGCTGTGGGTGCCCCGAGACCGTGCCCTAAGGAGAGTCAGTGCCCGGCAGACAAACAGGCACCATCTCCACGACCGTCCCCGCAGCCTGGCGGGGTACTGGGACGAGCTGGGAGGGGAGAGGGCAAAGCAAGAGGGGCTCAGCCCCTGGCTGTATCAGCAAACCCAGCCAGGGTCTCCCAGTACCCTGCAGACTCCTCCCCATTGGCCTGCACTGGCCCCAGAGCTTGTCCCCGTCCCCACGCCGTGCACGGCCCCGCGGAGGACATGGTGAAGGTAAGCAGAGCCGCAGTGGTGGTGCGGGGCAGGGGCTGCAGGAATAGCCGAGGATTAAGACCAAATACCCAGATAATGAGGATCTTTGGTAAAAAGCCCATTTGTATAATTTAAATCTCTAATAGGCTTCCTGGAATACAAAGCCCTTTGTGATGCCCAATCTCATCTGGATCAGGAGCCACTCGCTCGCTAAATCTTGACTTAGTGCCGCAGGGATG
>NW_008803189.1:0-851 GCF_000699145.1 Aptenodytes forsteri | reverse complement strand
GGGGTCTGCTTACCCAAGAGATGGGAGGCGCAGCTCAGCAGGTTTCTGCCTGCGGTACCACCAGCAAGGCCACCCAGTAGCTCCCTCCCAGCCCTTTAGAGCCAGTGCCAGAGGGAAGGAGGAGGTCCTTACAAGTGAGCATATCGTGCGGGAGATGGAGCCACGTTAGTCGGGGCTCTCCTACCTGATTTTGGAGTTGTTCGATGGTCTGGTAGTAGGAGGTGTAGTCCTTTGAAACACTGGGAGCTTGTTTCCTGTACCACTCCCGGATGTGGTGCTCAAGCTGAGCATTTTCTTCCTCCAGCCTTCGCACTTTGTCCAGGTAAGCAGCCAGGCGGTCATTGAGGTTCTGCATGGTGACCTTCTCATTGCCGCTCAGAAGGATGTCCCCCCCAGCACCAAAGCCTCCTGCAAAACCGCCACCAAAGCCTCCTCCCAGGCCGCCACCAAAGCCTCCTCCCAGGCCACCACCAAAGCCACCACCAAGGCTGCCAGCGCTCATGCCCCCTCCGTAGCCAATGCTGCATGCTCCCCCACCATAGCTTCCACCGCCTATCACAGAGGAGGCATATTGCCTGCAGGAGACGGAGGAACTCCTGCCACTACCGCCACCACAGACACCTCCACCTCCGCCGCTCCTGTAAGAGGTACTGGATGTTCTCTTGATGCTGCAGCTCATGGTGGAAGTAATCAGATATCCAGCCCCAAATGCAAAGCCCGCTGCACAGCTTGACACAGACAATCAAACTGCAGCCTTCTGTCCTCGCTGATGGCTATTTATACCTTGTTGGGTGGGTGTCACCTGTAAGGCAGTCCAGCTTCCCATGAAGTTTGCCAGCCTTAGTGCTCAT
>NW_008803188.1:0-851 GCF_000699145.1 Aptenodytes forsteri | reverse complement strand
AGATTTGCAGAAATAACAAGAATCTGTGTTAAACTGATGGAAGTATCTGCTATAGGTTCATTTTTTTAGTGATACTGATAAATGGTACAATAATCTTTTGAATTGCATTTCTCTTTGGAAAATCCTGGAATTGAGACTGTTGAGGACTTTTTAGGTCATTTTAAGAAAAATAAAAATAGCTGCTCTCAGTTTCATGATACAGAGATCTATTTTAGCTTATCCAATATGTAATGAAAAATACAATTGATTTAAAAAAAAAAAGACAAGAATGGTATCTTTGAATAATGTCAAGTTTCCACAACAGTATGCCTCAGACAGCAAAAAACCCCAAAGTCGAGCTAATGCTAATGTGTTCACAAGGTATCTGCTGCTACATTGACTTCACACCAGGCTGGGTTCGTTCTGTTTAATGCAGAAGAGTGTGTAATCAAAATCAACATGTGATATTCAAAAATCAGACGTCAAATCAGGTTAGGGCCTGAATGTCAGTAATTACAGATGGAAGAGTTGGTTCAGCATATCTATACCCAGAAAATGGCAGGATGCAGCTGCCCGTTAGAGCCCTAGAAATGTTGCATTTAGTCTTTGTATCCAAGACTTCCAGAGCAAAAAGTTCATGTGGAAGAAATTCTGCTTCCATCATCCTCTCCCTTCATTTGTTAAGCACACAGTTTTACGTGTTTGCAGTGCATCGCAGCACTCCAGGGCTGTGTACGTGCTGTACCGTCAGAGTACAGCCAGCAGGCACGGAACACTCTGCTTCGGAGCAGCTCATAGTGCTACCAAATAACTCAGTATTACTGCCTGTCGTATGACCTCATGGTGTCCTAAAGCCCTTTTTTTTTTTTTTT
>NW_008803187.1:0-850 GCF_000699145.1 Aptenodytes forsteri | reverse complement strand
CCCTTCCAACCTAAACCATTCTATGATTCCATGATCCTATGTTCTGGGTAAGTACCTTTTCTTAATCTGTATTTACATTGTAAATTCGATACGGTACACTTATTTTTCTGATTGGACAAGAGAAGGAACCCAATGCACTAGAAATTTTTTGCTGTCCTAAAAATGTTGTTATTCATTAAACTCTACATTTTTTCCTTGAAGAAATTCCACAATGTGCTGCTGGAGACAGTGAAATTCTTGGAAGTGAAATGGAGGTTGATAGTACCAGAAATGAGCCTTCTCATTTTATTTCAGAGGTCTGCCAGCAGTCTGACAATGCCATTTCCTTAATGAAAATGGCTCCAGACAAAGGTAAACAAATCTAAATAGAAATTGTTTCTAACATAATTACTGCTTTTGAAGTAATTTTCACTTACTATCATAAAAAGAGTACATTACTGTCAGTAAAGGATAAACCTTTTGAGTGGAGATGCCGAGCAGAATAGACCTTGAAGATGGGCTTTCTTATATCTGCAGTCTATTTTCATTATCTACCGAGCAGTTCAATAGAGACAACTATTGTTCAGTGGTGCAATTAGTATTTATGTAATCAACAGCTGTTACAAAGTAAAAGATTTAGAAAACCTATTTAGAAAAACAGATGTGGCCTGCAGCTAAAATTCCCAAACTGCGGTAGTTGAGAGGAATTCGCAATCAGTAGTCCATTTCTGAGTTGCTTTCTGGAGGATGTCTTAAACAAAGATTATTTTGGTTACTACATACTGGGTCATACAAGTCTTTCTAGAAAATTCCTATCAGCCTAATTGTTTACAGGTTCCAAATATGAAAAAAACTCCAAATTATTTTTTTT
>NW_008803186.1:0-850 GCF_000699145.1 Aptenodytes forsteri | reverse complement strand
TCTGTTCTTCTTTTCTGTTCCTCAATCTCTCTTCATTTATTCCACCATAACGTAACACAGACAACAGTGCCATAGTATGATAAGGTTATCTCTAGACTAGAAGAATAACCCAGAGAAGCTTCCAAGGTGTGGAAGCACAACTGTGTATATTCATGCAGTCTTCTCTGGTGTCATTTTGTCCCATGCCAACTAGCAGTCTTTAAAATAATTCCTAGAAATAGCTTGAGCACGAATGCTCTCAAGAGACCATTCGCACAAAGTGGTTTGTATATGGTTACCCTCTTTTGGAGGTTAAGAAAGTTCACTAGCGTAAACACAACCTGTTCAATGCCAGATAGCCTCCCTGGCCAGAAGCTTCCCCAGGCATGGTTAGCATAGAAGCCTGGTTAGCACATAACCTCCGTGGTCCTAGCAAATATTACTGTCATTTGAGAGAATAAATTATGTCATATTCCAAGTCCTTTGAACAATTTCTTTTCGGCAACCTCAGCATTTTTCTACACAATATTCTTCGGTGTTACAACAACGTTGTTTGCTTACATTACAGTTCAAGTGAAAACCTGAATTCAGAATGGGAGTCTGTTTGCAGATGTGTGTATGCTGAGTAGGGTAGCTTCTATCCTGCCCAAGGTCAGCCTCAGTCCTCTTTTTTGTTATAAATAAACTACAGTAAATTAATTTTTTTCCCCCAAACTGCTGGTAGCATGGTCTTCTCATAGACTTATTCTTTGTTTCATTCCATGGCTTATGCATTACTGACTTCTGTAGAAGTGAGACTGAAGGGTTCTGAAACAAGACTAATCTTGCTGGTTGCCAGACCACCTGAGGTGCTCAGCCATCAAACCATCTT
>NW_008803185.1:0-850 GCF_000699145.1 Aptenodytes forsteri | reverse complement strand
TCCCCATTGAACTGGGGGGAGGGAGAGGCGAAATAATTGTATCTGTAATCCAGAGATGGAATCTAACCTTCATAACCTCCTGTTTCTTTGGTGGTTGTTTTTGCTTCAGGCCCTGTATCTCATTGCTACTAATGGGACTCCAGAACTGCAGAATCCAGAAAAGCTTTCATCCATATTCCGAGACTTCCTAAATCGCTGTCTTGAAATGGATGTGGAAAAGAGAGGTTCTGCAAAAGAGCTGCTACAGGTAGGTGATGGGGAACGGGGCTGAATCAATGTAATCACGCAATCCCGAGTGAGGCCAGGCTTATGGAGAGGTCTTGTTTGGGGTCTTAAATACTGCATCAGCTGAAGGCACAAGCGCAGCTAAAGTAACCTGCCAGGAAAAAAAAAACAAAACAGCCTCAAAACCTAAACCTATAATACAGTGTTAACAGACTACTCCCTTTTTATGCTGTACTTGCTACTAGCAGCAGCTGTGCAGCATGTTCTGTAACTAACCTCAAATAATAGCTGTGCTCCAGGCCTGCCAAATGCTGAGCCCCTTAATTCCCGTGGCTTCTTCACACAGCTGGCCCTGACATCTGTATGCATTGTCATGGTCTGGCCATGCTTGTTCCGATGTGGACAGCAGGAGGGCTTCTAGCTATCGGATGTTCTGGTTGTCTCCCTTCTGGTGGAGGGATCACAAAGCTCTTTGGAAGGATCACAAAGCTCTTTGGAATATGCATGGCTTGCATTAACTGGAGCAGTTTGGCTTTACCACATTTTGCCAGATACTACTCCTTACAGAGGTGATGGAACAGAACTTGTGAGATATCTTAATCACAGAATGGTTTGGGTTGGAAGG
>NW_008803184.1:0-850 GCF_000699145.1 Aptenodytes forsteri | reverse complement strand
AGCAGCTGTAGTGTTGTCTGCTGTTGCGGATGTGGAAATAGGAAGCGCTATTTAAAACCAGGCAAGTGGCTCTTGGGTCTTTTTTATTTTTTAAGTAGCACCATTGCTAGTTTCTCCTCAGCACTTGCTAGCCTTCTCCCCTTTTCGTTAGTTGAGCCATCACTACTTCTGTGTCAGAGCTCATTGGAAAGAGCGAGGGCTAACATATTCCCTCTAGCTTCTGGTAGCTCAGTGCAGACTGAGGAAATCTGCCCTTCCAGCCCTGGGATATTCTGAACCTGTAGAAGTTCACAGCTTAATAACTGAAACTTTTGAGCTGCTCACCTCATCAACTCCATCTTCTCAGGTCTGGCTTCACTTCTGCTGCCCTCTTGCAAATTCTCCTCTTAGCAGTGTAGACAAGTGCTCTTTCTGCCTGATGTTGTCTTCCATACAGCACAGGAAAAAATAAGATCCGGCTGTAGGAATATTCTCCATAATTTCATTTTACTTGCAAGGACTTGTGTTCAGTCCTGCTGCTTCTATGCTAGCTGATCCTTATTGCTTGAAGCATTAGGTAGTAAATACCGCTATCAGTAACTTCGTTGGTCTCAACGCCTGCCTTTTAAGTCTCTAAAAAGAAAACAGGGCTGACTGAGTAAAGAAATCAAATAGTCGCCATTTTTGTTTTCACACAGTGGCTCTTGCTTTTAAGGATCTTTATGGCTGTTAATGTGGTATTGAAACTAAAAGCCAGTGAAATCATACTGTAAAAGTTACTTTGTTCAGATTCCCGCATAAGCTGTTAGACCTCATTTCTGCAACAGATGTGGTGTTGATATTCCAGAATGGAAGACTCTTAAAAAAACTT
>NW_008803183.1:0-849 GCF_000699145.1 Aptenodytes forsteri | reverse complement strand
AAGTCTGAGCTCATGAGCTTCTAGAAAACTGTGTGATGCAGATATTAATACAATTTTTCCAAAGTGGCTTTTCATAGAGAGCTGGGTATTTAAGCTTTTTCTCTACTAGATTTGGACCGAGCAGAATTTGGAGCTGGCTGGCCTGACACCACAACAGCAAGAGTTGAACTTAGGAGCCTTCTTTCAAAACCTTGGGCATACATAAGCAGATACCTTGGTGTCTGTCTGCACTCTTTACCCTTCTTCCTTCCTTCACTCCCCAAACACCCATCTGCTCCTCTCCCTTCCCTTTTGCACATATAAAACTAAACTAGAGGAAAGGGTGAAGTTTCCAGAACCGCAGCACATTTCTGTTTCTTCAGTCCTTGTGATATTCCTCCCTTACCTTTCTTCCCTGCACAACCAAATAGGAGTGCCCTACTCAGTTTCTCCATATTTTGTACTCCTTTGAAACTGAGAAGATGGGAAACCTATGCAGGACACCGGGGGGATATCCTACTCCATCACTTGAGGGACAAATTCTGCACTATTTTCCCTGTTTCCCATACCAGTCTCCTAATGCACCAATTTTAAATCTAGCTGCCTCAAAGCTTGGTAAAAGAAGCTCGTGTGTGTTTGGGAGGGAAGACCAAGCAAAAGTCAACAGAAGCAGTAGTGCAGCAATTTCTTACTCAGCTGCAATCAGCCCAGGCACAATCAGTGGGCTCTTATTGTCTACATCATCAGTGATTAGCACAGATACAAGGTAGTCTAGCAGGCAATTTGCCTGGTGCTTGTGGATATAATTTATTATCTTTCAAGGAACAGTCCTGACGTAGGCTTTTGTTTAACAGCACAAGCATTTTCCCA
>NW_008803182.1:0-849 GCF_000699145.1 Aptenodytes forsteri | reverse complement strand
GAATACATGCTGTTACATTCGCATTGAGTCTTTCTAAGATTGGCCTTGCGTTATTTTTATTCTGAATATTAGCCATCTGGCACTGTGTGCTGCAGTATTTAGTGCCACAAATAATAATGAAAAATATGGTAATATCTCGTGATACTTTAACATAAAAATATAAGACAGAGGGTATAAAGCTTTGGGCATATAATCTTAAAGCTGCCAAAGCATGTTGTTCCCTCTGCCCTTGTTTTCCGTAAATGATTCTTTGATGGGAGACAGCAGAGGTAATAGGAAAGTCATTGGTTAATGCACATTAATGAAACTGCGTTTCTTGTAGTTAACGAACCGCAGTCCTGAAGAAAGACGGGTAGGAAAAACTCCAGGATTGGTACCTTTCTGTTCAGGTAGATGTGGGCACGTCCAAGACACGCGAGAAAAAGGTACTTGGCTTCAGATATACCGGAGAGGGCTCTGTCTTTTCCCCAGCAGTCAAGCCCCGTAGAAATGCTTGAAGTTTAAAGAAAACAGCCTTTTCCTTCTGTCTCCCCACATCAACATATGATGACGAGACTGTTGCATATTCAGCAAAACTGTTGTTCTCGCTGTAGTTAAGTTGCATAATTAGACGGGGCTTAAATGAGATGAGAGCTAAACTTGAGTGATTCTGTAGGCTGGTGCAGAGGTGAATTGCAAGCTAACGTCACAGAACTTACCAAGCTTTCGGTGCCTCAGGAAAAGAGTTTAAGGATGTTTAGGTTCAAAGGAAGCGAGCGTTTTCATGAACGTTTGTTTTAGAGAACACTTTTGCTGGGAAGATGAATTTACCTTTACGTGTTTCTCTAAGGTTGGATTTATTTTTGAAGA
>NW_008803181.1:0-849 GCF_000699145.1 Aptenodytes forsteri | reverse complement strand
GTAAACAAGTACTATAAAACCAACAGAGAATGTATCTCATGTAAAAGGTCAAAATGACGTTCTGCCATCTTTAGGGTTTGTCAAAGCTGTAGTTAAAGTTGCAATCTACATTACAAACTGTACTGCAACCTTAAATATAGAGGGGTCTATATTTAGAACAAAGCAGCATTGTTAGTGCTTTGTTAAAGTGTTGTCAGAGCAGACTGTTTTCAGGTGCATGAGGCAGACCCAGTTTGTGCAAGGAATCTCAATCAAAGCGAACCCACCTTGGAACTTCCATTTCAGGTGCAAATCTTCCATGGGTCCATGGCTCCTGCACCTCTGTTTCTCTCCAGTAGTCCATCATTCTCAGCGCATAGCCTGTCCCACTTGTCATCTCTTCTACAGACCACATAGAAATAAAATACAGGATAAAATGAGATACAGGATTTTCCTGTGTAAGGTGATGGGTACTTTCTTTTATAGCAACAACAAAAGCAGCTAAATGCCAAGCAGTAAGGTCTTTGCTCTGATTACAAGGGAGAACTATGCCACCACTGTCTATAACAAGATAAAAGTCTTAGATATATAATGAATATAAACAACTTGATATATTGGATTGCAGTTACAAAATATCACAAGAAAATTTCACATCCTCCAGAAAACTATTACCCAAACTTGATCCTGTTGCCTTGACTTAATACTGTGCCACTGTAAAATTTTGCTGCCTGCCCCAGGGTTTGGGAGCAGACTCTCAGCATTTTGGGCACATACCTGGACAACAGCAAAGATGATCTAAAAGTTCCTGCTCTGTGGCTCGGTAACCAACAAACGATGCAAGAGAAAAATGTTAGTTAAGAAAATCAGGGT
>NW_008803180.1:0-849 GCF_000699145.1 Aptenodytes forsteri | reverse complement strand
GAATACGCTGTATGTTTAACGTCAAGAAATCTAAATGCACTTTATGTATATCCAGTCTTTTACGTTTAAAACAGAGCCAGCATGTACAAAGTCCTTTTTTTCCAGAAAATTTCATATAAACTTTATTTTGCAGTTTCTATCAGGATTTGTACTTCGTTGCATTACACTGCTTGAACCTGTTTGTCTGCATAATTCAAATGCAACCCTGAAGGATATAAACATAGTGACAGTTTTTAAACATACTTTCTGATAATCAGCACAAACTATTACTTGAACCTATTTGATAACATAACACTGACAGACGGAATTCAATGACCCTCAATAACAACAGATACAATCTCATTGTATAAAATTATATTATGACATGATTGTGTTGTCTTGAGTTATGACTTAGGCTGACTGCAATATGGCATGCTTTTTCTTTAGGAAACGATGATACTTATTGACATTGAGATAATGCAGGATCTAAATTGTGCAGCCCAAGTTTCTGTAATGAAAAAAAAAACAACCCAAAGAGTAAAAAGATGTGTGTGTGCAACCAGGAGACACACAGTTAAACGCTAATTTAGTGTTTTGTTAGCAAGACTTAAGCTTTATGCAAATTTCTTTGATGGGGCAGATTCTTTGGTAGCTCACATTGACATTCGGTGGCTCAGTTTAGTTTAGTCTCCAGTAGGAAAATGGATCACAGCAGAGCAGATCGGCATTGGAAATCTCTGCGGGTGGCTGTCAGCGAGAGGTCTTCTTCCAAAGGATCTGGCAAACCAAGCTGATTCCTAGACTAAGATGGCAGCACGTCATCCAAGTGGATATTTAGTGGTCAAAAAAGCCAAAGTGACTTAAGAACAT
>NW_008803179.1:0-848 GCF_000699145.1 Aptenodytes forsteri | reverse complement strand
GTTCTCCTCCCGGCAATCAGTTTGGGGCTCTCGCCCAAGTGGCCTCCCCTGGGCAGGCAACACTCCTGCAGTGGAAGGAGGACACACGAGCTTGCAGGGGAGCTTCATTTCTCCCAAGATGAGGAGGAGAAAGTCTCCTGCAAGAGCGCAAGGTGCTGCCCTGTCAAGGAGCACAGCCGGCAGCAACATGGACCGATGTGCAGCTGGGCCCACTCAGGTCCTCAAGAGCAGGTACAAGGGTTTGTTCCTCCTGGGGACATCAGCTGGCAGGTAGGACCCACAGAGCCTAAAGGGGGGCTGGGGGGACACGATGGAGAAGCCGGCGAGCGCTGTGGGCAGCGCAGCAGTCCCAGGGCTTGGGAAACCCGCTGTGAGTGGGAGTCCTGGTGGGCGTCTGCTGAGGGAGAGAAGCCTTGGGGGGTGTTTCGGAGGGGGCTCTGGCCCTCGTGCTGCAGAGGCCCTGGGAAGAGGTGGGGGCTTTGGAGGAGGGCAGCTGCTCCCCTCTCCCCAAAGAGCACCAGGCCTCTGAGACGCCTGCCCAGGGGCAGGTTGCTGCTATGGGGGCCGGGGGGCAGTCGGGGTAAGAAGCGGCTGTGCCACCCTGCTCTGCTGCTTCTTCTGCCCTGTCTCACCACGGCGGGGACGTCTCCTGGGAGGCTTCCCAAAGCCCGTCTTCTGGCTAGGGCCTTGGCTCGCGTGGCATGGAGATGGTGCAAAACAGTGCCCCGTCTTTTTCCTCCCATAGGTGCACCCTCTCTCAGGAGGACCAGGGCACCAGCTGGAAAGGGCCAGCATGCTGCAGCTGCAGTGCTGCAGAAGATGAGCGTAAGTTCAGCGCTGCCTTTCAC
>NW_008803178.1:0-847 GCF_000699145.1 Aptenodytes forsteri | reverse complement strand
TTCATTTATTCAGGTGTTTCATCCACCTCAGTGAAGCAGCATTATCTCCCTTGTCCACAGCACTTCAGCAGCTCTCCAAAATTGAGGGGCGATACGCTTGTTTCCATAACCATAGCTTACGTAAACTTTGTATTTCAAATAACACAGTTTCTCAGGACTGGAGTTAGGAAAAAAATAGCTCAAATAGTTAGACTATATAGTCAGAAAACAGCCAAATTTGGTGTTTGGGCTTCAAACGTGGTGATAGTTCCAACACAAATGGAGGACACCAAAGCTTCAGGACCATTCACTGCGTGATAATGTGAACATGTAGAAGTTCGCTTACAAAAACAATGTTGTACAAAGATTGAATCTAAATGGTGAATGTTATGAAAATCATAAATGATTAAACTTAGTAAGGTGTTACTTTAATGCCAACAATGTGATCAGCAAAATCGCACATGGTTGATAAATGATTATGTCCTACAAGCGGTCCCTTTCTATTCACGGGTGGTCTCTGAGGGATGAAGTGCCTTATTCAAATTCATTTCACCCTGACTTAGTGCTTGGCGGTGTTCGCATTTCATGCGTCCTAGTTTGAGACCCGTGCACAGAAATAAAGCTTTTTGTGTCACTACTTTCTAGAAGTGCAGTACTGTGGATGTAAAAGAGTAGTTGAAGAGTAAAGGCATATTTTACCAACTGACGTTGGCTCACTATGTGACTTCAGCTCATGTTACTCATTTTATCTCTGTTTCTCCATCTATAGGTAGAGATAATACATCGCTGTCCAAATAAAGACAGAGGACGCTGGATTTTCTGCAGAAGCTCTCCATTGATGAGGAAAGAACAGGCAGGCTGGGAAGCC
>NW_008803177.1:0-846 GCF_000699145.1 Aptenodytes forsteri | reverse complement strand
CCCGTGCACTGCTGCCCAGCCACTCACCCCCTCTGTACAGCCAATCGCTCCTATGCACAGCACTTTGCCTCGATCCCTACTGAACGACGTTCTGCGTGCTTGTATCTGTCCATCGTCCGCTTGCCAAGGTCTTTTTGCGTTCCAGTCAATTTAGCTGCAATAAAGAGTTTGGGCTAGCATAAACGTTTAGCCAGGCGCTGCCTACACGTGTTAACTGTGCCAGAGGGCAGCAGGGCTCACACACAGCTCAACGCAGTGATGCCCGTCAATATGAGTAGCGAGACATGCCTTCCAGCAGTGTACGCAAAATATGTGAGGCTAGAGAGACAGCGAGCAGAAGGTAAACCTGCTTCCCTGTAGAAGCAGGTTTCTGGCCTGCGCACGCCGCCTTCTGCCAGCCTAGGCAGCGGTTCCAACAGCAGCTTGCTGACCACTGCGTTCCCTCTTGCAGGTACTCTTTGACGTGCTGTGCATGCCACCCCGCTGATTAGCACTGCGTAACTGTGGGACCCAGACACCTACGTCCTCTGGTGCAAGTCAAGACATGAATTGTGCCATTACCTTATTGATGTCCCACAGAACCAGTCTGCTTTGACGCTTGGCGAACTCCAAGGCAGTCGCTCTCCCTACACCATGGCCAGCACCCGTGATGAGAACAAGCTCTCCGCTGACAGACTTTCTCTTCGCAGGGACAAAAAGCTTCACAAAAGCCTCTAAGTAGGAGTAGACGAGCGTACCCAAGAACAGGAGAAGATCCAGAAAGGGATTCATTGTTTTTCTGGAAGTCCTTTGATTGCCGTACCGAGCTGGGCCCTGCAACGTCTGACGGCAGCACAGCGGGCCCGG
>NW_008803176.1:0-845 GCF_000699145.1 Aptenodytes forsteri | reverse complement strand
TAGTTGAAGATGTCTCTGCTCATTGCAGGAGGTTTCGACTAGATCACCTTTAACGGCCCCTTCCTACCCAAACCATCCTTGATCCCACGATCCTATGAAGCTATGATGCTATGATTCTTGCTGTAAATGGCTGCTTTTAGTGAGTGACTACATTTGACAATGCAAGTGATAAACACATTCAGACGAGGTATGTTTTCCGTCGAGAGATGCATCTTTCGGGACACGGTGCAATCCACCTTGGAGCTTTGCTCTCTCCAGGTTTGCATGCCACGTGCCCATAGCCCCACGAGCATGACTGGCAAACCAATGCCCTGCGCTGGGGTGTGTGGTTCGCAGCACCATGCTCCTACCTGTCCCACCTGCCACCGGGCAGCTTCAGACCCCCAAGCTGGGATACTAACTAGTACAGACCAGAAGTAGCGCATAGACCAAAAACATGAAAAATGCAGACACACCTGAAGACATCGGCATGCTGGTACTTTGGGTCATGGTACTTGTAGCTGTTAAGGGAAGAAGAGAAAAAAGCAAGCGAGCAACTTTTTATCTTAGTAAAAGTATGAAGATTACCTCTCCCAGATCCATAAGTTTCACTTGAGGCAACCGTTTTACAAATGGAAAACAAAGGTGGTGAGTCTCGTCCTCCCCTAACAGATGCCACAAAACCCTCCCCAGCTGAAGCGCTTTTCTTTAAGAAGTGATGTATGAAGCCTTGGGTTTGAGTCACACTGTTACGTTTATATAACATATCGTTTATTCAAATCGTCCCTCACCTGAATAATACTCTGTAGTTCGTTGTGGATGTGAGTCAGGCTGCCTCTGCAAAAATTTCACACTGGCTTGCTTTT
>NW_008803175.1:0-845 GCF_000699145.1 Aptenodytes forsteri | reverse complement strand
TTTTTTTTCTCACTCTTGAATATATATGGCTTTCTCACATCGGTGCTGTCTCCTGAAGCATGCTTAGGTGGACGGCATTTTGGTAGAGGATGACGTGGACTTGGGGTTGAGGTCGAGAGGGACAGCTTATGCCATTACTTGCCAGCAGAGACCAAAACAGTCCAGCCTGGAGACTGATGCACCGCTCATTCTTTGGGCTAGCTGGGGCTTTAACTGATAGCCTGTGGTAAAAATAGACTTGATCCCGATGGTGCTCTTTATGACCCTTTGTAACCACTGTCAGGCCCCCCACAAGTGAGTGGGCAGGGCTACATTGATATGGTTCACTGAACTCATGTTTTAGTAGCCTCTCCTATTCCTCGTTAACAAAACAACATTTGCTGTGTTTGTTTCCTGCTAGGTGGTAAGGACTAACCAGTTTTCAGTTACGCGACATGAGAAAATAGCCAATGGGCTACTAGGAGACCAGGGTCTGCCTGGTGTATTTGTGCTATATGAACTTTCGCCCATGATGGTGAAGCTGACAGAGAAACACAGGTAAGAGACATTTCAATCTATTTCATTCACCTTTTTGTCATTTTGCATAGCTTAAAACTCCATCCTCACTCAGACGTGACAGTACAAATGCCTGAAAGCCATCCAAGCCCCTTCCCGGTCAGTGGAGAGGAAGAGGCACTCCCAGATGCCCTTCCTCTCAGTGTGAACATCTGAAAGGGATTGGGGTTTTTCTGATACTACCTGAAGCGTTTTAATCCAGTATCAAGATGGAGAAGGAAGTTGGTGCAGCGAGCAGAAGTCTGATATAATGGTCTTCAGTTCAGACTAATTTCCTCAAAGTCTTTTTT
>NW_008803174.1:0-844 GCF_000699145.1 Aptenodytes forsteri | reverse complement strand
CCTGCCGATGCCTGAGGATGACACCAGCGTTGCCAACTCCAGCCTGGTAAGGCACAGCCCTTCCCGCTGTCCTGCTGACCCTCCTCGCTGGACAGCCAGGTGCTCGGCTTTGAGAGCTCTGCGGAGCTGGTCCCTCAGTGTGGCATGGGTGCAAGATGGTAATACCTGTAGTGGGGGCATCTGCTGCTGCTCTGTGGGGTGCGGTCGGGTGTCGTTGGTCCAGCGAGAGATGCTGCAAAGTCAGAGGGAGGCAGAGTGGTGGAGAAACCACTGCAAAATGGGTTTTCAGAGGCGCTGAAACTACCCCTGGGATGAGATTGAAGGCAGCAGATTGGTGTGTGAAGTACACAGGAAGGAAGAATTGATGCCAAAAAAAGAACAAATTTCCTCAACTTTTTATCATGACACTTCCAAAAGGAAACACCCTGTTCCAGGAAGGCTGAAGTGTTTTGTTTCAGCGTTTTTGGAATAAAATTTTCTGACCTTTCATTTCAAAACTGTATTTTAATTTTGGTACTTTTTATTTAAGAGGGAAAAAAACACCATCTCTCTTAAGCAGAGAGGTTGCTGCTTTCCAATCAGTTATTCCTTTTTGGGTTTTTTCCCAGTCACTCCATTTTGCCTGGTATAAGATGTTTTGATGTGACCCAAATCAATAGTTTGCACTATTTTTAGTTTGCCACCCCTTTCCCCTCTTCAGATCCCCACTGTGGTTCAATCCACATTGATTTCCATTGAGAGTCTGAGTTTGGTGACTGAATCAAAGCATCTAAATACGCCCCTTTTTTAATGAAATGTTCTCTTCTGCTAATTTCAGGACTCCTCAGTGTTGGGGTGTGGTGTG
>NW_008803173.1:0-844 GCF_000699145.1 Aptenodytes forsteri | reverse complement strand
CCACCCACCGGCTGGGACCGCATCCTTCCCAGGAAAACTGATTTCCCATCCAATGCCATTATCAGCAGTGTTGGTGAAGCTGCCAACATTTTCCTATTCCCCATGGGGGGAAACCTGGAAGCTTTTCTGGTCAAAAATGAAAATGTTACTCCAGAATGCCCCCAAATAACCCAGGGTTACCCAGGAATCTCTCCTGGAGGGTGGTGTGGGGTGCTGAGCCTTCCCGGCCCACAGGAGTGGCTGCAAAAACAAACCGACACCAAGCGAAACGGGCTGAAAAGTTTATTTCAGTAAGTAGCCCTTTTGGCAAGAAATGCTGAAAATTTTCTGTTTACTTCTAGGCATTGATTTTTCTCAAATACTGCTGCTTATACGATCAGATAGATTTCTGTAGCATGAGCTGCTTTTAAGCTCTTAAAAACCCACTCTGTTGTAATCTAGTGTTAATCAGATTGTAGTCAGCTGTCCCTGGTACAGAGCAGTGGGGCTGTAAGACCGGGAAGCCTTCCTGCGATGCTGCGGGGCGGCTTAAAACCTCGGCGTATTTATATAGTGACGCTTCGTTAGCAAAGAGAGTGTTTTGGTGGTCGTATCTCTGTGAGGACCTGCGATGCTGAAGGTGAAGCCGGGGGGATTTGCCCGGCCCTGAGCAGCGAGGAGGAGCGTGTTGGCTGCAGGGTTTGGTGTCTGCTGGGGAGGAGGCAGAGCCCCAGGGTTTAACTCATCCCTCCAGAAGTGATAAATACCTTGGGTAGATCCTTAGCTAGGACTCGTTTATCTTCTTTACTCCACTAAGCCAATATTGTTATTTATAAAAGAAATCCTGCAGCCGCCTTCTAAATCC
>NW_008803172.1:0-844 GCF_000699145.1 Aptenodytes forsteri | reverse complement strand
GGTGCTCCAGCCCTGCCCTGCCAAGGGGCACATGGCTTACCACATGGTAAGTCTGTCTTTCTTACCTGGGAGAAGGCCACTGGGCTGAAGCCGCCACCCATGACACCGGTTGTATTTTGTATGGAGGAGGGGAAGGCAGCACACTGGGAATGGTAGAATGATTGTCAATGGGGTCCCACGGGGAACAGCTGTCCATATCGCATGATCAATCAGCCATGGATTGTAGCGGCGATCCCCCAACAGGATAGCTCCTCCTTTTATTGACTTCTCCATGTCTTTTCATATCATAACTACCCAGTTGCCGTCCCCACAAAGTGGAGGGGCTGCCATGGAAAACTCAGAGCAAATGCCAGCGATTTCAACCAGAGACTCCTGTCTCTGTAGAGCAGCTGGCAAGCCTCTTCACAAATCTCTTCCCCTGTGAGCAGTCCTTTATAGTGGGATGGACTTTGCTCAACAAGTGGTCCCACTGACCGTAGCATGAGATGCCCACAGAGCCCCAACAACAACAACCAAGTCCCAAGGAAGCATGAGCTGAGTTGCACCACCTCACACCTCCAGAGCAGCCATTCATTCACCACAGAAGCCATGTACATGGTGATCAAGGGAATCACACATACTGCCTGCAAATTACTTGTTGTGTCAGAGTAATTCCACATATGGCTGTTACACAGGGGCATTGTGTCAAGAAAAGCCAAGGGATCCCTGCGGATGGAGAACAACTCATGAAAGACACCCATCAAAAGAGATCTACACCCTGTATTGCCCTGCATTGCCTCGCCTCACCTTCCCCTGCATTGCCTCACTTTGCCTCACTTTGCCTTGCCTTGCCTTGCCTTGCCTT
>NW_008803171.1:0-844 GCF_000699145.1 Aptenodytes forsteri | reverse complement strand
TGCACGCACAGATCACCTGTCTGCCGCCTCCCAGTTGGGAGTAGGAAGAATTCGAAAGATCGGACCTGAACTTTGAAAAGAACTTGAAGGAATGATACAGAATTATATTGTAGTTTGTGATACTTCTAAAACGTGCTTTATATCTGGATTTTTTTATTGATTGCAAGCTTTCAGGTGTTTAAGAGTTTAATATGCTTAAAAAGACCCCTCAAGATTTGAAATCTGTGATACGCTTCTGTACTGAAGCACAGATCTCACAAGGTTCTGTTCCTCCCCTTCCCCGTGTGCTTTGCCTTTATCCCCACGTGCTTTGCCTGACACTTGTCTCGAACCACGCTGCTGCTTGACTGGCTCTGTCGTGAGTCACCTGAGGAAGCGGAACTGGTACAAAACTTGCGCTACAGAAAATGTGAATAATGTTTCACCGCCTTAGTTCCTTCAGCTGACTCACTGGGCTCTCAGATGGGGGGAGGAATTAATATGAGGGGAAAAAGGGATAGGACCGCATGACTTAGGGGCATTAGTGGTGGGACCATCCCTTTTGGTGTCAGTTAATAGGTTGGTTAGAATAGCAGTTGCAGTAGAGCTAATTGTAGGCTGCTCTGGTCCTGCTTCTTTCCCGTCCTCAGCTGTGTAGCCTGGCACCATCTTTGCACTGATTTTTGTTGATCAGCTGTACCTGTGTTCAGTGTCGCCAGGGTACTAAGCTGGCCGAAAGTGAAGTAGGAAGCTAGCAGAAAGCAAAGTGGACCTCAAAGGCAAGAATAACCTGTTAGAGGTGATTTCCTGTAATACCAATAACAACCAAAATTGTGATTGTAATTAATCTTAAAAATAGGAAGAA
>NW_008803170.1:0-843 GCF_000699145.1 Aptenodytes forsteri | reverse complement strand
GGTGTCTCAAAAGTCTTTCCCAGATGCCAGGGCCAGCCCCTTGGCTGCCCAGAAAAAGAGAAGTGAGCAATGCTTGGCTCCATTTTAGGAGGCAGGAAAGCAGGAAGAGATGGAAATTAAAATAGCTGTAGAGATTGCCACAAAGCTCCCTGTGAAGAACCAAAGTGCAAGGGCAGGTGAGGAGCTATCAGAATTGGGACACAGTCCTTCAGGGTATACTGAATCAAAGTCCCATGAAATGGAAACAAGAGAAGCAGAGGAGCTCCAGATCAGAAAAGCTGCAATGCCAGGCAACTGCACTCCCCATGTGGGAGAAGTCTAACCTGAGTGGTCCAAGCAGGAAGCCCACTCTTAGCTTACTTCATTTTTGGGTTAGATATGTAGCACAAGAACATGCTCTCCAGGCCACGCTGAAGGGAGCAGGTAATTGCAGAGGGTAATTGCAGGGGCAGGCCACAGAGCTTGCTCCCAGGCTACACTCAGGTTCTTCCCCGCTAGACCCACCTTACTCTTCAAGACAAAGTGACTATTTTATGTGAGTTTCTCCAAGCTTTAGGTAGTATTTCTTCTGGAAAGGAGAAACACTTTTTGGTTTGTGCTTTTTTGATGTTTCTTTTCTCATTGCTCTTCTGACTCAGCCTCTAGCATCCATTCCTCAACAGGAGAAAATTACTCTTCCCACCTTACAAGGTACATGCCACCAAATGCTTGCAGAGACAAGTGGCTGCTCTTGCTATCCCTCTGCTGAATGCTATTTCAACCCAGAGGTGGCACACTTCCTACATCATCTCCTCAAAACCTTTATTTCTACACCTGACTCTTCTGCCTGTCTTTCTCTTCACT
>NW_008803169.1:0-842 GCF_000699145.1 Aptenodytes forsteri | reverse complement strand
CTTCACGCGCAGGTTATTAGCTGCATGCTACAGCTATGCAGGTATTGCATTGCTGCACGATATGGAGAAAGACATCCCTAGCTGAATAAAATGTTCTGGTCTCTCTTGAGTCTCTTATATGCTTAATGTTGAAGTTTTCCTCCTGTCTGTCTCCAGAAAAGTGGGAATAGTTATCTTCCTCTCAAAGATTGCTAACAGTTTCCTCAATCGTGTGGTGCTTAACAAAAAAGGGAAATATGGAAAGCATTATGAAGTACGCGTGATGTACTGGCAATATCAGCACAAACATAGGCAGCACAGGAATTCTGTGTGTCTCTGCTGAGATACAAAGAGACACAAACTGTATGAACCTGGTTACTTTCCTCCAGTGAGGAGGTGAGGTGCTGGAAGAAGCTGGTTTCCTCCACCCTCACACAATTAACAGGCATGGGTCTCTTTCTGCACCCTTCCCTCCCTTGCGCTGAGGGAAGGACCTGATCCCCTGCAGCCTGCAAGGTGTCAGTGCTGCCAATGAACTGAGGTTTGCGACATGGTCAGCACGCTGAACTCTGTCATGCCCTTTGTGCCAAGTACGAGGGGTGGTTTGGGCCTGCATGACCATTTTTCCCTCCAGCATCAGCTCTCCAGCAGTTTCTCCGCCTCACGCACATCTGTAGGTTCTTTCCCTCCACAAAATGTTTTCCAATGGTTCCAGTAAGTGCAGCTGGCCTTGGGCACTCTGCAGGACCTAGCTTCTTGTCGCGATTAGGATTCTGCCAACTGTGCCAATTCATCGCGAATGGGTGATTTAGAGCGCTTAAAGAATCACCATCGAAGGTGTTAGCAAAAGTGGTTTTAATATG
>NW_008803168.1:0-842 GCF_000699145.1 Aptenodytes forsteri | reverse complement strand
CAGATTTTGAGAGCAAAAACAAGTATAAGACTTTCTGAAATGGAAGAAACTTAAGAAGAAGCAGAACAGATATAAAAACCATTAATTCCTCCTGCACACTGTGTCTTTGCAGCTGCAAATTTTTTTCATTTAAGCTTGGTCTCAGTCCAAACTCTTTTCAGTGGATTCTTTAATTGCAATAAAAGTCACCTCTGGTCACTAGGAAAAAATATTTTCTATTACACGAGGCCTGGTTACGTGTCAGTTCCACCTTTCTCAGCATTTTCTGATCTCTGCTGTGCTATAGGTTATGTATCTCCTGCTGTTCGTGTGCCCACGTCTGCACTCCACAAACCTCCTCCTCCAAGTGTAGCCAGTTGCTTTCTGGGAAGAGGCAGTCTCAGCCTTCCTCCCAGAGGGTTATCCCACTGAGAAACACTCTAACAAGCAGAAGAGAAATGGCCAAACTACCCTGGCACTCAGCTATACCCATTTAAGAGAGAACAATGTGCACACAGCAACTGTGAACAAGTTAAACAGCTGTAAAATCTCTCATGGATACTCTAAAAAGAATCGGAGTTTTATTATGTTATACCTTTTCCTGACACACTTAGCGAGCATATATGTCTGTCTGGAGGACTGAAAATCCCTTATCCCTTACAGTACCATTGCAAAGCTTCTTGCTTTTAATGGGATTCCAGTTGTGTAAGCCTGAGGCTCACCCTGCCACTAACATGGATTTACACTGTTACAATGGATAAGAATTTGCCCTAAGAAACTATTTAAAATAATAAATGTATTTAATTCTATATTTAATAAAAAGAATAGGTTCAATTGACAGAAATAGAGCAATAGTGAAGGAA
>NW_008803167.1:0-842 GCF_000699145.1 Aptenodytes forsteri | reverse complement strand
TAAAATTACCTTTTAAAATTCTGAAATTGCATTTTAAAATGAGGAATTGCTTCTTTCATTTAATTTTGAAAACTCATCATGCAGTTCGTTTCTTTACTCAGTAAATTTAGCTATGGTAATTGGTCTTTACCAAATAGCTATTGTACTACACTGGAAACTTGCATTCAAATTGCAACTTGGGAAAACATGTGAGACTGGGGGTAGCTAAGAGGATTGCTGCTATTCTAGGCAGAGAGATTGGTTTTACTTTTCCCAAGTTAGAGGGGGAAGTCGTCTGCACAAGAAAAAAGCTGAATTACTTCCCTTCTGAAACAATGCTATGGCAAAACTTAGATTTTATTCCTCTGTAGTTACAGGCTTTCCTTTTCTCAGGCTGGGTTCCTGGGTTATAGTTTAACCCTACGTGAAACAAACTAATTTGATGGGTTTTGTACATTTACAGTAATCTGTAAGTTTTAATAGATACTACATATTCACCAGTGAGCTTGGAGAAAAGCTATGTCTGGGGGAAGAAGAAAAGAACATACACTAATGCACCCCAAACTAAACAATAAACACTTATTAGGAAGGCTGCCTGCGCTTTTCCTTCACTGATCCCTTTGCATGTTGTATTTATATGTGAGCTACTCTCCAGGTGTCTTTGGCTGTCTGGGCTGGCAGACGTTCTTCAAGGTTCCCACAGCTTTCAGCTAGTGTGCATCTCCACCTGCTTGTTTCTTTGATATTGCAGAATGTATATGGAAGAAACATGTTACATTACTGTGGTATTTTTAACTTTTTCTTTTAAAGTATTTAAGTAACAAACTTTTTGATCTGAGAGCACTCTTAGAACTTAGCCCATG
>NW_008803166.1:0-841 GCF_000699145.1 Aptenodytes forsteri | reverse complement strand
TATACTCTGGTATTCCGCCAGCAAAATCACCAGCTTCTGCAAACCACGGAGTACTTTTTCCTTAGAGGGGTACAGAAAGGGCACAGCTAACTTGTTTGCACTGGGGTTCTTACAAGACCTTATAAACTGAAAGACTATAAGACAGGAATTAGTGCACATGTAAAGTGTTTCCTGCTCTGCATTTCTCATCTTCAGAAAGCCCCACAATCTAAGCAGCGTGTCATGTTTTCTCTTTGAATCACAGTTTAATTGTGCCTTAACAGAAAATGCTATTCTGAGTTGCAATTTAGCGTCACCCGCAGTCACAAAACAATACATTTAGAATGATTCATTTTAAAGAAGAAGTTTTGTGAAAGCACACCCCTGAAAAAGACGGAGAATGGAAGAGTAAGTAAATGGCAGGCAGCTGACTTCTCTGTCCATCTGTCCTCTACTGCACATCCAAGTAATTCCATTCTCCTCTGAGGTACTGGTAACCCTCCTCCACTGGTGCCAAACAGCAAGTTCAAAATACAGATGAACACTCAGCAGCAGGAAAAGTGGTTGCAGTAAATTAAATAAAAGTGCTGACAGCCATTCCCTTGCGTGGTGTCCCTGGCTTTACGTACTATGGGGCACACACCAGGGAAGAAATGAACAGTTCCCAACTCCAGGTCATTATTTAGCAGTTTTTGTTGATTTCAACTCAAGTCAGATATGTGCATCTAAGGGCAGTGTTCATTGTTGTAGTCTAAATTGATAAATCTGTATAACAAAGTGTCTTTCTTGTCTTCCTTGAATTTAGGTTCATTATTTGATCTTTACTCATCATAAATTGCTCTTACTCCATGTGAATTTAAAT
>NW_008803165.1:0-839 GCF_000699145.1 Aptenodytes forsteri | reverse complement strand
GGAAAGACGATGGAGAGCAGCCCCAGGACTCTGAACCGGCTGCAACAGCTGTTCGAATCACACTCACTCTCTTCGAGCCGGACCACAAGCGTTGTCCAGAGTTTTTCTACCCGGATCTTCTCAAGAGTTGTCGAGGGAAGGTAAAAGGTGGTTCCTCAGGAGACAAGGTAAGTGTCCTCGTGGCCTGTGGGGAACCTACGTCGTGTCTGAAGATTTCAAGGGCTTTTTCAGTATTGGAGTGTTAATGCTGTTTTGAGCGTTGGTTGTGTGTTAGCGGCGAGGTGGAAGGAGGGTGGTCAGGCATCCCGCAGGCAGGAGAACTGGCATCCAGACAGGGGCTCTTGTGGTCGGGCCACACCGTCACAGTCCTTCGCCCCGGCTGGAAGGTCACGTCGGAAGGGTGATGTGTTGGTGGCAGAGTGTGGGACGTGCTGCTCGTTTAGCTTGGAGTTGCTTGGTGGAAAGGGATTTTTGGTAGGTGGCTTGCTGGCAGCTGTGAGCAGCTCTTTTCCAAAGAGCGTCAAAAGGAGAGATGCTTGTACGGTACGTGGCCGTATCCGTTTGGGGACCCCGCTCTACTGCACGTGAATATTTGCACCTTAGCGCATGGCGTCTCTTCCCGGGTGGTGGACGTGGTGCTTTCAGGTGTTGCCTGACAGTTCTGTTTGCCTGTTGAAAGCCATTTCTCGGGGTACGGCGGCATGCAACCTTCTGTAGCATCTGAACTTTGTCTTATGGGTGTTTTTCTCTGAAAAGAAAGTTGATTGATTCTGCTCATTTTTACCGTTGCTCTTCAGAACTGTTTAGCAGTCAGCTGACGGTTCATGCTGCTTATTTTT
>NW_008803164.1:0-838 GCF_000699145.1 Aptenodytes forsteri | reverse complement strand
GTGTGTGTGTGTTTGTTTTAAATATGGTGCATTTTTTATAGCTAGTACCTTGTACCTGTGATTAAGACATCCTGATGCTATTATTAGAATTGTATTGATCTACTCACACTACAGTATTAATTACCAAATCTAAAGCAGTAAGGGAACCTGCAGCAGAGCAATAGCACAGAAATACAGATTTATTCTTAAACCAGCACATTTCTACACTGCTACCGCATATTGCATTGAAGATTTGTTTGAATATACTTTAACCGCTACAGCAGGTAGGCATGGCAAATGGTTCCTACCCAAGAAGCACGCTCCACATGAGCCAGCTGTGTGCCCAAGCAGCAAAGGCAGCGAAGGGTGCCCTGGGCTGTACGAACCGAAGCACAGCTTGACCAAGGGAAGGGATTACGCACCTCCACTAAGCACGGGACCACATCGAGAGTGGGGTCCAGTTTCGGGCCCCCTGACACAAGCAAGAACAATTAAGTAAAGCGAGGTCAGCAGAGAGCCACCAAGGTGGTTGGGGCTGGAGCACTTGCCCCATGAGGAGGGACAGCTTCAGGTGGACCTAAGAGCAGCCCCACAGTACCTACCTGTGACAGATAATTGAGCGGATGGAGCCAGGCTGGCTCCTCACGGCAGTGCAAGGTGGGAAGAGAAGTGACAACAGGCATAAGCTGAAAGAAGAGAGGTTCAGACTGGATACAAGACTGTATTCTGCATATAACCTTCGCCCCACGAAGACAGCCAGGCAGCAGAGCAGGCTGCCCAGAAAGGCTGAGCTGTCCCTGTCCTCGGAGGTTTTCAAGACCCGCCTGGACAAAGTCCTGAGCAACCTGGTCTGACCTCA
>NW_008803163.1:0-837 GCF_000699145.1 Aptenodytes forsteri | reverse complement strand
GGTATTTCTGCTTTTCCCACTGCCATTAAGGATTTTTAAGGAAAGATTGCTAGCTTTTGCTTCTCACTCTGTGTTTGCAGTAGTGAGATAAGAATGAAAAAGGTTTTAAATGCTCTTAATGTTCGGTACACAACTTCTGTAGATATTCCTGTAGAGTTTAAAGTAAATTCACAATAGGAAAGTAAGCCTATCGTGAGGAAATAGTGTGAGCTACATATGGTGGAGAGGAGAGTAGAGCTTGTTATGCAACTTATTTGATTTATTGCCAGTGGCTGCTGTTAAATATATGTACAATGTACTTTGTGTGGCAAAATAATACATACGATTCTTATACTAATATTTGGGGGAGTTAATTTTGTTCAAAGATAGTAGTGTTTCTATACATTAAAATAAAAAACGTTTCAGATAACATTACAGCTAGGAGTCTGACGAAACAGTCAAATAAGAAAACCCAAAAACCGGTCACGGAAACTGCATCCTTAATTTATTCTTTGTGTTGGCATATTACAGCAAAAGTGATGTGCCTGTTCAGAGAGGCTTGGAGGGAAAACCACAGGGAAGCGGATTAAAGGCAGAGTTGTTTCTTTACCGTTTATTTTTATTTTACAGCGTTGTTAAAAAGAACAGAAAAAAATAAAAGATAGTCATGTAAATGTAAGAATGTCCGTGATCCAGGTAACAGTGCTTTCTGAAATGTGGCCATCTGACACGAATGTGTGCGTTGTTCACTACGCGTTAGAGCAGGGCGGGCTGGAGTCATTACCGGCCCCTGCTGAGATCCATACATCTCGTGTTTTAAAAAATGAACTCTTAACAATTACTCAACTATGATTTTAT
>NW_008803162.1:0-836 GCF_000699145.1 Aptenodytes forsteri | reverse complement strand
AGAACAAAACTCTGTTCTTTCACGTCCAGACCTGAAGTGGGAGAACTGGATTATGCTATCTTTACAAAGACAAGGATAATTCTGTGGGGAGGGAATACTCTGTATATCCCATCTTTCTCTCCCTGAAGGAGCATTTTGTGCAACCTGCAATAGGAAATAATGTGGCAGAGACGGAGCTCCTCTCTGTAGGTCAGCCTCTGCCTCCAAGCAGGAATACCTGGGTCCTGCTTCTGGCAGATGTTGATCTGATGTGTTTCTAAAGACTTCCAGTAGCCTCCCTATCCCTGACAATCTAGTCCAGTCCAGGGTATCCTTATCAGTAGAAAATTTGTCCTAATGACTGACATCAATTTATACTGCTGCTGCTTAAACCCATTTATCCATCCACTAGGGACATGCAAAATTCATTATCCTCCTCCTTTGTCAGCAGCTGTGTATGTGTTTAAAAGTGCATGTGCCCCCCCAAACTGTAAACTGCACACATAGAAAATAGCAGAAGCTACGTTTTTTCAGCCACTGAAGGTGTGTAACCATGTGAGCTAGACTCCCCTTTACACCGCTGAACAGTATGCTAGCTAGCATCCTCTTCTGTTTGATGTGTTGTGAAGCTTTAGTTCATAAGTATACACACTAATGTTTACACACACTAATGGTAGGAGGACTGAGGTCTTAAGGAATAAGAAGCTAGCAAAAAAGAAACCCTTTGAACCTCCTTTCCCTCATCCCCTCTCCACCTCACTTGGGCCACACAGATTTAAAAACTACTCGAGTGTTGGCAGATGGGTTCTTTAAGTCTCTGCTGTCTGCTTTTTATCTTTTGCACTGGAATGAATTTA
>NW_008803161.1:0-836 GCF_000699145.1 Aptenodytes forsteri | reverse complement strand
GTCGATGGAGGTAGGCGATGAATGTGCTGCATCTGAACCATGACTCAGTGCCTTGCTCTGCCTGGTTGGTGTTATCCACGCAGCATCCCTACCTGGAGCAGTCCTGAGTGGGATGTGGTTGGGTACTTTGATTTTACTAACCACGTGCCTTAGCCTTCAACTTCAGTCCAAGGTTGTTTGGATCTTTAGAGAGCTTCAGGTTTGCTTTGTTGGGGGACTGCTGGTCTTGATGCCAGAGGAAGGTTGTGTGTTTCCTTTCACACTGCTGCCCTTGTGACCCTCCTAACTGGGGCTGTGGGGCACTGGTGTGGCACAACTGGTGCAGCTGTGAACAAGCTGCGTATTTGCATCCTGAGGAGCAAGTAGCTGGAGCCAACTGGATGGTGACGTGTATATACGTATATATTTCACCATCTTGGCTCCTCTGCTCAGTAGGATGTGCTCACTGGGCTTGCTGGTCCTGCACAGCTGCACATGGCAGTCTCGTGCTGCTGTCTGGTGATACTCGTTCAGCCCTGGGCAGCTGTGGCATGGTGACGTTCAGAGCCCTTCCCATCGCCAGGTCTCCGGGCCCATGTCCATCTGCTGTGGGTTTTAAATGCGGTTGGGAATCACTGGAGAGTGACTCATCCAGCATTGTCCTTGGCCATGGGAATGACAGCAAGTACACTCTTGCCAGTGTTCATGGCCAAGGGCTTTTCTTTGCTCAGACACTGCTATTTATCTTACTTTATGAGAGGCTTGTCGTTACTGTGGAGAGGCCAAGATTAAGCTTGCTCAGGGATAGACTGGCCAAGCGAGAGGTGTTTCCTTGCAGGGCGGTGAATCAGCTCCCC
>NW_008803160.1:0-836 GCF_000699145.1 Aptenodytes forsteri | reverse complement strand
CTCAGTTGCTGACTGAGGTTAAACCAAAACACCAGCCTTGCATCCCATGCTCAGCCCTTTGGGGCTGCACCCCTCAGTGAGGGACCAGCCTGCAGAGGGCCACGCTTGATGCCTAGCTTGTCCCCACTCCCGTGGCAGCCCTGCACGGCTCCCTGGCAGGGTGCTGTTTCTGGCCATCCTGTGTCCCACTGGTGTCTGCATGGTATGGCTCCCCGCTGGCTTGCTGGGGCTTCTCTGCTGACATTTCCCTGTTTTTTTCAGCTCTGAAATCTCTGCACTAATTATACGTGCTGCAATATGAACCTTCTGCCAGTGGGGAAGGGATACAAATAATGTTGTTGTCCTCTTCTTGTGCAGGGACCTGAGCGCTATTTAGGGATCGGTCCTATTCCAAGGTGGCGCTTTCATTTTTGAGCTCTGCAGTCCTTGGTGCAACCCAGCGACGGGTCAGGCTGTAGTGTTTTGGATGGGAGCTGGTACTTTCATTGCTCTGTCTTACCTTGTAGTAGCAGTTTCTTGGGAAATGTCCTGGCACGCCAGAACCGGTGGGTTCATCAATCAGGCCAGCTGCCAGGTAGCAGAGCACCGAGAAAAACAGATGTGCTCGTGAGCGCGGTGTTTTTGCAGCAGACCCCTTTTTGCCTGCTGGAAGATAGAGACGTTACAAATCAATGTAAACTGTTGTGTGTTGGTGCTGTAGACACCTCCCCGCTATTAGCTAGCACACATTGCCGGCTCATTTCTCATGGACAGTTACTTTTGGCTCATTCTTCATTTGGGCTAGGTTTGAAACGGCACGTTGAAGCAAAAAACCCGACAGCCTTGGCTATCTGACC
>NW_008803159.1:0-835 GCF_000699145.1 Aptenodytes forsteri | reverse complement strand
GTATGAATGGGCTAGTTTGAAATATGGGGAGCCAGAGGAGGGCCACTTTTATTTTTTAAAAACTTGGCGAATCCTGAATTCTGGTACACTTCAAGCAAAGCCTCAGATATCAGAATCTGCCCATCAGAGGTTTTTGTGTAGTCAGCCACTCCTTAAATTCAGTTTCTGAACTGTATGAAGTTCCTATTATGTTGTAGAAGGAGTTAGAATATTGCTAATAGCCAGTGCAAAAAATAGTCCTGTACTCTGAATATTTTTGGTAGTTTTAGTTTATTTTGGAAAGCCATTGGCTATGGCTGAATATATGAGACTACTTAATTGCATTGGCAGTCTTCTGATTAATTATTAGTGTGAAGTGGAAAGTTTATTACACAAAATGATACTAGTGGTATTGTATTATATTGGTAACATTATTAACATTCTGAGAATTGCTCAAAGACCTATATGCAAAGTTTTTATCCTCTTTAGAAAAAGGGCAATTAATTTCTTTGTGCTCAGTGAAGTAAGGACATCTGCAAATTATAGTTTTGGTATATAATTACATGTTTTGAGTAGTGCACTGAATGCTAGTAGAAATAAACTATGTGTAGTGATAAATATATCATCCAAGTCCTGCAAAATAAGTGGACTTCTGTTATCTCTATTTTAATTGCATGTAATTGAACTATTTCTTCTGTTTAAGTTTTTTCAGATCTCTTTATAGCTTGAAATGAAATTTGGGGGCAGGAAAAAAACCAACATCGGGGTGATGGAGGAGGTGATTCAGACTTTACTACTTATATCTGGTTCACCCAAGTGCAACAAAGATTATCAAATTTATTGATAATATTCTAAA
>NW_008803158.1:0-835 GCF_000699145.1 Aptenodytes forsteri | reverse complement strand
ATCTGGCTTGGGTTCAACATCCCTCTCCATATGGACCACAATGTCTCCAGCGTACATTGTTTGCCTGTACAGAGTGAGGTAGAAAATAAGAGTTTTCCTAGAGAATTATGGAAACCTCAACAAGCAAGCCCACTTTCATGATTCATTGACAACAGCCTTGATTTTAGTGCATCTTCATAAAAAATAGCTTTTGTGCTCTTACGTGGACATTAACATTGGGTGGGAAAATTTTTTTCATCCATGAAGATAGTCACAGTTTTAGAAAAAAGTTGTATCCTGAATTGAGATGAAAGTCTAATATGACAATTGCTGCGAGTGGGAGACACAGTTCAGGCCAAGTGAAACATTTTGTCTCAAATAGTTTTAAAATGTTTAATTTAATTATTACTATTTTTGTAGGCATTGAGTGATCTTTTTGTTTCAAAAAGTCAGAAAAAAAATATTTTTTAATTTGGAAAATATTGGAAGAAAGCATTTTAGAACATTTAAAAAACTATCTAGTGATGAAAACTTTGTTAAACTAACCCTCTTTCCAGCAAGAAAATAGCAGTTTCAGTAAGTCCATGTTCCTGACAATGAAGTTGTAACAATTTTATCAACATTTTTTGAATGTAAATGTAATATGAAAGCACACTAATGGAAATATATTTATTTCCCATAAGCTTGGTGTCTCTTATACTTTGGGTCAATAGATGGATTTTTCCTACTGCATCACTGAAATGGACAAAATTCAATACATACCCAGGCCATTTGTACAACTCTACACAGCTCTAGAATTTGAGTGTCCCACTATCTTCATTGCCATGATTTGGTGAGCTTAAGTGCTGTTGTCTCC
>NW_008803157.1:0-835 GCF_000699145.1 Aptenodytes forsteri | reverse complement strand
AAAAGGATTATGCATGTCAAAGTGTGGAAATCCTTTAAATTCAGAAGAAAATTTTGCTGTTCACAGTATAGACCTGGGTCTGGGTGCTGGAGGGAATTCATGCCAAGCTTGTGTCTTCTCTGGTACAAAACTAGAAGTGGAGGTGTTTTGTAACGTAGCCGATCAAACAAACCTGGTGGTTTCCCAGACATTGGTGAGGATATTTGTGAAGAAGGAGATGTGTCAAAGGCAAGAGGAAGCAATGTACACAACACACAGCAGTGTAACGGAGGATGTGTTACACAGCAGAGGAGTCGGAGCCCATCGTCTGGGTTCCTCTTCCTCATATAGATCCTCAAATATTGCACTTTACCTCCAGCTCACGTTCCAGAAGGGCACGAGGCTCCTGTCAGCCCTTTGTCATGTCTGCCATCGATGGCTTTGATGCTTGAGGGCATGGGCCTAGTTGACTATGGTTAACCACTGAATTCTTGTTTGATATGAAGGAACTAAGAAATACAAGAGAATTCCACTAATAGCTTACCTTTCTGTTTCTGTTTACAGTAACGGCAGAGTAGTGCAAAGTTCAAGATGATGCTTGGGACTGCCAGAAGTGTTAGTAAAATGGACGACAGAAACCAACCTGCATTTTTTTAAAAGAACTGTATTTAGTATTTCATGGAAGTAGAGTTAAGTGGGTCATCCAATCTCTAAGGTGGCTTAACAGAACTTCTTTTTTGGAATGTGCTAATGAACATGAAATGTCTTTGTCCCAAAGGACCCCACGTATCAGGAGACTACAGGCATATACAGCATTTCTGATTCAGAGAATGACACAGATCAAAGGAAGAACAAT
>NW_008803156.1:0-835 GCF_000699145.1 Aptenodytes forsteri | reverse complement strand
AATGTTTCATGCAAAGTTTTGCAAACAAAAGGATATACAAAATAAAATCAGATACTTCCTTTGAAAGAAGCTGAGAAATTTAATAAACTTTGAAACTAATGAGAATAGTTTAATGACATGTATTTAAATTTAATTAAAAATGACAACAATAACAAATTAACTGTGTTTTTCTTACATGGAAATAATGTAAGCCATATTTTGGTTAAATTATTGTTGCAACAAAGGAAATCAAGTACTGCTGACAAAACAAAGGGAAACAAAACCCTTTAGAAAGTCTTGAGGAAATGTTTTCAGTTTTCTGATAAGCTTTTCTGATTGGGATAATTATATTCTGGCTAAATTACTTTAATAGTATGCTAGTCATAAGAAATAAACCTGCTGATTTTTGACATAAAGTGTTTTTTTGTTTTAAAGTGCTGATAGTCTAAAGCAGCAAGAATGTATAATATAGTTCCATTAGTAAATCTGGCAACTAATGTCATACCTATGTTAGATGATGTAAATACAGCTCTTTTCCTAGGATCATATAACCTGATTTTACCTTCCCTTTGAAAAGCTTTTCCCCCAAGGAAGCAATTCTGTATCATTGTCCTGGCATCTTTTACATAGGGTAGCTAGACCTTCTGGAAAGGAAACCAGAGACAGCTAGTGCGATCTCTAGAAGTGGGAGTGTCTTTTTGGTGGTGGTAGGCACTAGTCATGTTTTCCTGTGGGAATGAGAAGACTGTATATATATCTACATACATATATTTACTGGCACCCTCCCCACCCCCCCGCGCAAATAAATCATAGAATCATAGAACAAGCCAGGTTGGAAGGGACCTCGAAAGATCCT
>NW_008803155.1:0-835 GCF_000699145.1 Aptenodytes forsteri | reverse complement strand
AAAAAAAAAAAGACAAAAAACCACAAAACCCAGCCAACCATCACTGAACTGCTTACAGATCAAGTTTAAAAGAGGAATGTAGCCTTAATTTGCAAATGAGCAATGATTAAGCCACCTTAAATGTCTTCCTGGTTCATATGAAATTGCATTTTCACTTGTTGAGATGCAAGAGATATTTATAAGCCTTTCCAATACAAAATCAAACTAGTTAGTTTAAAAATGTAACCTCACTTTAAATGCATACACAGCATTTATATTAAAAAAGATTTATGAGACAAGACAGCCCACTATTTGAACAGATATTTACAACAATACTAGCAGCAGAAGTAGTATCACTGTACAGCTGGGATCATAAGACTAGACAAGACAGCATGACTTCCAGCTCATTTTGTACAAAAAGTTCTTCAATCTGCATTTTAAGTGCAGGGCTATACAAATTTCCTCATTCTAAGAATTAGTTAAAATTCACTGTACAGATTGAGATGTTCCCACAGTAAGGTCCCAAAGTCATGCAGAAAAAGACAGATCCTAGAAAGAGTCTGTAAGTTCACCTGTCTTGGGGGTTTTTTGAGTTATGAACAAGGAGAAGAAAGTGTATGCATTGACAATTTTTAATAAAGAAGTTTCAACCCTTTGCAATATGTGGAGCTGTACTTCATAACAAACTCCATACCTGATAGAAATGAGGAAAAACAAGCTGCAAGACAACTCAGAAGAGAAAAATTTAAAAGGCAAAGAACTACCAAATTCACTTAACAGGACAGAATAATGTAGTTTGTTTTATTTTGATAAATTTCATAACTTCAGAAGAATCAGCAAGTCTCTTTCTACTACC
>NW_008803154.1:0-834 GCF_000699145.1 Aptenodytes forsteri | reverse complement strand
TGATTACAATAAAATTACAAGAACTGGTTATTCATGCTGTGTAAAACAGAAACCCAGAAGTCACTGGGCAAGGGCGTGTATTATTGATGATGTTACTGTATGCAAGAGGAACGCATAAGTGAATTTTCTCAATGCTCCTTCATTTCTTCAAAGAAATGACTTAATCTGTGCTAGAAGTTGCCAAATTCATGTACAGTGTTTGCAGTTGTACTCCCAGAAGTTAATCTGAAGACAAGTAAGGGTGAAAAAAAATATTTTCACTTTTTTATTTATTGAAATAAAAATAGAAATTAAATAAAACCCAGCTTTCCCATGTGAAATGTTTTTAATTTTGAAATGTCAGCCAATGTTACTCCAGTGCAACCAAATATCAGCCATAATACAATGTTTGTCAATTTAAAATATTTTAACTGTCTATGTCTCTTAATACATGAGCATTTTTTATAGGTATTATAAATAGTATAGTGTATAAATAAGTAGTAATTACTTTTAAATGATTGGAAAATGCACACTGAAATTATAGCAAGTATGTAGTGTCGTTTAGAAACTGACCTTCTGAAATAGTGTATTGCTTTTTTTGTTAAAATCTCTTGAAATACGATTATGAAAACTGATTCATGTAGCTGAATAGGAAGAATTTTGGAATTACTGCCTATTTCTATTGCAAGCTGTTGCTGGAGTACACAAGTAGAAGGATCACACAGAGGCAAATTACCTTCATTAGGAGATTCACAGAAAAGTGAGGAGGTGAGGGTGTCAATACGTAAAGGTGAGATTTGAACATCTAACTTTCCTATGATTATCGAGAAGTCAGGAACACCCAAAGTAAAAAAA
>NW_008803153.1:0-834 GCF_000699145.1 Aptenodytes forsteri | reverse complement strand
TCCTGCAGTTAGTGAAACGAGGGCAACTTTCCTCTCCACAAACTGATGTGTGAAACTTACAGCTCAGAGCACTGGGAACCCCTGGGACTAGAGCCACATTCCAGCAAATGGCAAGGTTTCTTATTTCAGTGAGTGCCCAGGGCACTGTCAAGCCACCCTTGTCAGCCTTTTCTCGGTTTCAGAAGTGTGTCATGGAAACAACAGGCCAAAGACAATTCATGTCACCTGGGAGAACTCCCTGCCTCCAGAAAGCTGACCAAGATCTGTCTCCACTCAACAGTACACCGAACCTCAAATTACACCAAATAAAAGCAGAGCTCCCAAAACATTGTGAACGCCTCTGCTATAAAGCTAGCCAAGTGGCTCTCCCCACTCCAGAGTCTGAACCATTGTCTACTTACAGAAACTTCTAAACATTAAAACCAAAACACTAAATCCTTTTCAGACATCCTTTTCACTCTTGAGTTTTCCCACCAAGGAAACATTCACTGTCCAAGGCTCTCCTGCAAGCAGGACATACTCTTTACACCGTGCAGATGGTTCACAGCATAATAAAATGGCTCAAAATGGGCCTCACCGAAGTGATGATACAAGGTTGAAGCTGCTGATGCATCACTACCCTGAGCTACCAGCTTTCTGCCCAAGGCCTCTATCCTGAGCAAAACCAGACCTCTTGCTGTTACATCTCAAAGTCAGCACCACTTTTACTATCTTCCCCACCCACCCTATAACCTCTGCAGATCACTTTCCAAGACAGCGGGTTGTGCAAACTTCACTTACCACAGCTAAATCAGAAGCTGAAGGAATTAAAAGAACATCCCCAACCTCCCCCCC
>NW_008803152.1:0-834 GCF_000699145.1 Aptenodytes forsteri | reverse complement strand
TTTATTTCCTAACAGGGCAATTCATTGACATGCTGCTAAGAACTGTGAAATGAGACTGGACATTACATGCTTCACAGGTTTGCAAAAAAAGGTATCTTAGGCCTTTATTCAAAGGTTAAGAAAATATTTCTAGCTCCTAACTGAAGTGTTTAGCCACAAGCTATTCAACTCAGTCACATATTTTAAGAGCTATAAATGAAGCAGCATCTGACCGCACATTTGGTGTGTTTAAACACGGACACCATTTGTTTTAATAGCTTCATGGGGCTGCGCTCTACAAACTGCACAGCAGGAGATAAGATCATGAACCAAAAAAATTTCATGTTTTGAGGTATGCCGACATCCAGCTCTTTTGTACACTGCCTGTAGTACAGCCACGCTCTCTGGGGCCATGGCCAAAGAATACTTTCAGCAAATCTTTACAGAGGTTTTCCTCATTTAGATCCTTGACAGCAGGACTAAGCACAGTGAAAGTGTTATTGCCCTCTGAGAAAGACACAACTGAGCTTTCCAGCAGTTATCTGTGAATTGCGTAATCTGGGGTTTTTATGAGCGTTCACTGTTTGCAAGTGTCGGGCTTCTTTGTGGACCCTAACGAGCACCCGCCAGGCTCACACCGCTTACCACAAGAGTGTGAGCCTGGGTTTACGGTCAGACCTGCAGGCTGTTGAGGTTAAGGGATTACCAGTGGAGATTACCGCCCTGTCAAATCGACACGTTCACTCTCCAACACAGAATGTCAGAATGACAGAATTTTTGTGTTAACACCTACTGTTTCATAGTAACTTGGATCATTCTGACGCAGAGGCTAGGTTAAGGAATGACAGTAATGAA
>NW_008803151.1:0-833 GCF_000699145.1 Aptenodytes forsteri | reverse complement strand
TAACAGTTTCTTCCTTCTGTCCACAGGATATTTTCAGCACACAAATAGATTATTTATTGTTTTTATTGAGAGTATTCTGAATGTCTTTTACTATTTTTCATGTGCATAAGCTTACTTATCTTCAGCTATGTACTTTCCATACCTGAAGGCAAGTACTTTGTTAACCTTAGTACTCTCCTGACCATTAAAGTGAGAGGAGGGCTTTTTGTTTGTTTGAATAAGATGTTTTATGAGCATAGTCTAGATGTGGATGAGACTGGGAGTATGTACTGGCCTGTGCATTTATACATACACACTAAAATATTGGAAATTAGATTTTTACTTAGAATTTTACATTAAAACATTAAAACCCATAAAAAACCAGACACACAGAAAATCATAAAAGGTTTAGACTCTTGTCATTTAGAATGTCCCCATGTTGACATAATTATTGCTTACTTTGTGAAATATTTATAGGCCTAATATAATTATGTAGCAACCTCTCCCTTTTTGATTTCTGGTTTCTTCTTTTTCTGCCTCTATAAACCCCATCATTTGTAGAGGTGAGTGAATCTTACACATAGAGTGAAGCATGAAGCATAAACCAGCAAAAGCTTGTTGTTACCCACAGGCAAAATGTAGCTTATTCTTTCTAAAAGGGACACATTGGCTTCTGAAACTCAGTCCAGTTACACCACCTACTAGCTGGCAATAGTAAGGTATGCTTCTCAGTTTTACAATGTGCTGTAGTATATCTGTCAGTAATTGTGTATTGGATCCAGCTAAGGGCAGGGTGGTACAAGAGGGAAGCCTGAGTCTGGACCGGCTGGCTTGTCCCCACCAGTGGCTGCTGC
>NW_008803150.1:0-833 GCF_000699145.1 Aptenodytes forsteri | reverse complement strand
CAGAGCAAGAATTAATAAGTTTTCAAGATCATCCAAGGGGAGGAATCTATGAAATAAATTAACCCTCCAGGCGCAGATTAAAAAAATTGCTGATCTTTAGCACCTCCCATTTAATAATCTTAAAGCTCATTACAAATGGTAATAAGCCATGCCTCATCATGGATAGGAATATTAATAATATTCTTCTGGTCTTAAAAATGGTATAAATGAACGGTGTAGCCAGCAGTCTGATTTTCATAACGTGCCTGTTCATTCATTCATATAGTTTGTGGGTATAATTACAACAGCCGTGTGTTTCTGTTGGCCTGTTATACGCATAAGTAGCTATTTGCATCTGCAAATATCTCATTTACGTGTATGGTCACTGTTATGTCTATGTGCATAAATTAGGTATGCAATTGCACACATCGTAACGTTCATATATTTGTAAGAAAAAATGTCTGTGAGCTAAGCCATACATCCTGCTATGTCAACTTTGTGGCAGAACTGGGAATACAACACAAATTGTCAGACTCCCAAGCCTGCAATTTAATCACAGAGCCTCACATACCAGAAGAGGAATGAGAGACGTAAGCAAGATGAGGGAAACAGCCCAGTCTCATCAGCTCAGTAAGGATAACGGTGATCCACCTCAGACTCCTTTTTGACTTCATTAAATTGTTACAGTTAAGGGACAAGCCCTGTTGTTCCAGAGAATAGATCACCCTAACTACTGATGTCTTGTGAAATAATCCTGTGGGTCTAGCGGAGTAGCTGAGATTCAGCACCAATCTTGGCAAAGACTGGCCAACATGCCCCTTTTTTATTCAGTTTTCTAATTTGCAATCAATTAA
>NW_008803149.1:0-833 GCF_000699145.1 Aptenodytes forsteri | reverse complement strand
CCTTACAACCAGCAAGTGGTTGATGCTGATGACACCAGACAAGCAGAAAGTTGTCCAGATTTTCTTTATTTAATGTCTAATTTTTTAAATAGAAGAACAGTTCTGGAATGCCTAAATATAAAACATGTATTATCATTCAGATTGGAAATAACCTACTATATACACCTTCTTTTGTGGATTAGTGTTTCCTTCCTAGGGCTTTTGTTTCTTCACCGAACAGAGCTGACTCTGTATCAGTTAGGAATATTTCCATATTCCTCTCCTGTTCTTGGATTATTGATTTGGATCTGTTTCGTCCATGTTGTTATATTGTACAGAGTAAATGATAACCTGAGAAATTATTGAAAAGATCAGGACACTGCCTCCTAAAAGAAAAGAAAAATTGAACTACTTCTGATATAGGATAACCTAAAGGATAACTTTTTAGAAAAATTAACATTGGTGACTTTATGAAAGAAATAAATGGGGGAAATTATGCTAGAGACCTCCACCTTCATATTTATAAAAGAATATGAAGGGATGAAACAAGCCTCTCTGCATTCCATGTAAAAAGGATTCCTACTCATTAACACATATAAATGCTGATGGATAATTAAGTAATTTGGGAGACAGACCATGCATATGGGAAGCATTTTGGTATTTTATGACCCCTTCCACTGACCTGTATAATTACTGTGCTGCTGGCTAACACAGCAACATAAAACCTCTGTGAACATCTCCATTATGAAGTCTATTTCAATTCTAAATGGCCTTTCTTTTTATTTGTTACGGTGGGTTCAAAAAAGGTTGTTAAATTCTGTTATTCCCTCCAATGCTATTAAAGAGAAAAAAAA
>NW_008803148.1:0-833 GCF_000699145.1 Aptenodytes forsteri | reverse complement strand
AAACAGAGCGCCGTGCTTCCCAGTTTCATTACATAATTCAGACAGTGTCACATCCAGATGATGGGATTACACCTGTGTTTTTATTTCAGCCAGAAATGCATTTTTTTCGGCTCCTGCTTTGATGTTTTCCCATAAAAATGAATAGATTATGCCAGAAAATTGAGGGGGTTTGCTGTGTTGTGTGAAGAAATATTTAAGCATGCATGTATAAGTATATATGTATACACTTATGTACATTTATGTGATCATAGCTTTTGCCTCCAGTCATGTTCTGTCTCCTTCACAGTACAGTATACCTGGAATAACTTCATGAGAGCTCGTGGTTGCAGGTCTGGCTTGTTTGTCACTGAGAGGAAGATTTGTCCTAGATTCAATGTAGGTTCAACTTCTGCTATTATTTAAAAATCAAAGAAAATATTTTAAATAAACAAACTTATTTGCATTATTTATGTGTGAGTATTAGCATTTATTTCACAAGTGTGTATATAGATGCATATACAGAGCCACATTTTGTTAACCATGTAAAAAATCATATTAGTTCTCTATGATGAACTGCTGTGGTTTCACTTTGGTGCAATGGGTATCAGAATCTGCCCAGGTGGTCTTTCTAAAGTGTTATTTGCTGTTCCTGGTACATTGCTGATACGATGATGCCAGCAGAGTCAGTAACTGAGGGTGGCCCATTTTATTGCCTGTGACTGATTCAGCCAAGGTCATGTCTTGCTGGACCCTGAAGATGTTTGCCTTCTAAGTTGAAGTGCTTTGAATTCCTTTTATATCCTCTTGTTTCTGAAGGACATAATCGTGTCACTCTTAGTCTAGTCAGAAGGTTA
>NW_008803147.1:0-833 GCF_000699145.1 Aptenodytes forsteri | reverse complement strand
GTTGGGTAGCCTTTTGAACAGATCTTGAGATAACTCTTGGACAGCTAAAGTGTGCCCACTAGCTCTGGGCTGCTGTAGGGTAGAAGCACGCTGTTGGCTGAGCTGCTGGGTATCCTGGACTCGGTGCCTGAGGAACTGTGCATCCTGACCTGCTCAGAATGATAGATCTAAGTGGCCCTTGAGCCTACTTGTACTTTATCTTGTTCCCATCCTACAGTGAAATGGAAGAATTACGGGGGAACCATTGTTGTTTCTGGCTCATGGATAGCTCCTTGAGCTCCCTATCCACTGAGTTCTTTGTGGTATGAAGTATGTATTATGTAAAGTTCTTGGGGTTTATGATGTGGCATGTAGGATTAATAAGGCTGGACATTCCTAACCTAGGGCATTTTTAGGTATTTGAAGGTTTCTCTTTACTTATTCATTTTAGTCACAGGACTAAAAACTGTATTTTTTCAATAAAAATACAGTTATCATATCAGAAACGTGGTTTCTTTGTTTATTGATCCAGAAATAGACTGTGAAGACATAACTATGGTTTTATGAAGGAAATCACAAATTAATGCCAACATTATAAATGCAATTTACTTGACCTGTCTTGTATTACTGTTGCACATTTTATTCGGTTATGTCCAGACCAAAACAACACTAGAGGATTGTTGTTCATGATTATTTCTAAACCAGCAAAAAGAAATAATTGTTTGACATTTAAAGCCATCAACTTTGACTTCCTCAAGACTGTTTATTATATCCTGTAAGATCCTTTAACTTAGCAATAGAATTCTGTACTCTGGATTTATTTTTTTTAATTATTTTTTTTTCCCTCCGTCTAA
>NW_008803146.1:0-832 GCF_000699145.1 Aptenodytes forsteri | reverse complement strand
TCCAACCTTAATGATTCTATGATCCTAGTCTGTTGCAGGGTATAATGGTCTAGGTGATGGGAGCCAAGTTTGAGTGCTGGGATCCAAGTGCTGAGTAGCAGCGTGCTCTTGGAGAAGCCACTTTGGTGGTGGTTTCTTTGCGCCTCTGTTTCCACGGTGGTGGCTAAAGATTAACAATGTCTGCTGCTTTTACATAATGCACTTGGAGATTTTCAGTTCCAAAAGCCGAGTGTGTTACTAATATTTTCCATCTGATGGACAGCCTGGAGCTAGCACTTCAAATTTTAGCTGCCCAGATCTCGTGATAGGAAAGCCGTTGTTCCGATAAATGAACTAATTAACAATGAAGCATCACATCTGGTTGAAAAATCTCTGCTGTAGTTTCTATGGAGATTTCTGTAAATAAATAAAGTCCTTTCCAAAACAGTGTTTTGATCAGCAGTTATTTCCAAACAATGGAACTTATATCTGGGTCCCAAATCTGAAGTCTCCAGACCAGATCTAGTCCCACTGGAATCCAGGATATTGGGGCTGGAGGATTTGCTGTGGATTTAACTCTTTAATGTAGGTGATGTACGAGAACCCTCCTTCCAGATAGAAACCCAGTTTAAACTGGTCTGGCGCTTTTTGCATTACCTGTGACAAGCAATGTAGGAGCTGTCTCTGTTCATAGTGCAACGGTACCTCTAAACCAGAAAGCACAGTAAACATCACCCATTTATAATGAGAAAAATGTGCTACTTCTAAATAAAAATGGAAACAGCCCCGTGTTTTCTGTAAAATGAGGGCTTTCAAGGAGTCTGTAAGTGGTGGCCGCTGTTAAGACCCTGAG
>NW_008803145.1:0-832 GCF_000699145.1 Aptenodytes forsteri | reverse complement strand
TTGTGAAGTTAATGATGGTCTCACAGCAGTGGGTATACGTGTCTACGAGCATACATGAATGTTACGGTAATTTGATGGAAAGGTAGCGAGGAGTTGCAGAGATTAATCAGAAATCCAAATGCGTTTCCATTTGTGTGCCATCTTTGAAAGGATTTCTCTTATTTTTGCCATTCCAAAGTGCTAACCTGAGCACTGCGTAGCTGCTCTTGCATCTGGGACTGGAACTGTGAATGTTCGTTCCTTCTGTGTACCCTTCACGTGTTGTTTTTTTCCCGTTACTTCCCAGTGCTGGAGGTGGGTGGCCTTAGACTTGACATGGGACTACCGCAATGGACTTGCCTCTGTGACTGTTCTGAAACCACGTTATAGTTCTGGCATCGTCCGGGGATGAGTTCTGCAATGCAAGTACATGTTCGTTTGCTTTTGATCCTGGCAGAATAAAGGTGCTTCAGTTTCCCAGATGGTCTTTCTGCAGGCAGTTTAGCCACAAAGCCACAGCTGTATCATTGCACTGTAGCTGCGCGGTTTGTTTTCAGATGAGGCTGGCAGCCGGAATCCAGCTGCCGGATTGCTGAGTCTTGTTAAGCAAAAATCATGTCGCAAAGCACACAGATAGCAAGTCCTGACAGGAGCATGCTCTACATGTGGCCGGGGGAGATTTCTTACACAAAATGTTCCCTCTTACACCTGGAGCAGCCACCCTATTCCAAAGAGACACCACAGCTCTGGAGTCCAGCGCCTGTGTTCCCCGCTTTCTGTGAAATCCCAGATGGAAAGGAAAACAGTGTTGGTTTCTCTCCCCAGCATTCCTGTAAATACAGCTTTCAGACAT
>NW_008803144.1:0-832 GCF_000699145.1 Aptenodytes forsteri | reverse complement strand
CTTCCTTGCAATTCCTCCAAGTATAAAAACCTATAGCTTTTTTTGTTTTACATCTTCACTGCCCTTTGCAGTTTCAAAACTGTTGAGAACTTACAACTCTCATGTTTAAGCAGAAACACAAATAATACTCAGAAAGATCCTAGTAGTGCCTAGCAACCGAATGAGTGAAAAAGCAAAAATTCATTCCCTGTCAGCAACGGGAAAGTAGAGTCCTTTGAAAAACTGTGGCTGTAACAGTATTAACAATAGCTTAGAAATACTTTGACTGGCAAAGGCACATTGAGAAGTTTACATTTTCCTCAACCCCATTTTTTTTTCCCCACTTCTACATCTTCAGTTGCACTGATGCTACTATTTGTGGTGCTTCAGGATGAACCAGACTATAGATATTAAAATAGGTTCCATATTTTCTTTTTTTTTTTTTTTTGTAAAATCATTTACTTCAGCAATCCTGTTAGAGTGTGTCCCTGAAGACAGAAGAGCAAGAGCTGCTTACTGATCTTTGCTCCTAGAAGGAACAACAGTCATTAAACTGCAAGTGCTACTTCTACAGAAGTAGCAATGACCTATACCAAAAACATCACCGGACAGTCTCCTATGTCACCGATTGCTAATAATACATCAGAAAATCTCCTGGCAGGTTTTGAAGTCCAATTTGCTGTGAAGCAACAGCTTCCTTTTACGAGTGCCCAGTATCAGCTCATGAAAGCAAAGAATAGCAATCACCTAACGCTAAAAATCATAATATAAGTTTTCATCATTTTTCCTTGGTTCCCCCCCTTCTTAGCTGGTGACTCTTAAGTTTGTATACTGTAAGTTACATTATCAACAC
>NW_008803143.1:0-832 GCF_000699145.1 Aptenodytes forsteri | reverse complement strand
AGGACATGCTGTGCGGAACAGCCAACAGCTCTGGACTCATGACAGTACTGCAGCTGCGAGAGCTGGTTGTGTTAAGACTGCTGTAAGCAGGAGTCTGGACCTAGCCGTGTGGTGCCTGGTGATGGGTGCTGAATTGGGATGTCCCTTTGGCAGTGACAGGCTGGAAAGCTCTTGGAAAGGGAACATATTTTAAGGAGCAGAAATCAAGGGCCAAACTCCCCCAAAACCCTGCCAAAACCCTGCCAAAACCCAAAACCAGGGCAGGAGGGCAGGGACCAGTCGCCTCGGAAAGCTCATACACAGACATGGGAGCAGGGTTGGACCATTGGTGCAAGGGCAGCACAGGGTTATCGACTGCCAATTCGTCCAGGATGCTGATATTTCACTGCTTCTTCCTTAACTACACAAGGTCCCTTGATTTAAATCCCCCTTCATAACCTTGCTGAAGAGGGGACAGTTAAATGGTCCTGACCACACGGCTTCCTTGGTGAGGCCTTGTAATTTCCCTTGGACCCCAGGGCCAGAGCTTTTTTTAAGCTTAGCGGCTGAGAGGATATAACCTCTGCAAAAGCCCCTCCTGGTGCTCAGAGGGGAGGCCGTCCTGCATCCTCGGCTCTCCCCACATTTCCTGGGGAATGTGCTGGGTCAGCTGATCTGCGATGGAGCAAAAGTTCCTGGGGAAATCTCTGCTATCTCTAAAGTCATTAGACTGTGATTTTTTTGCATGCTCTCCACTTTGGCTGAAAACTGGAACTAAGTCTAGGTCTTAATTTGCCCTCCCCAAGTGACACAGGCAGGTGGTCTGGAAAAACACAACCCCTTTCCGGCTGGC
>NW_008803142.1:0-832 GCF_000699145.1 Aptenodytes forsteri | reverse complement strand
CTTTCTTTCTTTCTTTCTTTGTTCTTGGATGTATGTAGCTATGGACTGTATGTGCCATTGGCTCTGAGCCCCTCCAAATAGATAATTAGCCCAGAAGGGTCTCCAACTTGCCAAAATCAGGTTTAAATCCTCACTCCTGCTCTGCTGACAATTGAACAAGATGTAGAAATATAAGAGGAAAATACCAGTACAATAGTTGAAGTACAGTTCCCTGCAGTGGTACTCTGCAGGTATCTGTCAGTTTGGTACAGGTCTCCTGCATGACTCAAAACTTGGTTGTTTTGCATAGTATTCAGCCTAGTCACCGTGTAAAGGTGCATAATCAGGTGCTGAGTTCACAGAAGGTTCACAGCCTTTGCATTTTAACATTGACACCAAATATTGCCAGAAACATCTTTGTTTCCTTTATGATGTCAAGATGTGTTCAGAAATAGCCAGTGCCGCTACTGCAACATGCTGTGGAAGGGTCACCGCAGATCAGGACGCGACTGTCCTTGGGGACGGAACAAGGCCACAAGACATGCTTTGATGATCATGTAATAAGTGTCAAATAAAAGACAACTGATGGATGCAGTGAGACAGACGCCAGAGCACAGTCTGCACAGACGTGCAGGTGGCACGGCCATCAGCTGTGCCGGCACCTCAACAGCCCGGCTCCAAATTTCCGACAGGACTATTTTGATGAGAGTTTTCATGGAGGAAAATGAATTGGTTTGTGGGCTCCTTCAGAGGCAGTTCCTTGAGGGCAGCCTGGGAGAAAGCACAAAAATGCTTCATCCTGCAGTGCTCCCACATCGACGGGCAGGGTGGCAGGTCGCTCCTCAGGAAGCTC
>NW_008803141.1:0-831 GCF_000699145.1 Aptenodytes forsteri | reverse complement strand
CTGCAGCACCCCTGGTGCCGATGCCGTTGGCAGGTATATTGCAGGAGGAAACTGGGCTTTGCCTTGGAGAGCACCAGGTGTCATTCAGCAAAGGATGTTCCCAGTGCTGGGCAGTGACACACATTGTTAGCAAGGCCAGGCTGAATCAAGGAAAACAAGTGAGATGACACTCAGCGATCAGTAATTCCTCCCCCTCACTCATAACTCTGTCAGCCCTTTCAGCTGGATTGTCAAAATACGTTTGTCACAGAACAATTCCTGCTCTCTTTTTTTTATTATTATTATTTTTTCCCCTTTTTCAGACTCTGGCTGAACTCATCTGTTTGGAACAAAACCCAATATTCATTTCCTCTCTGGGCAGTTGATTTTATTATTGGCTCACCTGCTCCCACGGTCGAAAAGCTATAAGACTAGCTGGGTCTTAAAAATTAAATTCTGTTGAATTTTGGGTGGTGGTTTTTTTTTTTTTTCCCCCCAGCCTCACGTATTCCATGACTGCAGGTTACTGGCAGGGATTTGAATATGTACTTGGCAAAGGCACTTTCTGTCTGGGATGGGGATGAGCAAAACAGGAAGCCTGTTTCTCTCTAAATCAGCATCTCCAAAGGCTCAGACTATTCCAGAGCAGGACAGACCTTGCTTGTGCCTTGCACATCTTTTGCTGGGGGTGAAGTGGGGCTGTGGGCAGTCACTAGATCTTCCACCAGGCAGATGAGCCTAAAAGGGGAAAATCTGGGTTACTTTGGGGTTTTTTCTGGGGGGGGGAAGCTTGGCAGCTGGGAGCCCTGCCAGGCTAGGATGGACTTTAATGGCCTCAAGTTGCACCAGGGG
>NW_008803140.1:0-831 GCF_000699145.1 Aptenodytes forsteri | reverse complement strand
CACCTGTTTGATGACCAGAGTATCTACTGCTGTCTCAGTCACCTGTTTTTGCAGAGCATCCCTCTGCTGAAGAAGAACATTCTTTTCGTCTTTGATGGTTTTGATTTCTTCCTTGTGCCTCTTCTCCACTGCCTTGATCTTACTCCGAGTTTGCTGCAGCTCTGCTTGCAGCTTTTCTGTGATGTTCTGTAAACACAAATGGAGAGCAAGTTACTGGGACCTGCCATCGGGTTCAGCTTTTTCCTCTTTCTGTCTCAAAATCACATTCATTCAGCCACTTCTTTCTGCTTTTCTACCCAGCTCTGGTTCCACTGTAACCCACCCTTCCTGTTGCTGATCTCTGGAGCTTACCAGGCTCTGTGCTTTCAGTGCCTGCAGTAGTCCTTGCCTCCTCAGTCCCAGGACTTACGTTTTATTTCCTTGTTACTGCCCTCACTCTGTTACCTGGCCCTCAGCCTCTCTCTCAGCTTACGTCCAATTGCCAACTGCCTGTTCTTTCAACCTACCCTACTAGTCAACGACTTACCTGCCCATTCTCTTGCTGCTTTTTCAGGTCCTGCCTGAGCTGCTCTAGCTGCTGGCAGGCTTCTGTTAGCTCTCCCTGCGTTTGGAGTAGCGTCTCTAATAAAGCATTCTTCTCACGCTCCTTTTCTAGCAGGACCTGCACAGAAACAAAGAGAAGACGGGTTTAAACTTCCCATACAAAATTTGTGTGGCAAGACTCAAAGACCCATGGGCTCACACGGTCTCAAAGCACTGTGCTGCTGGTCTCCTAGGTCATTATCTGCCCACTTGGAGACACAGCTTCCTAAGTGAGATTGGCAGGATAAA
>NW_008803139.1:0-830 GCF_000699145.1 Aptenodytes forsteri | reverse complement strand
CCCCAGTGGGCATAGCCAACAAGTACAAATAGAAGATGGAGCCTGAGAAATCAGGTGTCTTCTGCTTTGTGCCCTTTACTGACAGTATGTCATTTCTTTTGCTCTCATCAATTTCAGGCAGCCCAAATTCATATGCCTTCTTTTAAAGCCAGTGAGTCCAGCTCACCATATTACCATTACCATCGGTCCTGCAGCTTTTCCAATTGCTCGCTGTGCCTGGGGTGTCTCAGGCCACTGCACGCAGCTTGTGGGCCTAACTCACCAACAGCCTCTGTCCTGGGCAACCTACGCAGAGGAGGGGTTTGAAAGGACAGGAGTAAAAACCTGCCCACCCTTCCCTAGGAAGGATTCTTTCCAAACTTCATGTCTTTTCAGAGCTTTCTGTGATACTTTTAAGGTATTTTCTTTGGAAACCGCAATTTTTCACTTTCAAAGATTGCCTGGTGTATTTTAGAGTCCTTTGCTGTCACCCCTTGTGCCTTTTCCCTTCACATGAAGTTCGTAAACAGGCTTTACTTCCTTTTGCAAGGACTTACCTATTAAACATTAGCCCAGGTGAATCTGGGCTGAACTAACATTTCCAGAGTGACTGATATCGAGGGAGAGCCATTTTCAGACTCTATGGGACAAAGCAGCAGGAAGGAGGACAGGGGAAGGCAGGGAGGTTTCACTTACCTGCCACCCCTCTGCTGCTTGCTTTCTCGGGGGACATTATTGATGGCAGCAGTGATGGGCAAGTGGCTTTGATGCTTATCTTCCCACTTTCCACACGAGGTGCTGTGCCACTGCACTGAGGATACGCTGCCATCTGCTACCTCTCATGCAGGGAT
>NW_008803138.1:0-830 GCF_000699145.1 Aptenodytes forsteri | reverse complement strand
TGAAGAGTCCATATAGAATGGATCACTAGAAGCCATAAGAAATCCATTAAGCTGGGGAAAAAAAAAAGATGACACAATGGTAAGTCCTATTTAATTTAATAACCACACTTAATAATGCAAATGTTACTTTCATGAGACAAAGGTACTTTATTTCTTAAAATATCTCCATTTGTTTATGAAAAGAAGACGTCATTCATCCTGTAGCTTATCTCAGCTTCCAGGATGAAAGCTTCTCCCTGCTCGCACTAATGGAGATTTGTCAGTCGCTAGAGGTAAGATTTCAGTCCTGCCCTCCATTCGTGTTCCAGTTCTACAGTGTCCCTTTTTATAACGCCTTTGAGAGCTAGCAGAGTACAACTGATAATGTGTGCTAAGTTACTTTGGACCTGAACTGAGCCTCGGGTAAAGTGCCAGATTTCCATTTGCTTAATAAGTCAGGAGCACTTAGTGATTTTTTACTGTTTCACCTTATTGTCTGTGAAATGTATATTCCTTGTCATTGTTTGATGGGCATAATCGCAAGCATAAAGTATTGTTCATTATTGGACATCAAAAGAACCACATTTTGCATTTGTCCTTAAAAATTATACTTGCAAAAATTACAGTGCATTTTGACTGTGGTAGTGGATCCTCTTTGTTGCATCTCTTTCCGAAGCTCTCTAGGCAAACTGGTCCATACGATGAAATTAGCATCCCTGGAGACTGGTGGTTGCAACTATGAACGGCAGCAGGGAAGGATTTGGGGAGATGGGTGGTGCCCTGTGGAGAGCGGAGCCCACGCTTCTCAGGACTGTGGCTGGAGCTGTGGTTTAACCAAGCAGGATTTCGCA
>NW_008803137.1:0-830 GCF_000699145.1 Aptenodytes forsteri | reverse complement strand
AAAGTCATCCATCCCTTTGCAGTTACTATACAATTAAACTGCATCTTATTAACTGTCTTTGAATTGTAAAAAATTGAGTCCTTTCATTTTAAAACAAGGAAACAGGAATCTATATAAAAGCTTCAAATAAAAAGTTATCAGGAGGCATGAAATATGACCTGCATGGCATTTCTTTGCTGCTGACATATTACAAACCACACTGTAGGGAGAAAAAAAAATCATAAAGCAAAAGGAAAGCCACTGATTAATACTCTGAAGCTTTTCCACTGCAAAAATCCAAAGGCTCTGTGCAAATATAATACCTCAACATTACTGGAAGTGGCATAGAGAAATAACTGCCCAAGACAGATCCCCTGCAGCAGAGAACTCCTCAAGATGACAGTGGCAGAGCTGAGAAAATGAATGACAAAGGACAGGGTCTCTGCTGTCCGGAATAGACATGATGCTGTTAGACAAAACCAAAAGCTTCTTGGCATATGCGTTAAGCACTAATTTGATGTAAACAAAGGAACACACCGCTTAAGTGACAAATATTGCGATCAATAAGCTACGCAGCCAGGACAACTGGTCGTATGCAGAAAAAGAGAGAAAGCAACGGCGATGAGAAACCCATGCTAAAGAATACAGCAATTCCCAGTTCCAGGCAAAGCTTTGCATTTTGACAGAGCCGCACATTTCAATAAGTAATAAATTTACACGGCGCTGTTTTTCCCTGGGATGACCAGCGAGGCATCGTGACACCTCCAGTTTCCAAAGTGGGAAACCGCAGCAGAGAGTCCTTCACCACCAACCACGCCCCAGGGTGGCGTTCAGCTCTCTTGGTTAACCCC
>NW_008803136.1:0-829 GCF_000699145.1 Aptenodytes forsteri | reverse complement strand
CGTGCCCCTGGGGGGGGGGAGCAGCCCCCCACCCGTCCCTTCTCCCGAGTCGTCTTCATGTAAGGCACGCACGGGGCTCCCAGGTGCCGCCCCCGACCCTTCTGAGAATCCGAAGTGGTGGAAGAAAAGCACCCCGAGGTCCTCCAACGAGAAATTTAAGTAGCAGCTTGATCCTCTTTCTGCTGAACTTACCGGGAAAACTCCTCTCGAGCTCAGCAGGAGAGAGATAAAGCGCATTATTGTTACCATTACATATAAACACCGGCCAAGTTGGTCAAATTCATCTGCGTTGAGTCCCGTCCCTGTGTAGGGAATGAATCAGGTTAGCAGCTACGGCCCTGGCCTTCCAGCAGGCCCCACTTCGATAATATAAACAGAAAACGGGAAAGGAAATGTCATCTCAGTGAGTTCGTTCCTGAATCACCTTTGATGAAATACTCTTTATAAATCCTTAAACTGCCTGAAGCCATTGGCCTGAAAAAAATGTAACATTCCTCCTAGGAAAAAAACAATTAGTGATACAATTAGTTTTCTAAGAGGCAGCGATAAACAATTGAATTCTTTCTTTTGTGGGGAGGGATGGCAATGACAGTTCTCCGTTCCCTGTATTGACAGCAGAGGAAACGGCCCACGAAACCGGTCATTTGTGGGGAATTTTGGTCCATCAGCTGTGAGCGGGGAGAACAAGAGAAGCACGAAAGATCAGGTTAGCTGTCGAACCTCCATCTGCTCCCGCAGCAGCAGCAACACGCAGCGGCCGCAGCCCACGCGGGCTGTTACGCAGACAGGCAAGATCCTGGCAGAAGGGGCCACAGAACACCACGCACGC
>NW_008803135.1:0-829 GCF_000699145.1 Aptenodytes forsteri | reverse complement strand
CTTGTATCTTTAAACCTGTCTCAGACAGCACCCTCTGCTCTAGATGGGCTTTTCCGCAGAACCGCACTGCAATCCTAATTCTGGCTCTAACCAAAGCTGCCTCCTCCAAGCACGTTCTTTCTCTCTCTCTCTCATCCTCATCCACTCCTACACACAGGGGTCAGCAAAGCTTTGGCATCCATGTAAGTTAGATTCCTGAGGGGATTTGCATATTTCTGTATTTTGGGTTAGGAAGCTCTTTCGGTCATTACCTGCTTGCCCAAGTATGCTTGCCTCCTCCCAAACATCTGAACATCAGGTCAGTAGTTACGTATGTCCGTCTTAACAATGCTTAATCCAAACTCTAATGGTATATATATTTTTTTCTCTGTCCATTGGCAGATAAGACCGCTTTTATTACTGCTTATAAAACCATATTTAAATCTTTTTAGATGTCTAGTTTCTGTGCATAGCAACTAGATGTCAGAGTTTGCAAAAAGGTTGTAATCTGGTCCCCATCCAATGCAACTAAGTTAGTGCAGTATGGGAAAAAATCTCTTACAAAGAAGAAAAAAAAAAGAGGTAGTCAAGTCAATGCAAAGTGTCCTACCACAGATTGTATCCTGCCAGTGTGAACTGTCTTGTATATCATTTTTAGATACAAGGCACAAAACCAAACCACTAGCAGCGTGCACCCTGTGGTGAGCATCCCAGTATATTGACAAGCTGAACTCTGGCAGGTTCCATCATCCCCAGAGTATCAGGGAGTTTTCAGGGCACAAGCTAAGTCCAGCAAGAGGAAAGTTTTGTACTTTGGCTGATGATGCTCTTTTTTTTTTTTTTTTTTTTT
>NW_008803134.1:0-829 GCF_000699145.1 Aptenodytes forsteri | reverse complement strand
CCCAAACCATTCTATGATTCTATGGTTCTCTTTTATGTGGATTTCCTTATCTGTCCTCCTTCCGATCTTCAGTATAGTCTAAGTTCTTGGCACTTAGGTAAGAACAACTTGTATTTGTTTTTTGTAGTATGGCATCTGTAGCACATGACTTGATTTAGTGGGAGAGGAAATACTGGAGGGAGAAAAGAGGGCTTATAGTGAATTTGGTTAGGCTCTGAAGCTGTCTCCATTTTCAGTTGGCTACATGGCCATGTTGTCAGCTTCCACTGTTGCCAATAAGTCCGAGAATGCACATGATCTGAAGATCCATTTTAGGGACATCGATGCATCTACAGGCAGCATGCATGAATCCAAAGAGTGAACCAGTGGAATGTCATTCTTGATCTTCAGTAGTCACAGACTGCATTTCTGTCCCTCTCATCAGAACCTGTTTGGAAGAAAAAGGTAAGGAAACCATCTCTTATCCTTCTGCTGGAATCACACCTATTCAAAGACATTGGATAGACCGTCATCTTGGTAAGCTGTTAACTGAGAGGTGCATTGTTGTGTTTTCACTTCTGCTTTGAACTTCTGATTGGCCAAATGCTCTGTCAAATGCCTAGATGACTATATACCTCTTACCCATCTTACTTTTTGGATTAAATTATACTAAATTATTAGTACTGCACAGATAATTAGGGCATTCAGCATTAACCAATTAAAGAGAAAGAAGAGAACTTTAGAAGCAAAATGTAAGGCCTTTATGTTCCTCTTTAATGAGGAACAAGGGATAAGGAATTCTTTTGTGCATGACACATACCATTCTGCTTTTTGAGTTTACAAATAGAAG
>NW_008803133.1:0-829 GCF_000699145.1 Aptenodytes forsteri | reverse complement strand
GGGTTTTTTGTTTGTTTGTTTTTCCCTGGCTTCTTCATATTGAATAGAAATTATTTTTCTTCCAGTAACAGGCCAAAATTCTGATCATTGTGTAAGTAACTGTCTATAATGCGTGGTTGCGCAGGCATTGCCTGACTGCAATGTATAGACTGTATAGACTGCTGTACTTCTGTTTGATAAATTAAACAGACCTAAGCTGTTTTAAAGCTGACAGTAAGGATACTTAATTGGTATCTTTGCTTGCTAACAGAATGCACTGGGCTTGTAAATCATTGAGACGTGATAAATGTGGAGTCCTGTTAGTACGGTGGCTTTGTATAGAGCAGCTTGTCAGTAGTGTGCTCAGATTCCTGTTGTTCCAGTGACTGCAGAAAACGTCTCCCCGAGAGGATGCTCCTGGGAAACCTGAAAGAGCTCTTGTATTTTCTATCCTGTCTGCAGTGGCTGCTGGAAGGTGTTCACTGGCAATGAGCTAGCAGCTTTGTTTGGGTGGTGGATGTTTTCTTGCTGGAAGGAAAACTGCTCCGAAGATGCTGATGTGCAGAATGTTTACATGTTAGCGACCACAGTCTCGTCGAAAATTTTGAGGGCAATTGCACTTAAAGAGGGATTTCACTTTGAAGTAAGTGTGGTTTTCATGACGTCGTCTTGGCAGAGTAAAATCTGATTGCCGTGTTCTCTATCTACCTCCCCCCCCTCCCCCCTGTTTATGACTTTACGAAATGAAAAATAGACTGATGACTTCCATTCTTTTGGCTGGGAGTGTTTATGCATTCCAACTTGCAGAGAATGCCGTTTTCCCTAGACAAGCCTGATTTCAGCATCTGCA
>NW_008803132.1:0-827 GCF_000699145.1 Aptenodytes forsteri | reverse complement strand
TTTGGTCTGGACAGCAGTAATCCAAGTGTCACTGTAGGAGTGGAGATGCTCATGACTAGCTGAAGAACAGTGCTGCACTGACTTGCTGGAGGTCACAGATTAAGCCAGCAGCACCTTCAGTATATGGGCACACAAATTTCTGCTCTCTCAGAACCTCAGCAATTTTTGAAGGGAAAAAATTAGAAGGGTGGGTGAATCAGAGACACATATACGTATGTGTATATATATGTGTATATACTTATTTGGGGAGGGGAAGAGGGGGTGATTATGATTAATGCATTAGTGGTAGTGGAGGCTTGCAGCTCCAGTCTCTCCAGACTGAGTTGAGTCAAATGCAGCCCAACACCACAGTTAGTGTATAAAAATAATTGGGTTTACGTATATGCTTAACATCAAGCATGCCTAGTCTAAATCATTTCAAACCGTACATGTGTGTTGGTCCTTTGCTGCATTACAGCCCTCATGTCCTTAGTTCACATGTGCATAAGGGGTTCTCAACTCCTAAAGCAGCATAAATTCACCCAGCCTTTCTCACCATGGGCATATGGCTCTGCGTACTCTCGGCAGGTAAGGCAGAAGGTAAGGCAAATGACTGGGAACGCAGAGCTTTGAAGTTGTTTCGATGTTTACATGGTAGTTATCTGAATTGCACCTGGGCATTTGCTGACAGCAGAAGAGACAGTCAACCCCACTGCAAAGGGAAATCTATACTTTTCTGTGAAAAATATTAACTTTACAACCATCACACAAATTCATTGTCCTTTATTTATATGGGTTGAAGACTTCGTTTTGAAAATAAACAGCATAAGTTGATATACATCACAGTT
>NW_008803131.1:0-827 GCF_000699145.1 Aptenodytes forsteri | reverse complement strand
TTTTTTTAATGTATCTGATAACAATGAACTAGATGACACAGTGTTGTTCCATCTTTAGGTGGAGCCAGAATCTCCCCTGCCAGTAATTTCAGTGGTGTTGGGCTTCCACCCTGTTGTTGCAACTTCCACAATCAATTTAAGCCAGCATTACCTAACCCCCACAAAACTGAAAAACTCCCTCCCCCCCTCAAAACCACACACACACACAAAAAACCGACCAAACCAGTCCTTCCCCCTTACTATTGCTGTTTGCCAGACAGGGGTAACTTCCTTCATCTGAAGGGCTAGCTCACGCCATTTTAAACGGACTAAGAAACTATGACGCTATCGGAGTAGCAAGTGTCCAATAATTCAACACTATTTCAAGTTAGTCACTCTAAGGGGTTACTATACTAAAATAATACAGTTCAGCTTTAGAAGTCTAAACTTTATCTGTTTTCAACGAATAAAATTCAAGTTCTGTGCTCAAAGTTCTGAGAGACCAGAAACATAAATGTAATAGAACAGCTTCCAAACACAAAGTGTGCAATAAACGGTTACCTGCAAGATTTACATAGATTCTTATTATGTACTGAAGAGTAACTTTGGGAAGATTTTATTTGGACAGCCTCATCTCCAACAATATACCCACTACAAAACTCTGTGAAAGACTATCCCAGGTGAAGAAATTTAAAAAGAGAGCAAGAACAAAAGCAGCACTACAGTAATTTACAAATTCACCAGCTAAGAGTATGCATAACACAAAACTTGTCAAGTGCCAGTTCCTAAAGGCTGGAAAAATCTAAATGAATTTTTTAATTTTTTTTTTTTAAATAAATGCCCTCCTC
>NW_008803130.1:0-826 GCF_000699145.1 Aptenodytes forsteri | reverse complement strand
GTTTGGCCAGCTCTGATACCTGGTGTCCAGCCCCTCACCTGCTACCAGGGCACTGAACCTATTCTATAGGTGCAGATCTGCAGCTGGAGAAGGAACTGCCCTCCTGCTGCCTGAAGTCACAAGCCTCCTGCCTTCACGATCATGGGAGCCTCCATTTGCTACCCTGACGAGCACAGGGTCTGGCTGCTCCTGCGTGCAGCCGAGAGTCCAGGCTCTTGTTTCTGCAGTGACTGGGTCCTGTCTGGATCCGGTCAATCTGTTTCTCATCATCCCTAATGCTGTGCTACGTGCCACCCTCCTCCCACAGCTCCTTAACTTGGTGGGACACCTCCTCAACCAGCACACACCTCCTGTAGGTACGGACATCCTCTTCCTCTGCACCAGCCTTAGCCAGCAGCAGCAGGCACTCCCTGCAGCTCCAGACCTGGAGAGCGCCCAGTGGCATTGAGTTGCTGTCACATAGGCCGTCTCATCCTGGGATTAGTGAAAACTATGCCCTTGCAAGGAAAATACATGTCTATGATTTAAATTCTAGGGCAGAGGTATGAGTAGTAACAATTTATCACACACAGTAAATTAATAACTAATAGGCAAATTGGGAAAAAAATAAAAACATCCTTGCTGATATTACCTGAAGTAATTACCATAGTCTTTTTTCTCTCCTTTCCTATCAGCTTTTAAAGCCAACTCTGAATGGTACTGATAAAATTTAATTAGCTTCTTGTTTATCAATTACTGTTCCTTTCAGAAAGAAAGTGTATTTCTCAACCATTCAATACCTTCTGTAAATATTCTGGCTATTTAAATATATTATGAGCCGTTAAAG
>NW_008803129.1:0-826 GCF_000699145.1 Aptenodytes forsteri | reverse complement strand
GTGCAGAGTAAGGCAGACCTAAGATGCCTGAAGGCATGCCTATTGTTCATGGTGGAGTAGGGTACCTAACCATCTTTTTATTAGCATAAAGTGTTCACTCTGATGTCAGTAAAAAGTGAAAAAGAATCGGTGAAGGAAACGATGAACTCCTTTGGTCAGTAAGCTGTTCAGGCCACGTTTGGTCTCTCTGACTTTGGAGGGTATCCCAACAGTTTGAAGGCCTCTTGATCCCATCCCGTGACATGCCACCTACCTTTCCCTGATCTGCTTGCATGAAGAGTGACCAGAGTGAAAAACCTGTTACGGGAAGCAGCCGCTCTGCAGGTGGATACCTATTTCTCTTTTCTCTGTTTCAGTTCTGCCACCAGTGGTTCTCCCAGTGATGCTCCCAGTTCTCATCATCGCTTTGCTAATAGTTGCTTATTGCAGCTATAAGTATTTCCTCAGGTAGGCTTGCGTTGTGACTAGGAGATTTAGCAGCGTGTTGGCCGCGTGGGTGGCCTAGAGACTGAGACACTGCTTGTCCCCCATGGGAGAGAGGTCTATGTGGAGATGAGCCTTGGTGTGCAATGGGCAGCCTTGTGCATGCCTGTGCAAGGGTGAGAGTTGTGTGGCGACATTCCAGGGCCTTGGTGGCGCCTCGCTGTGCAGAGCAGCACGGTGTACGGGGTACAGCCTTTTCTGGTTGCAGCCACATTGAGAAGCAAATCTTGAAAACTCTGTCTTGCTGTTGCAGGAAGAAGCAAATGTGGGAGGAAAAGATTCCGAACCCCAGCAAGAGTCTCCTGATCCAGAGCTACCTAGGGGTAAGAGGGAACTGTAGCTT
>NW_008803128.1:0-826 GCF_000699145.1 Aptenodytes forsteri | reverse complement strand
TATCCCTGGTCATGGCAGGGGGGTTGAACTAGGTGATCTTTAAGATCCCCTCCAATCCAAACCATTCTATGATTCTGTGCTATTGCCAGCCCCCAGGTTTTAGACGGAGGCTGTTGCAGCTGTATATACTTGCTCATGGCTTGTAAATCTGCTGGAGACCCGGGGGACTGCGTCCAGAGGCTCTCGGCATCTGTGCGCTGTGGTGCACAGCTCTCCAGGTCATGGCAGCGGTGCCAGAACATCATAGCAGGCTCTGCGTGGAGCAAGCAAACATCTAGCCAAGCTTTTTAGCTCAGGCTTGCTAACTTCTTTGCTCGGCTCTGCAGTCCAGAAGATGAAACGAGAACGTTGTTAATGTATAATATGTGCCAATGGGTGTTTTCAATGTTGTTCTGTCCTTTTGTTTATTGACAGGTATGGTTTCACTTTTCTAGGACTTGAAAACGATTTCATGAAAATAAGAAACCAAAAGAATGAAACTGAAATGTAAGTGCTGCAGGGGCTGCTGAGGAACAGGGCCCTTAGTGCTGCACTGGCTCTTGCCTGGCTTGATCGAGTTTGGTCAATGTGGCCAACCTGGCAAGGTCAAAGCTGTTCAGTGAGGGCTGTCAGACTCTGCTGACCTGCCCAAAACCTCCTGTCCTTTTTACAAAGCTTGGCACAGCAAGGTGCAGGCTGGAAGGCTTGCTTGCAAAAAACTGCTGGCTGTTTTAGTGACGTCTAAATTCAGGTCCCCTGAGGGCATGCGGTCCCTTGCATGTACCCTTCATCCATGCCTGGCTGTGCAGATGGCTCCCGGGATTCACGGGGTGGTTGCTGACCTTAC
>NW_008803127.1:0-824 GCF_000699145.1 Aptenodytes forsteri | reverse complement strand
AAAAAAAAGAGGTAACAGTAATGACAAAATTCAAGAAATTTCCTTCAGACCCCTCAGTTCTCTGAGGTCCAGTATTACTTTCTTCCATTCAGAAAGGTCACTTTGAGGCAGTTATATTACCTATTTAATTGTGTGATTATTTAATCATAAGCACTATTTGCTCCCCCTTCTTGTTTGCCTTCACTTGCTTAATTCACCGCACTAAAAAATTTGCTATGTTAACTCGAGAAATTTCAGCTGTTTTCCCATACTTTGTTGTTTTGTCTAGCCCTTCTCATCTTTCTTTTAAAATGAAAATATTCCATAAAATCTTCAGCAAATAATCAAATTCATATGGTTTTTTAAGACATGATGGTATAAAAGAAAACTGCTGAAGTAACACTCTCTCCTTTCCTTTAAACATCGAAAAGTATTTAAATGTATTTATGCAGCATCTCCTCCATATATATTCTTATTTTAAGTTGAAAGCAGGTTTTTCTGAATGGCTAAGTTTGTAATTTGTGCGCCAGTTTTTAAAAAATGCCCAAGTAACCACAGCTGTGCTAAAGCTGATGAGAAACAGAAACGATCAGCATTGCATAATGCAGTGCTGTACAGAAATACCTAAGCTAGCTTATTTAGCATTTGCTTGGGCCTGGAAATGAGTTGTGTTGACACAGCGCTCCACTGCGGTGAATTCACCCTGCCTGAGAGTGTGCTAGCACGGTCAAACAGCTTCCTTATCCAAAGCTGGGCTCTGCAGAGTTCGTGTGGTTTCTCTGTGCAGCACAGCACAGCACAAGGCTGGCTGTGTATACTCCTGAGGCCGCCGCGTTGTGTAGTGT
>NW_008803126.1:0-824 GCF_000699145.1 Aptenodytes forsteri | reverse complement strand
AAATAATAATAATAACAACAATAATAATAGTAGTCATCCTTTTCTCCCCAGGAGTGCAGTAACTTCCCATGATATTAGATATTTTCTGTTAGCAATGATTTTGCTTGTGTGTAACTCCACTTGCTTGTGAAGGCTTTTCACTTCTGGCATACTTCAGAGACACTTCATCGTTGAATCTGTATTTTAGCCTCCTGTTCACATTTTTAACCTGTCCCTGCTCTAAATAGCAAAAAATCATGGGAAGTTGGAAGAACGTTCTGGAGGGGTACGACTGTACATTCTCCTAAACGGCACTGGGCATTGGCAATCATCACAGAGCATTAGGCTAAATGAACCTGGTATGACCATCCCATATTCTTTTATTCTTTAGCTTCCTGTCCCCCAAGCAATTGTTTGTCTCCCTAGGTCTCAGAAGGTGCCCATTATTCCTTTCCCTTCTACTCAGGGTGAACCTGCTCATGTGCCCTCCGAATGCGAGTTCAATGTCTTTGACACCTGGCCAAAATGGAGCCGTCTCCAGCAGAAGGACATGAAAGCAAACCTCCATTTCTCTTCTTCTGCGCTGGAGTAATCTAAGGATAGTTCACAGTTGCTCTGTGCATTGTCAGTGTTGTGACAGATCTCCTTCCATATCAAGGAGATGTAACCAGCTCCTGCATAGACCACATCAGTGATTCAAATTACTCCTGAAATAGCGTTTGCTGCTCTCTGTTGAAGTATGTGGTAATCAGTTCCAAAAAGCTGCAGTGACGACTCTCACTTCTGTGTGTTAGATGTCATGCCTGACCATATTATGAAAGGAAATGAATGTTTTTTTCCTGAAG
>NW_008803125.1:0-824 GCF_000699145.1 Aptenodytes forsteri | reverse complement strand
CATATATTAACAAAATGTTTGAAGGCTGAAGGGAGCGAACACACAGTGAGTCATCTTCTGTTGAGATTAAAACCTGATACATTTGTGAATGAAATCCGGCTTTGTGAAGTAGAGCATGTAGTTTGTTATTATTGTGTTTTGGGGGATTTTTTTTGGGGGGGTATATTTTTGCTTTTAACAGATGTGCAAGTTAGGAAAGCTTTAATTAGATTTGGGAAGTGCTGTCTTACACGTTTGTAAATCTGCAAATATTGGGATGAATTGGATTTAGTAAAACTTTACTATGACTAGGAATATCTGCCCGAGGTGTTTTGAATAATTTTTGGAGGTGCCTTCGTTGACACTATGTAAGGAACTTTGATTCCTAAACCTAAGCACAAACACTAGGATGCCTAAAAAGTTTGAAAGTGAACTGAACGCCAAAAGCTTGATGAAGTTCCCTATTAAGCAGCTTGTGTTAGAACATGTATAGGATTTTAGCGGAAATGTGAGTTGATCTGATGACATATATGAAATGCCAGAGTCTGCATAAGTCCAAGTGTATGTTGGACAGAGATTTGTGCAACTCAGAAAATTTTAAACATGGTGATTACAGGCAAAGTAAATAACAAAATCTGGTATTCTTTCTGTAACGGTAGTTGAAAACAAAGAGGACGTGTATGGGTTGATTCCATCCTAGCCTGTAAGAGCTAGCTGTTTATGGAGTTCCTGAGTCTCAGGGTAGCAACTGGACAATAGATTTTAATTGAGGACAGATGTGTTATTGTTTCATAACTTCTCTCGTTAATGTTCCCTTCATCTCTGAAACATCCTGCTGCAATTGC
>NW_008803124.1:0-824 GCF_000699145.1 Aptenodytes forsteri | reverse complement strand
ACGACTGTAGGGAACTACTAAGAGATGCAAATTTTGGCTCAGCTCTGAAGGGAGAACCAACATGTCCATTTGCTATCTTTGTTCAGAGTGAAGGGGCTCTCTCTGTGTATGCTTACAGAGGAAGCGATTACAGCAATTACTGGCTACTAATTGTTGGACAAAACTTAATTAAAAAATCCTGATTCATAAAACTCGTAACACGTTGTGGAGTTGTTTTCCGTCAGGACTTTAGCTGAATTGAATTACAAGTTTCTATCGAGAAGTTGCCTTGTGAGCCAGAAGTGGTGCGGTAAAGCCCAGCTCTCTGCAGTGCATGGTACCCCAGTGCAGGACTGCTCCACCAGCACTTCCAGATTTTCCATCCTGGAAGCAGCACCCTGAGCACCCCAAAACCCTTCAGAGTCCCAATTCAAGCTGAGATGAACTTCTGGATCCATGGAAGACCAAGATCCAGACTACACCAAGTCTGGAGCACCACCATCTCCACATTTCTTTGGCAAATGACTTTGCATGCCTACCTCTTGAGGAGGCATATTCCACTGCAAAAATACCATGTTGTTGGTATTTGCTGTGTAATTTTTTTCTCTTAGAGAATTTCTTCTAGAAATTTTGACAAATTGGATTTAATTTGAAACTGGAACAAAACCAAATGTCAAAATAATGACGTTTCTCTGAAGCACACTTTCCTGAGTTTGGCCAGCTCTGATTAAGGTGAACTAAGAATGAATGTCCTCAAACTGCACGTCTATCATTTATCTTTGTCATGGTTTAACCTCAGTTGGTACTAACCTTCCACCTGAGCATGACATCACATGGTATGGAAT
>NW_008803123.1:0-824 GCF_000699145.1 Aptenodytes forsteri | reverse complement strand
CTCACAGATGTGAAAATAATTAAGGTGACTATGTTGTCTTTGAGGTGGAAATTACCGAACATGAAAAAAAACCCACCTCCATGCAGGTGACTTGAGCTGCTAAACAGCCTCATAAGACTGACTGGTCTGTGGGAAGGCCCCTGCTAATACCTGGGCTTCTGGTTCAAATAGTTTCAGAAATACTGAGTTTGCTTTTTCCATCAAGATGGGATACAGCTTTTCATAAATGTGATTCTGACTTGGGCAATTACAAAGTCTGAACATCAGGTGTATGCTATCTCCTGGTGGGTTCAGAACAGGTTTCAGAACCTTTATTCTGACTTGAGGTTATTCTGATCAGTCTCAGGTTGGAAATCAGTCCCATCTCCATGGCATCAGCTGGTTTGGGGTCTTCAAACTTCCTCAACTACTTTGTATCTGTAGTCAGCATACATGGACACTTCAGAGACAAAATGTATGGGCATCTCACTTTCTGGAGAGAAAGAATCATTTATTGTCAATTATTAATGTCAGAGTCAGATTCCGAACTAATTCAAGTGGTACAACAGCAGACCACCATTTTGAGAGGGAAAGTCCTGATTTCTTCTCTGAAGTGCTGTTGTTACAAGAAAGGATTTATTTTTCTGCAGATGAATTGTCTGGCTCAGATTTAGGGAACTGCGGACAAGTTGTGGCAAATAAAGGATGGTTCTCACAGTTGGCTCTGATGTGTATTAAAGATTTGGGGGAAGCAGGGGAACACTTGTGCAGAAGCATAAAGGATTATCAGTGCCCTTTGGTTTTGACTCCAGAGTATATAGTATGAAATAGATGCGGCAGTTCAA
>NW_008803122.1:0-824 GCF_000699145.1 Aptenodytes forsteri | reverse complement strand
CCAGCACAGTAATCAGGCTGCTTTAAAAACTTCTTCAACTCACTAAAACGGCAGAAAAATTATCAAGCAAAAAACCAAAAGAGTGGGTAGTTTTCTACCAAAGTAGCAAGTTTGATCAGCTTGTGGAGTAATCTAATGAGCACCAGAGTGAGGCAGGCCATGTAGCCAGGAGCAAGGAAGACGACATCAGTCAGGCCTCTCCTCTTCAGCATCAATGAACTGACACATCTGCTCAGTTGCTCACAGAGCACCATCCCCTGATCTCAGTTGAGCAGAAGCTGGCACTGCATCTGAAAGAGGCTGTTCCACCCTTTTTTCTGATACTTTATACGGACCAGCATACTTTTATCTGTACAGTGAATGCCAGAAGCTAGTTGTCAGTTGTGCCAGTTCCCTGTCCCAGTTCACGGCACAGCCACATAAACACTCGTGTCAAACAAGAAAGAGAACTGAACCCCCCCATCTAGCAGCACCAGATTCACCTGTCACTGAAATATGGCACAGAACAACTTCACAAAATTGGCTACCACATTAAATTACTGAAGTTACACATTTTCAATTAAACATTTCTTTTTACTTAAGGACTATTTCTCTCAGAACAGTACAATGTAACACCTTAATAAGATAAACATTTTTAATAATTGATTTGATCTTTGTTATTGTAAGATTTGAAGTTAACAAGTACCATCTATATCTACAGCTAAGCTGAAGACATACTTCTGACAGAAAAATGATTCCATTAAAATCTAATCTCCTTCCTTTAAACTATGGTTTTAATTTCACTTCATAAATTCATGCAGTGTTGTATAGTCTTACCAGCACTC
>NW_008803121.1:0-823 GCF_000699145.1 Aptenodytes forsteri | reverse complement strand
TCGGTGAAGTTTTTGATACCACAGCATTTATGGTCAGGGTCGGGGTCAGGGGTCGGGTCAAATGTCAGGGGTCAAACATCAAAGGTCAGAGATTGGGTCAAAGGACAGGGTAGGTGTCAAAGGTCATGGATCAAAGTCAAAGGTTGTGGTCAAAAGCAAGGTCAGGGTCAAAGGTTGGTGTCAGCAGTCATGGGTGGGGTCAAAGGGCACGGGTCAGGGTCAAAGGTCGCCATTAGGGTCAAAGGTCACATGTTACGTGTTGGGTCAAAGGTCACCAACTGGGGTCAAAGATAAAAGGTCACGGATCAGGGTCAAAGGACACAAGTCGGCATCAAAGGTAAATGGTCACGGGTCAATATTCACAGATCGTGGCCAGGGGTCAAAGGTCGCAGTTTGGGGTCAAAGATCATAGAGTCAGCGTCAAAGATCATGGTTTGGGGTCAAAAGATCAAAGGTCATGGGTCAAGGTTAAAGGTCACAGGTTGTGGTCAAAGATCAGATATTCGTCAAAAGTCAGGGGTCGGGGTCAAGGGTCAAATGTTGTAGAAGGGCCAAAGGTCGCTGAAGGGGTCAAAGTCAAATGTCAGATATCAGAGTCAAAGGTCAGGGATTTGTGGCAAAGGGCAAAGGTCATGGCTCAGGGTCAAAGGTCAATTGTTACAAGTCAGGTGAGAGGTCAGGGGTCGGGTCGGGGGTCACAGATTGGGTCAGCTCAGGTCAAAGGTCATGCATTGGTGTCCAAAGGTCAAAGGTAATGCATAATGGTTAAAGGTCACAGGTCGAAGTCAACTGCCATGTGTCAGGTCAAAGGTCAGAGGTTGGG
>NW_008803120.1:0-822 GCF_000699145.1 Aptenodytes forsteri | reverse complement strand
CACACACACACGCCCCCGTGCACACAGAGCTGTGCACGCATGGAAGTGCATTTGCACACACAGAATCTGTGCACATGTGCACGCAGAGGCTGTGCACACCAACACACCTGTGCACACCTGCACATAAGGCTCTGTGCAGAGACACACTTGTGCACGCGGTACCTGTGCACAGCAGCACGCCCCTGCCCACGTGCGTAAGACCTGCTTGCACACACAGAGCCTGTGCATGCCAACACATGAGCTTGTGCACACCAACACACGCGTGCTCCCGTGCACAGAGCTGTGCGCAGGGACGCACGCGCAGGGCCTATGCACACCCATACACATGTGCACACCTGCACATAAGGCTCTGCACACACAGCAACACACTTGCACACACAGAACCTGTGCACACCAGCACATGCATGCCCACATGCGCGTACAGCCGTGCACACAGACACGCTCACATGTACAGTCTATACCAATGCACACGTGCCCACATGCGTGAGACCTGCTTGCACACGCAGAGCCTTCACACACCAACACACATGTGCCCCCATGCACGCATAGCCACACGCAGTGACCCACTCACACTTGCAGAGGCTGTGCACACCCAGACATGCGCACATGCACAGAGCTGTGCACAGACCCACTTGCACATGCAGAGCCTCTGCACATCAACACACACGTGTGCACAGAGCTATGCACACCGACACACGTGTGCCGAGCTGTGCGCACCAGCACACACATATGCACAGTGCCATGCACATCAGTAGACGTGTGCACACAGAGCTGTGCACACCAAGACACACGCACGCAGTGCCATGCACAGCAGCACACACA
>NW_008803119.1:0-821 GCF_000699145.1 Aptenodytes forsteri | reverse complement strand
AACCGAGTTTTGTGCCAGGGAGCTCTGCAATATTGGTGCTTTTCTCTGAAGCTGTTACCTTCCAGGTGCCCAGCCCCACAAGGGGCATCTTCGCCCCGGTGCTCAGCTGCACGTAGGTCACCATGGCCCTGCACGCCATCTGGGCAGCCCCACTGCAGCCGCCTCTTGCCCGGCTGGTATAATAATTACTGGGCTCTGGCCAGGGCAGGGGAAGATCGTGGAGCAGTGCTGGTGCTCTGGGTCCTCCCATATCCAGCAAACAAGGCTGCGGCTTTTTCTCTGTAGACTCAACTCACACAGGTTAATGTGAAAGCTGAACTCAATTAAAAATCACGGAGGTGATCACCCCCCTGGGGCATGCAGTGGTGCGCCCTGCGGACCTTTCCTCCCGGTGAAGTTCCCTGTCAAAAGATAAGGGCTGAGGGCAGCTGTGCCCCGATCCGGCTTGTGTTTGTGCAGGGTTCAGCTCCTGCAGTGCCCTGTCCCCGTGCCACGGGTTGTTCATGCGTCTCTCGCTTGTGATACGCGCTGGGGTGTTGCAACACGCTGTTGCGGTTCACCCCATCGGTTACCTGATGGAGAGCCTGTTTCATTCAGTGGCACTTGGGCCCACGATTTGTCATCGGTAAAGCCAGGGGGGTGTCCCAAAATGAGTCAACAAACAGGAGTCCCGGGGTAGGGCGTGAGACAGAGGTCTGTCGGTCTCAGCTCCATGAGCTGCTCCCTCGCTGCTGGCCGTGTGGTTGTGGGCTGTGAGCCATGGGCCAAGGAAGGGCTGAGCCCTTTTGGCTGGAGCAGCGTGTCCCCATGGCAGTGATGGC
>NW_008803118.1:0-821 GCF_000699145.1 Aptenodytes forsteri | reverse complement strand
CAGTGACCAGGTAGCCAAAGCATTAGGTTGATGACCAGGAGACCTGCCTATTCTTATTCTTTTTTTAAACCCAGGTCTGCCACTGCTTTTGCAAGTGACTTTGAGCAAGTAATTTCTCCCCAGTTTCCCATTTATAGTTAGAATTCTACTACTACTACCCTCCTTAGTGATGCTCATTGGACATATGGATGTGAAGCCCTGTTTCTCAGTTAGGTATTGTTAGCTATTCTCTGCCCGTCCTCATTCACTAACAGTAAAAATTGTGAAAGTGTGTAAAACCCTAAAAATTGTTATTGCAAATCCTTGCATGAAATGAAAAACTAAAGTCATGATACCACATTCACCATTACTACTGCTGCTGGATCTGGGCACTCCAGATCACCTGGCAGGACAGACGGGATACGGTCAGGAGAGGATTCACAATTGGCATTTTTGGCAGGTTATCTAGAACAAGTAATAACGTTTATTCCACTCTGATACTTCCTGATATTCCACCCTGTGTCATATCTACCATAAGTTAGAGGGCTCAGACAAACAGTGCCTCATTTGGCATGAAGTCTGCCACAGTGGGATGATCCTTTTACATGTTTTTAATAAATCTTAGCCAACAGAGTGAGTTGGTATGGGTTCAGCACTTTACATGACCTAGCCATGACAGCTTTGATCTATGAGGAACCGCCCTAAAGTCAAGTTTGCTATCTGGTGAAACCTCATCCTTCGATGAAATCAAGCATCTCAGCTCCATCAGAAACCTCAGCCAAAGTGGATGTCTTTTTAACATCATTTCCTCTGAATGACCAATGCTAATTGTTGCTGTTTAC
>NW_008803117.1:0-819 GCF_000699145.1 Aptenodytes forsteri | reverse complement strand
CCCGAAACAAAAAACAAACCAACCCCCCAAACCCTTTGGATGAGGGAACCATCGCAGCCCGCATCGCCGACCTCCCGCAAGCCGCCCCGAGTTCCTAGCGATTTCATTCCTTGCCCAGAGCCTCCTGCAAAATTGCATTTGCCGGGGTGTTTTTCCCCTGCGCAGCCTGCGTATCGTCACTCAGCGGCAGAGCTCCCTCCACCCTACCTCCTTTTGTGTCCTTCCAGCCCTCTGCCTAATTGTATTCCCAATTGCATTTGCTTTGATGGATTTACTTCCTTTTATAATTTCCCAGTTATGGACCCTGGTTTTGCCTTCCCAACACTTGATGTGGGAAAAAAACGTCCCTTCTGTGCTCAACTTGAGGGGAAATAGCTTGCTTTGAAGGTCTCTGCTAGGATGTATTGGGGGGGTTCCCCCTTTTTATCGGGCCTTGATATTTTCCCCCTCTTTTCAGCGGTTCTGTTGTGTCTCCCCGTTCCCTGGCTGATGTTTTTACGTAGCTATAATCCCCCCAAAAAGGCAGAGAGCAAAAGCTGTGAAAGCCTGGAGGAGGAAAATGAGGAGAGCCTACGGGGGAGGCTGAGGCAGAGGGCAGATCCCCTGCCTGCGCACAGGCAGGAGTTACTGCAGGCAGAGCAATGGCAAAAACGGGGCGACCTGCCGCTCGGGTACTCGCTGCAGCTCTCTATATGCGGCTGCATACGCAGCTCTCTATAGTGCTTAATGCATAAAACATATTGTTATGCAGACTAATGCAGATGAGGGGGGGTGTGCTCGCCCTGGGCGCTTAGAGGACGCGAAAATACTGATGGAGAT